>NC_047668.1:59030339-59330339 GCF_011762505.2 Arvicanthis niloticus | reverse complement strand
AACTGTGAATCCAAGTAACCCCTTTCTTTCTTAAGTTGCTATTGCTGGGTATTTTATCACAGCCACCAGACAAGTAGCTAATATAACTTCTTACCACACTTCCCAAACATCTCACATTTGGAAACGATGGCCCTACAATTCTCAAAGCATGGTCCTTGGGCCAGTAGTACTGTAATCCCACAGAACTTACTAGAAAGGCAATTCTAAGGTTTTATCCCACACCTCCTGATAATTCTGATGGTTGTCAAAGTTTGCTGCCCACTAGGAAGCTGTAGCAGATCAATGGTCATTAGATCTTTCCATTACAAGAGGGATAAAGGAACAAGCTGAGTCCAGACAGAACACTTGGTGGAGTTGCCAGGACAAGCCCAGCTGGGCGTGGGCACACACAAGGGCATAACAGATACAAAGGGACAACAGAGCCTGGCAGAGTCTGAGTCAGGCACTTCTCTGCTTCCTGCTCACCTGAGCAAACAAGGTGGGCAGAGTACAGCCTGGTAGCCAGAAAAAGGAGGAGGATCCCTAGGCTTTGTTGACCTTTAGATTGTCACATTAGTTGGAACAAGTGGGCAATTCCCAGGGGACAAAATACTGGACATTAGCTCAAAGTAAATTAAGTCTGTGGTAACAGCCAAGTTATAGCAATTCTAAAGCTATTCAAGACAGTATCCTGCCTTATTTATATGTCCAACCCACAACATGAGGTAAGAGGCCAGGGACTAGGTGTGGAAGGCACAAAGTATTGTGGGTGTGGCCATTGGCCCAGCTGATAAAATGTTGGATTGTGCTCTGGAGATATTAACCTGTGCCAGGAGTTTAAAAGCTGGGAAAACTGCTCCCAATCCCTCCTAGCTGGAATAGGCATTACACGTGTGCTTGTTCATCTTTATTCAAGGCACCCACTGAGCTTCTGTGTAGTCTTTACTAAACACAGACCCTCCTCTCTCCCTCCCTTAAAGGCATCCTGTAGAGTACCGCTCTGTTGGATGTCAGTTTAAGAAACAGCTCCTTAAAAATCATGCTAGGGACCGGGATGTGACTCCATTGGTGGAGCACCTGGCTAGCATGCACAGAGACCTGGGTTTCATCCCCAACACCACAAACATGGAGTGCAGTAGCACACACCTGTAACCACAGCACTCAGGAGGTGGAGACAGGAAGGTCACAAGGTCATCTTAGGGGCTACCTAAGGAGTTTGAGACTAGCCTGAGTTAGCAACCCTTTCTGTAGATTAATAAATCATCCCAAGAATATCCTTAGCTTCCCTCCACAGTACCCGCTTGCTTGCCTTCCCAGGCATTCCCAGGCATTCCTAGTCAATTTAAACACACAAACCTAACTCTCTCTTGGACAAGAAACATCTCTGCTCCATTCAACTCTGACTTAGCAGCCTGTGCTATTTTTTAATATTCTTGTCCTCTTTCTTCTTTTGCTCTGCTCCCTCACCCCGCATACACACACCCTTTCTTGGTACCAACTTTGTTGCCAGACACGAGTCCCTGACAATTTTTCCTCCAGAATTCTAGATTTTGGTTCTTAAAACCCAGATTCTGGCTGGAGCTTGCTTCCTCCGAATCTCTTCTAGATTTGACCCTGGCTGCCAGCTGCCAGCACACCTCTACCTACCCATCACCACACATCAGCTGTTGCTAGGTGTGAACTCTGATCTGCCAGGAATGTACCTTTCCCATGCGGAAACATTCCTGTCCTTCCCCCTGGGTGGACCATCTCCTGGCCTTACTTCAATGCCAGCTCAGTTCCTATGGCACTTTGTTGGGCAATTTTTGGGTGTTTTTCTAAAGGCTGGCTTCCCACCCCCCCCCTTTGGTAATAAGCAAATGATAAATTGCTGGTAATAAATCTGTCAGAACTGAGACACTTTCTGCTACATGGTGACATGGAGGCAGCCAGGACAGTGTGTTCAGTAGAACACCAAACCATTGCCTTCTGCATCAAGAGCTATGACCTTGGCCAAGCCAACCTCCTTGTTGAGCCTTTGTTTTTCATCTATAATGGGGACATAATAATATCTGTCCTGCCTACCTTAAAAGGAGGCCAGGGGGATGAAGGTGAGAGGAGGCATTACAAGGGCTTTGAAAGCCTACATCACCACGACAATGCCAGGCATTTATTATCACTATTTTATGGCCTAGCATCTTTCTGACACATCACAGACTGGGGATGGGGGTTGGGGTATGGAGTGTGGCTGGGGGTTTCTTGCTCTGTTTATAGAGATGCAAATAAAAGCCTTTCAAAGGGTGACTGTATAAAAAACAAAGTTATAGAGTGGCACCGACATCTCTGGCCATATCACCATCTATCTCACTGAATTAAAGGTCTGTTTGAATGAAGAGGCCCATTCAGTCAGCTGCTTTGGCACCCAAGCTTGGCCACAAACCAGGCAAAAAAAAACTTGATATCAGACCTGCCTATCCCTCTCTGCCTGAGAGGAGCTTGGCCCCTGCTATAGAAGGAGGTCTGCCCCTCTGCACAGAACAGGCCCTCCCACCAGAGTTCAGGCCACCAGCACAGGGAAGAGACTGGAAAACTGAGACAGACAACAGCAGTGAGAGCTGTGGAGTCAGAAGACCTGGATCTGACTTCCAGCCCTGTCACTTCCAGCTGTGAGACCTCCGACATTCCAGGACTTTCTCTTCGACTTCCGTTAAGAGTTCATGGTTGCTGGACCAGGCAGCTCAGCAGACAGCAGATAATGCTTGAGTCCCAAGCTTCCAGTGTTGTCTTTCTCTATGTATGCATGCACTTATCTGTATGTGTGTATGTCTGTGTGTGTTTGGACATGCATACATGTGTGTAGAGGTCAAAACTCAATTTCAGGTGAGTTCCTCAGTCATTCTACAGTTTCTTGAGACAGTGTCACTCAGTTAACCTGGAGCTCCTCAGTTCGGCTTGGCTGGTTGATCAGCAAGCTCCAGGGATCTACCTGTCTCCACCCTCCTGGTACTATGGTTACAGACACACACTCAGCTTTTTACATGTTGCTGGGGATCTGCACTCCGGTCCTCATACTTACATGGTAAGTTACCAACTGCATCATTTCCCTAGCTCCTCACATCCACTTCCTAACCGCCTCTCTGGTAGAGTTCATGTGGGATTTTAACAAGATCCTCAGGACATTAATATGCATGTTAAACTTCAAAGGCACTGGTATCATATATATTGTGTCTGGGCTGAAAGTCTCTCCTTGGTCTCTGGTGTTCTTTTTGTTTTTCAACTGAATCTCCATGCCTTACCAATCAGCAGATCCTTGGGAGATTAATTTACTATGCTCTCCCCTGCCCAGCATCCTTCCAGGAGACAGCAAAGTTGTTAACAATACTATCCAGGTCTCCCAAGAGCTTCTGGTGATGTCTTCGAAAGGAATGGAAGCCAAGGTCATGGTTATAGACAGTCTTCTGAGGCAGATGCCTCCTAGACTGCATCCAAGATGTTGTCCAGAGCACAGGATTTCTGGTGACACCTACGTGCCCCTAAAGACTCACTTTGTTGAGTGGCTGAAGCATCTTGCTGGGAGCATTAGAATAATAGCTGACTTTATACCTGGTATGCAGTAGGGGCACAATATATAGAGAGAGTCAAATTGCTGAGCAATGGCTACTTGTCTCCTGACCCCTCCCCTTCCTATTGTAGTCCCCTCTTCCTTTCCAAGTGTTTCCTACCCCTATGAGACCCCTTTACCCTTTCCTGCTATTTTCTTTTCCAGTTTCTCTGTAAATCTCTGCGCATGTTTTTCCTAGTCTAGGTAGCACAAAACATTGAGGACTCAACATCGCAGCTTCTGCATAAGCCTGGATGACAGTCACACACAGTACACGGTTCCACACAGAACACCCCTTCTCCAGAGCCTTGAGGGACATCCGAAGCCCTGTAAGTATTGGTGAGAGTGGCTTTCTGTCTGAGTACTGGGTTGCTCAGATGCACAGTAGGGGCAAGCCAGGGCAAGCGCCCTCCTATAGGTGCCAGGCTGCAGAGAGGCCTCCAGCTGCTCAAGATTTAATGCAGCTGCCATGCTGAGCTGTGAGCTCACGCTGCAGCTGGATTACACCAGCTGAGGGTCAAGGGACTTCCCCTTCCTCTGACAGACTCTACTACAGAAGAGAGCTCAGCTCAAACTCAAGAGACAACAAAGGGAACAAGGACAGAAGTGGGGAGGGGACCATCCAAGATCCCTGTCTTAGGAGAGGCAAGACTATCAGAAATGCACTTCAACAGAGAAGAAGAAACCCAAGTTTGGAACTGGAATTCCAGCTCCAGATTATCTAGCATACACAGAACCCTGGGTTTGATCTCCAGGAACAGTGTCGTGTGCCCATAATTATGCTTTCACCTCCCAGATGTGGACAGGAACTGAAGTTCAGGGTCCATCTTTGGCTATATAGGTTGTTTGAAGCCTGCTTAGACTGCTTGAGGCCCAGAGAGAGAGAAAATAGTTACTATCTGTCCCAAACTACTGGCATGGAATGAATGTCCTGCCCATATGCCTGAGCTCACTTTGATTCCAGGCATGAGACCACACTCTATCTGTGATCAATGTTAAGACAAGGCCAGATCCCAGCCTATCCTGTAATTGCGATGGATATCGAAGGACTGGGTTTAGTAGCCAAGCACGGAACTTGATCTCTAGGATGGAATATCTGACATAGATTGTCTCTATTGGGAAAGGAACAAACATTGCCCCTGGCTTTTCAAGTGCAAGGAAAGCTGGATTCCGTCACTTAAGACCCCAACAGCCAGTCTGATATACAAGATGTGTTCACCCCAAAACATGTAGGTTTTCAAAATAAGAGAGGCCCTCCAGCCTGGGCAGTATGAGCAGCCAGGCATGGGATGGAGAGTAAGAAACAGGACCAGTGACTCCAGATCCCAGCCTCCTCAGGGATATATGGTCAGCATCAACCCCACACCTTAATGGAAGGATTCTCTTAATGCAGGATGCAGCCCATTCTACAGACAAACAGGCCTAGCAAAGCCAAAAGACACTTTCACAAAATACCCAAGTTCACATCTCAAACCCATGGAGTCTGATTCCAAATGCTTTCCTCTGTAACCTATGTTGCAGGGAGACAACAAAGGTCTAGAAGCTTCCCTTGGGGCAGTGAGGGCAGGGATGTAGATGCAGAAAAAACAGGTTTGTAATTAAAGCTTGGAAAACCCATGACGTCCCTGGAAACTGGGGCTGAGGATTCTGTGTATTTGATGATGATGCAAAGGGGCGGGGCGGAGCGGGGAGGGGAGGGGTGGGGACTCAGACGTGAGGGCCCCGCCTCCTGCAGGCCCAGCTGCTTTTCATCTCCAAAGCCGATCCCTCCAGGTGTGTGCCCTGGAGTTGTCCTTCTAGCCACACCTCTCTTGCATCAGACACTCATATGCCCACCAACCTTTTCATGACATCCCTGGTCATCGTCCTCCCTCCTGAAGTGCTCCTTTCTCTGGGTACAACCTGCCTGGCCCCTCATTGAAGTCTCGCCATGCCCTGCCCAGATCCTGCTGAGACAGACTTCTGGGTGGCTGCCTACCTATCCATACTTGCCCCATACCAATGCCAAAGATGTCTCCTGTGTCCCACAACCAAGCCCTGAGGACCCACATTCATCAAGCTGATTGAGACATAATGATTTGGCCACCCCAAGAATCCAGCTCCGTGAAGAGTCTTCCCTCCTCCCCACAACCTCCCACCCTTTTTCTTGGCCTCACCTCTACTGCTACCAATACCTTCTAGCCTAATTTGTGTTAGTCTGCCTTCTCACTGATGACAAACTGAACAAGATGAGGATGCAGAAGACTGATGTACTGTTTAGTATACAAAACCAGACATGTACAATAGAACTTTTTCTGCCTGGCACAACAAACCAAGAACTTAACTGTCACACCGGACAATTCATGACTTCTCAGCAGGAATGTCATACATGATATATGATTTCACTGAGACACACCTGCAGGTGCTCCCTGACGAAATGGTTATCTCAATCTACTCACCAGAATGACTACACATTGTAGGAAAGAGTTTTGAAAAAGAAGCCCAAAAGCCCCTTCAAGTGCTTGGGGGCATCATGTCTACCTGCACCCTTCTGGAAGAGATGCTGCCTCACACAGCCATGGCACACTACCAGTAGGAGACAAGACAAGGAGTACAAGGAGGGGCCCAACTAACTGTAAGCAAGAGAAAACTCAAATCATCCATCTCCCATGCCAACTCGTGCAAGATTGCCAAGAAGGCCTCTGCTCAGTACCAGTCAGGAACCAATGCTTCACAGACAGCAGGATGGCCTGGGATAGCAGGGTACCCTGAGCCAGGGTAGAACAGAGACAACTGACCAGGAGACCAAAATGCACTCTGTCCTTGCCTACATGTTAGCCACAGATAGGCCTCGCAGAGCCTACCTATCTCTGCTTCTGGCTATATGTCCCTTTTCAGCATCTCCCTATGGAGCCCTTACCTCATGTCCCTTGCTGTCCATGATTCCTTCTTCCAAATGTATTTCCCCCTCCCAGAAAGCAGCACATAGCAAGAGAAGGCCTCCATGGCCTGCCACTCCAACACGTCAATATGCCAAGACACTTGGGAGGCTCTACAGTCTCTACTCAGCCCTTGCAGCAGCCTAGCTTCCCGCCCTTTTTAACTACCACCTGGGCCCCTCCTGGAGTAGCCTGGGAAGCTTTTAAAAACCCAGGTGGCTAGGATCTATATAACTCAGTTCTTGAGGAAAGCTAAAGATTCCTGTTACAAACAGGTGTTGGTACCAATGCTACTGAGTGGGGACCAACTTAGGAAAACCACCAAGCAGGAGGATGCCTGAGGGGGCTTTGAACATAACTTTGGAGTAACTCTATTGCACCTGCCAATGCCTTATCACCTTACAAAGCTTAATTCCCATGGCCACAGAAAGGAAACAGACAAAAAAATACATTAAAAGGTCTACTATCTATCAAATAAATACAAGACCTAAGAGGCTAGAGAGATGGCTCAGAGGTTAAGAGCACTGGTGCTCTCTCAGGGTACCAGAGTTCAATTCCCAGCACCCACATAGTGACTCACAAACTTCTGTGAGTCCAGTTCCAGGCGGTCTAACCCCTCCTCTTCTAACTTCTAACTGGAGGCAGTGCACACACACGGTACACAGACAGATATACTTGCAGACAAAATGCTCATGGACATAAAAAAAAAAACAAACAAACAAAAAAAAAAAAAAAAACAAATGAGGGCAAGACCTGTGCAGAGCCTTGACCGTCACAGAGTCCTGCAGTTTCCGTTTTGAGGCAGTCCAAAATTGAATGAGACCCTTTATGGCACTTCAATAACTCATCCTGTAGGACATGGTCAGGTCCTTGGCTTCCTGGGTATGAACCTGATGGGACTGCCCTGCCTAGAGAAGGCATGTCTGCAAGTTCCTCCTTGAGCCTCTTCTAAGTTTCTATTTCCTCCCAATGCCTCCTTCCACAAAGCCAACACAGCCTCTTGCTCCAGAGACAAAGCCTGCTGTGGCTCTCATCCTCCTAGGAAGATGCTGGGCTTGGAGGGAAGGCACACAGATGTGAACTTGCTGGTCATCAGCTAGAGATGTGATGCCAACAAGACCCTCAACATCACTCAGTCTGATGCCTCTTTTGTCAAAGAAAAATACAAGGCAAAACCCAGACAAACTCCATTGTCACAAATTATATAATGGCTGTGTATGGAGGAATTGGTTTTTTATTACAGTTGCTGTTATTTTCCCCCTGTAGGACAAAACTGTTTTTCCAAGAGCAGCTTCTCTTGATGGGACAAACGACTGTTCGCATAATGAGCTGTGCATGCTCCAGAGTCCTCTCCTTGGTGGTAGCTATGTACTGACCTTCACTGCTAAACTCACCCACTCTCTCCTTTCACTGCTAAACCTGCAGCCCCTCCCTTTTTCAGACAATAGCTAAAACCCTAAGCCTGCTTGCCCTCACTCTCTTAACATTCTCTCTCTCTCTCTCTCTCTCTCTCTCTCTCTCTCTCTCTCTCTCCTCTTCTCTCTCTCTCTCTCTCTCTCTCCTCTCTGTGTATGTATGTGTGTCTGTCTCTGTCTCTATGTATATGTATCTGTGTCTTTGTGTCTCTATGTCTCTGTCACTGTCTCTATGTGTGTTTGTGTGTCTGTCTGTCTCTCTGTGTATGTCTGTCTTTGTGTATCTCTGTCTCTCTCTCTCACTCGCTCTCTGTGCCTCTGTGTTCTCTCTCCCCCATCTCTCTCTCTCACACACACACCCATACCTGGCAGCTGCTTGCTGGCTTCCATTGCTCAGCCTGCCTGCTTCCTCGGCCTCTAATTCAAAAGCCTGACTTTCTCTCTTTCTCTAATCCAGCTTCATCCTCCTGGCAGCTGCCAAAATCTCCAGCTTGCCTGCTCAAGTTTAAACCCATATACAAGGAAGGGGTAGGGGAAGCCACAGGAACACAGCCTGAGTCCTCTCCTTCATCTCAGTTTTTTTTCACAAGGCATCTGTCTGTCAAACCTAGTGGAGCCCCTTCTTGCCAGGCACATCAAATACCACAGGCCACAGATGAAGGTACAGACAAGATGGGCAGCCCTCAAGAGCTGTCAGTGCAGTTGAGTGACAGTGACAGAGGATCCCTCAGTGGCTGTGTCCTATCATTGGAGAGTTCACCAAGGACACAGTAAGCCAGAGGGAGGCCTGCAGCAGAGAAGGCTGGAACCCATCTTCTATTCTCCCTTCTTCCTTAGTGACAGAGTTCCCAACTTTTCATGTTATGGATCCGCCTAGAATGCCGACCGAATGGCGGTTGGCACAAGGCCTTTCCTACCTCCTCTTCTATTCTGCTGCCTGGAATTAAGCTGGGGCTCCAACTGCATTTCTTGTGTTTGTGTGTTTGTGACTCTGTGTGTGTGCCTGTGGGTGTGTAAGGGCGGTATACATAGGGGCACATGTGTCGGGTGTGCACGGCGTATAGAGGTCAGATGACAACTGTAGACTTGGTTCTCCCCTCTATGTGTGTTCCAGTGATCAAATCCAGGTCAGCAGGCAAGCCCTCCAACTGCGTTTTAAACCATGAGAGCAGCGAGTATCTGGAGACAACAAATCAGGGAACTTGAAGAGGTCTGGATCCGTAGCAGCTGTTGAGGTTCTGCACCAATCCCAGGCTAGCTCCAGAATTCATTAACATAAGAGCAAACTTGAATGTTATTTTAAAAGTTCATTATTTTCTGGTTACTGACACATGTGCTGATCACAATCTCAGCCACTTCAAAGCTGGACTGTGAGTGGCCTGAGGTCTTTGAACTCATTATGTAAGAAATAAGAAACAAGAAACAGTTTATAAGCTGTGGTGTAACTTGATGTCGAGAGAGAAATGAAGAATGGAAAAGGCCCAGGATTAAAAGAGATGTTGGGAGCATATTTCCACTGACAGAAAGGAAGGCCCCTAAGGGCGCCATGTTACTTTTCTAGTTAGAACCAAATATATGACAAGAAGCAATTTGGCAGGGAGGGACATATTGTTGTCTAAGGGCTGAAGGCAGGAAGAGCCTGGTGACAGGAGCAGCCCCAGCTGTGGTGGTAAGAGACTGCCTGCTCACATCTGCTCACAACTGGGTGAATCCGGGAACAGGGAAAGGAGGATGCTGGTACTTATCTTACTTTCTCCTTCCTCCCTTTTGATGCCATCTAGGACTCCAGCACCTGGGATGGTGCCACCCACGCTGGCCTTCACAGATCTCAGGAAACACCCTCACAGGCACACCCAGAATCAACTCCTAAGTGGTTTCAAAGCCAGTCGAGCTGGCAGTGAAAATGGACCCTTAGAGGTGGCATGCATGGCTTTAGATTTGTGAACTTTGAAGCAATTGGAATATGTTCATTTTTTAAAAAAATTTTATGTGCATTGGTGTTTTGCCTGCATGCATGTCTGTGTGAGGGTGTCAAATCCCCTGGAACTGTAGTCACAGACAGTTGTGAGCTGCCATTTGAGTGGTCCTCTGGAAGAGCAGCTAATGCCCTTAACCACTAAGCCATTTCTCTAGCCCTACATTCATGTTTTAAAAGTGGCAGTTCTGTGTGTGCAAAATGGAAGATGCAGAAGCAAGCAGTAAGAGAAAAGCAAATCCTGGAGCTCTAGGTTTGGATCCATTCATGTACAGATAATCATGAGTCTGCTCCAGCATGCATAAACCTTTCTGGGTCTCTACTAAGTGAAATAGCCAGCCGCAAAAGCGAAAAGACGGTTTCAACACATGTGAAGTCCCTGTAAGCCAAATTCACAGGAACAGAGAGTAGATTTATGGTGGCCGGGATGATGGGAAGAAGGGGTGGGAGTTACCTAAGAGGACACTTTCAGTTTCATAAGATGAATGACAGTGGTGGTGATGTCAGAACAATCTAGAAGTGCCCAATACCACTGAGCATTCATTCAAAACTGCTGAGACAGTAAGAAATACAAACATACGAAAACTGCATGAATGAATAGACTTTTAGTGGCTTAAAAAGTAGTAACAGCTAAATCCCCCTAGTGTACGCGAGGGGTCAAATGAAGCAGAAGCACTCACATATAAGGGACAGAAGACGTCAATGCAAAGAAGAGGGGGGTCAGCAGGTCACGGGAGGAGGCTGAGAGAAAGGAAAACCAATAAGGGAGAGAATGGATGACGTGGTTGATCCTGCTCTTAGAAAAGAGTGGTGCCAGCCTGGGACCATGGAAAGACACTCCAGCACCCCAGCCAAGGCGCCTTGCTAGCAAGAGCCTTGGGTCAGCCAGAGCACGAGGCTGAAAGCACAGTTGATGCCCGTCGAAACTGGAGAAAGTTAGGCAAAGCAAAGTCCTATGCCATAGTACCAGGTCTACATAAAGGAAGGCCTGGGCAGCTCTTCCTTCTGCATCACTCCCAAGGTCAGGGGCTGTTGCATGAATAACAACATAAACCAGCTCAGAAGGGAATGCATTCACTAAGACAAGCTGGGTTTACTAGAGAGAGGCTGAAAGGACAAGGTGTCCCCTAAAGACAGGTGTGTGCTTTCTCCCTAAGGGAGACTGTAGTGAAGTAAAGAGATCCAGGTCAAAAGTAAGGTAGAGTTCCAATTCTAGGTTGGCAGAAGAATATGGTCACCATAAAGGTGGCTCCAGCCAAGTGGGGTGGCTCACACCTGTAATCCCAGAACTCTGGAGGCGAAGGCAGGAGGATCAAGACTTTATGATCATTCACAAGCCTCTGTCTAAAACTAAACAGATAAGAGAAGGTGGCTTCAGAATGTAAGAGCTCACTTGAACAGGAAATGAGAGACAGCAATGACCAGGAGAGGGCACCTGGAAGACCCTGGACAACATCCAGGGAAGACTAACACTGTGGTTTGGATGTCCCCTACAAGGTGCAGGCTGACACTGACCTGTAAGAGCGGGATCTTTAAGACGTGGTTAGACCATGATGGTGCTCCCTCCTGAGGGGGCTGTTCTAGAGGCAGTGGGTTAATAATCACGGAGTGGGAGCTGAGTAAAACAAGGTGGGTGTGTCTCATGTTCCTCTTGCTTGCTCTTCAGTCATGTGACAGAGCAATTCGAAGAAAGGCCTTTACCAAATCCTGGAGCCATACTTCCAGACCTCCCACTCTCCCAAACCTTATGAGCCAATTAAGCTTTTATTGCTTAGAAATGACCAAGAAGACTACCTCCTGAATGGCCAGCTGGGCTATGCTAGGGTTTATGGTCACCGTAATAGCCAGCGCTTTTCAGTAAAGTTATTCTATTGCTGGCCTGTTTCCTATAATTCTACATTGCTGGGTTGTAAGAGTAAGGGAGTGGCCACAGCGTGAACTGAAGGTCAGTGGTCAAAGAAGGAAAGCAGGGAAGTCAGCAGCTTGCAAAGCAGCAAGCCACTGAGGAAGGGGGAATTTTAAGCAGGCGTGGAGAGTGATGCTCCATGCAGGTGCAGACAGAGCACCACACAAAGGCAGTGTATCTGCAGGGCTCTGATCCTACTCATCACAGATGGGATGTTTCTGGAAACTTCCCAGTCAGTGTTTGTGAAGGAATGGGTCTCTCCTTAAAATTGGCACAAAGGTGACTTCTGGACTAGCAACAACCCGGACCAGGAACTGAGGAATGTGGCAGAAGGGTTGTAAATGAGGAGTGAGTGACAAAATTCAGACAGAGTATCTGGAGTGCCAAAGTGGGGATACGTGCTATTTACCTTCTCCTGCCTAACAAATCGCTCAAACCTTGACTGTGTGTCACCTCCTGGTTCTGTGAGGGATTCCAGATGCCTGCAACTGAGTGATCCCAGCTCAGAGCTTTTCCCAAGACCACAGTCATTGAGAGAGTTCATAAGAGATAGAGGATCTGGTTCCAAGCTTGTCATAGGGACCCTGGGAAGCCCCTATTCCCCCCAGGCTCCTGGGATGAGGGTGTCTCTAGACAGCTACTCACAACATGGCAGTTTTCTTCTCCCAACATGTGGAATTCAAGAAAAAGAGAGGCAGGGAGCAGAGGGAAGAAGGAAACACAATACAGAAGCCTATTTTACCCTACTATCCAGAGATACCCTATACCCTTTGCTGGATTCTATTTATTGGCATTACTGAGTAAGAATTAATGGGGGTCTGTTAGGAGCCATGCTGCGTTTGCTGAAGTAGCTATACGCTCGCCATTAGAAGATGGCGCTGGCTTCCTGTTCCTGGTTCTTCTTGGCCTTGGTGTCTGCAGCTGTGCGCACGCATAGGTGCAAATTCTCCCGCTGATAGTACTATCAGTGGATATGTAAATGAGACCCCAGTCTATAAGCCAATGAGGACAGATCATGTCTCTTTGATAGTATATAAGTCAGTACATTCTGGGGCTTGAGGTCCTTCCTTTGTTCTCCATCTTACATCCTTCTAACTAAAAGAGCTGTAACAATAAAAGACGCTGTCAGAAGAATCTTGAATGTGGCGTGCTCCTTATCGGCGAGGTAGCGTGTCACAGGGGTCACTTCAGGCTGCCTAGGAGGAGATAAAGACTTGGCCTTCCTTTTAAAAAGATGTTGTCTATATTTATTCATGTGCATCTGTGCACTTGTGTGTAGGTGTTTACAGAGGCCAGAAGAGGATGTCGGATCCCCTAGAGATGCAGTTATGTAGGTGATTGTGTGCTGACCAACATGGACATTGAAGGACTGAACTCCTGTCCTCTAAAAGATTAAGAGACACTAAACTGCCAAGCTATCTCTCCAGCTCCTCAACTATTCTTGAAGAGGCAAAAATCTTTCTCTTATCCTACAAATAAAGTATTCCAGACACAAAGGAAGAATTCAGGAAAAGTTCTAAACTTGCTTTACACAGGACCCAAGGTATGCTCAGGTAGCGGCACGATGGCTGAATTCAGCAGATGGCACTGGCTTGTCCCTTGGGGACGGCCTGGCCCTCTGTTTCACAAAGCTTTGGCTTTGCTGCCCCAAGTGAGTTTTCTGAGGCTTCCTTAGTATGAGTGCCTAAATACCAACAAAAATTTATCTAGAATGCACAGCCCACTTAGGGATGTAAAGAAGCATCAGAGGAAAATACAGTATGGTGGTTTGAATAGGAATGGCTCCATAGGCCTGTATATTCAAATGTTTAGTCACTAAGGAGTTAGTTACCAACTGTGTAAAAAGGATTAGGAGGTGTGCCCTTGTTGGAGGAAGTGTGTCACTAGGGGGTGGGCTTTGAGATTCCGAAAGCTTACATCAGGCCCAGTCTGTCTCTGTCTCTGTCTCTGTCTCTCTGTTTCTGTCTGTCTCTCTCTCTCCTTGTGTGTGTGTGTGTGTGTCCGTCTGTCTGTCTATCTGTCTGTCAGTCTGTCTCTGTATGTGTCTCTCTATGCTATATGTGCTTCCATGCTCCCCACCATGGTGATAATAGACTAACCCTCTACAAAACTGCTAAGGAGGTCCCGAATTAAATGCTTTCTTTTATAAGAGCTGCCTTAGACATAGTGTCTTTCTTACAGTAAACAAGGACTAAGACAAACAGCCTCCAAGACTGGCTCTGCCTCTACCTTCTATGGAAATAGATGCTGTTATGTAGAAGTAGAGAGGTAAGGACACTCCCAGACCAGCCAGTGGCAGGATGACCTGTTTCCAATAGCAAGGCTGGACAAACGCTGAACAAAGCACTGGGCTTAAAGCTTCCAGCTACTGCTAGATACACAAGTCATGTGCGGAAGATTGCTCCCATGCCTACCATGATACGGCCATCAAGACATCTGTCCCTTCCAAACTTGTGGAGCAGAGAGAAGCAGAAAGCCAGATGAAGAGCATTTCGACATGGAATGAGCTATCAGACTACAGCCAGGGCCTCTGGATTCTATTAGAGGCTCCTGGAATTTCTGAACCACTCCTAAGTTGATTCAACTTTATAAATATTTATCAAAGGCCTGTTAGGATGATGGATCAGCGACAGGCCATGGACTGCCGCTAATGAAGTGCACCAGGAAAATAGAGAACTAGAATAGGTGTATCAAGCTGGCAAGCATTAGAGCAGGAAGTTGCCCATTGCAGGTGAAGGGCAGTTCATCCGGGAAGGAGATGTATAGTTACTGTGGGCACAAATGTCAGAGCCAGGGGCAAATACTGGCATGAAATCATGCTCTTAGAGTTTAGAATCAAACACCTGAAATTGGACACTCTTAAAACTGAGAATCAAACACATGAATCAAATACAAAGCACATGCCTATAATCCCAGAACTCTGGAGGCAGAAGCAGGAGAATCAGATCAGAGATAATTACACAGAAAGTTCTGGGTCAGCCTGGGCTATATGATACCTTGTCTGAAATAAGACATCTAAATAAAAAGACCTGGAATTTTAGATTCAAAGCTGAATCTAAATTTCTACGAATAGAAAAACTATGCCCAGCCCTGACCAAGACAGAGGCTAGACCATGCAACACCCAGAAGTGGAGGTAACACTGCCTTTACTAAGTAAGCACTATCCCCAATATCTAGATGGTCAATTCAGATGCTCGAGCCAGCAGGAGAACATGGGTCTGTCTGTGTAGAGCAATGGTTCTCAATGTTAACAATACAACCTTTTAATGCAGTTCCTCATGTTGTAGTGATTCCCAACCATAAGGTTATTTTCATTGTTACTTCATAGCTACAACTTTGCTACTATTATAGATCATAATGTAAATATCTATGTTTTTCGATGGCATCTGTGAAAGGGTCATTTCCCATGATCATGACCCCGTGATCATGTTGAGAAGTGATGTCCTAGCATGAGCTATGAATCAATATCTGGAGTCCAAGGAGGGCCACAGGAAACAGAGGGAATAGTTTTAGGAATAGATGCTGAGAGAGTCAGCTCAAGATCCCAAACAGGTGGTTCTAGGACTAATCACATAACTAATAATTCTAAGACTCATTATTGTAAATAACCTTCCTACTTCTGTTAGCTGAGACCTGAACTCTGCTTGTCTTGTTTATTAGCTATAGCCTGGTCTAGCATAGGACCTGATTTAAAAATATAAATGAGTGCTTGGTTATATGTTGAGGGATCAGTGCTCCCAAAGAACAGTGAGAATCTGCATAGAATAGAGGACAACGTAAAACAAGATCAATCCAGATGTAGCTTTGTTTTGTTTTATTCTCCCAAGCTTTAGGGTATCCACGGGAGCCAATGAAGCCCAGCTTTAATCAAGTTCAAAGCAACTGATATGACGTCAGCTTTGTAGGTAAGCACCATGCCAGCAAGTTCAGTGTGAAACTTGAATATTCCCTCCATCCATAACTAGGTGGGGTGGCCTTGAGCAAGGGATGCCAACTGTACTAGAAGCCATGTCTGTGCACTGTGGACATCTGAGCCGTCGGGAGCTGTTTTCTCTGATGGTCTGTGATTCACTGATGCTGCTTTGTTTTAAAGAGAACTCAGATTAGGATTGAGCACCATGAAGCTCCACAGCGGTGCAGCAGCTTCTAAGGAGAATTGGAGTGGGCCTCAAAGAATGCTGTGCACACACGCTGTTTCCATGGAGTCGGCTCTTCTAGAACTCCGTGTCTGTGGAGGAAGCTGCAGCATATTTCCTGTGGGCAGTTGCTTCTGTTTCCTCACCCTCTGGGGAAGAGACAGCATGATAAAGTTGAAAGCTCGTTGGGTTTAAAAAGGACAAGACTGGGACTCTGGTCCCAAACCAGGTGTGTGTACTTGATCATTCACTATTGTGAATACTGTCTGTGTTCTTGCTCACTTACTAGTGGCTTGTCTGCCGTGGTCACTTCACTGGGAACCATCAAGAGAAAAAAAAAAAAAAAAAAAAGGCCTCTTCCCAATGAAGAGCTGAACTGAGTAATGTGAGCAGGGTTGGGAGAATTCAGTCAAAATGGCTGGCGGGACAGGGAAAATTCGGGGAGGAAGTAGGCCATGCTTTAAAGGTGAATTCATCTGATGCTCTGTTGTTATGACAAATACCTGATAAAAAGAACTGAAAGGACATAAGGATTATTTTACTTTACGGTTCTAGAGATTCCAGTCTATAGCTCTTGGCATCATGGCAGCCATGTGGAAGAGTAGGCTGTTCACCCAGTGGTGGACAAAAAGCAGGGAGCAAAGAAGGGACTGGATGGAGATCAGTTGTAACCTTGAAAGCACACATCAGTGATCTACTTCCTCCAACACTAGGTCCCACCTCCTAAGTTTCCAGAACCCCCCAAAACAATGCCACCAGGGAGCTAAGCACTGAACACACCATCCTGTGTTTGTTTCATACTCAAACCTCAGCAGGAAATGTGAAGGACTTGTTAAAGGTGTGTGAATTTTATCAAATGAAACTTAAGTTGGACGTTGCTAGTCTGTCTGGTCAAAAGCAGTACGGCAGAGTTGTCAAAACAATAAAACCAGAGGGTAACAGTTCCAACTCTGTACCCAACATTCACCTCTGAGTCTGTTTTACATATCTATAAAACATATATGATCTCTTTGCCACACCCACTTGCCAGAGCTGTCACAAGACAACCTTGGTCAACCAAATGTGATGAAATAATCCCCCAGAGACATGTGATTAAAAACAGTCCACTGCAAAGGCCCACAGAAACTAGGTGTCTTGGTTTGTTTCCTGTTGCTAAAACACAACACCTGAGACTAGGTAGCTTATAAGGCTAAGAAGTCTATTCTTGCTTTCGCTTCTGAGAACTAATAAGTTCAAGAACATGGTATTCAACATCTGATGGCTTCAAGGCAGCAGAAAGAAGGGAAATGTCCATCTGTAAAAGACACTGAACAAAAGGGGCAGCCTTGCTTCGTGACAACCCACTTCCAAGGAAAGTAACCCAATCTCATGAGTGAGTTATTACTCCCTCTTGGTGGCCTCCTCATCTCTTGGTGGTCCCACATTCTAACATGGCCACAACGACAATCAGGATTTAGCATGTATTTCAGAAAGGACCAACCATATTCAAACCATAGCATCAGCTGCAGTCCTTCTAGGTCTCTTAGCAATTGATCCTGCTAAGTCTGTGAGGCACAACCCAGCCTGCAGCTAAAGCCCTAAAAGTACTTGAAATAGAAAAAACGTCTTCATAAGCTGACTTGTGGGCAACTCCAAGGCTTTGTCTTTGTCTTTGTTCCCAAAGCATCCCTCTCCTCCTCAGTTCCATGTCACTTCTATGAGACTCCCTCCATAATGCTGAGAGTTTTGTGTAAAGGTGGCCAGGCACCAGGCAAGTCTGGGCTGGAGTCCAGCTCAAATTCCATCCAAGGCTTGTGACTACCTAGAGAAAGTATGCTTTTCTCTGCTCCTGAGGGTGGCCTGCTGTGCTAGCTAGCACATCCCTCACCTGGAGGTCAGAAAACAAGTTACCAGTGTTGAGGTAAACAAATGTTTCCTGGAATAGAAAGGTCACCCTGTCTGCCATTAGTTTATGGAACCTGGCTCTGGAATGTGTGTGTGTGTGTGTGTGTGTGTGTGTGTGTGTGTGTGTGTGTGTGTGTAAGAGAGAGACAGAAAGTCAGAGAGACAGAGACAGAAAGAGACAAACAGCAAGACAGAGTAAGAGAGACACACACAGAGACAAAGAGAATATATATGCACGGGCACATGTATACATGTTCAGTGGATGTATATAAATATGTTCATTCATGTTTTTGCATGTGTAAACCTTAGGGGAGTCCTTAAGGACAGGGAAGGCTGATACCGTAAGAGGGTGGAGTTCAGCCCAGCCTAGGAGCCAGGTGATATGGTTGACACTGGACAAGAGGCCAGGAACAGCAAGGCCACCATGCAGGTTCTAGGGAAGAAGTCTTAATTGTACCGTGACAGCACACAGGCTGGCCTCACAATCCTGCTGAAAGTCAGCCCTCCAACGTAGACAGCAGGAGAGGGATTGTAGCATACAGTGCTTGGTGAGGAGACACCAGACTCTATGCTGAAGTTTGCCATCACCTGATGCACTTGCCACAGCAGGTCCCACCCTCCTCCTCTTGGCAGCACAGTCAGAACCCTGAGCATTGAGGGGTGGCTTCAGCCAACCATGAACTTACAGTCACAGTCATCTCAAGGTCATCGTGGAGTGTGTCCACGTGGACCTGTGTGATTCCTGAAACTCTTCCTGTTGCTCTGAATGAGAAGCCTCATTGTTTGAAGCTTGAGAAGCTGGGAACCGGCTTGGCAAAACAATAAATAGAGATGGTAGACTGTGCCTATTGTGGGAAGAAAGGGAAGTTTGCCTGCAGGGAGGACAGCACCAGAGCTCTGGGTACAGCTTCCTATAACCTTGGCAATTTAGGCTATAACACCAAGGACATAGTCACTACAGCAAGAGGGAGGGACTGATGGCCAAGCAGCTTCCAGCCTCTAGACCAGCAATAGGACCAAAGAAGAGCAGCATCCCAGCCTTCCCCACGGACTCTGGTGATTTGATCCCAGCCTTCCCCACGGACTCTGTGGTGATTTGAATATGCTTGGCCTAGGGAGTGGTACTATTTGGAGGTGTGGTCTTGTTGGAGTAGGTGTGCCACTGTGGGTGTGGGATTTAAGACCCTAGTCCTAGCTGCCTGGAAGCCAGTCTTCTCCTAGCAGCCTTTAAATACAGATGTAGAACTCTTAGCTCCTCCTGCACCATGCTGGCCTGGATGCTGCCATGTTCCCGCCTTGATAATGCACTGAATCTCCAAACCTGTAAGCCAGCCCCCAATTAAATGTTGTCTTTATAAGAGTTGCCTTGCCGGGCAGTGGTGGAACATGCCTTTAATCCCAGAACTTGGGAGGCAGAGGCAGGAGGATTTCTGAGTTCCAGGCCAGCCTGGTCTACAGAGTGAGTTCCAGGACAGCCAGGGCTACACAGAGAAACCCTGTCTCGAAAAACCAAGAAAAAACAAAAACAACGACAAAAAATAGTTGCCTTGATCATAGTGTCTGTTCATAGCAGCAAAACCCTAACTAAGACAGACTGCATCTTGAGAGCCCAAGAAACTTTAGTGGGAGAAGGAAATGGAAGACACCCATAGACAAGGTACACACACTCCTTAGAGTAAGGTCCTATGGGCTATAGGTCCAGCTGGCTTGGAAGAATCCCAGAATTGAAAACTTAAAGCATTTTCAGATAGGTCAGTTCTGATGTAAAATTGATCTGAAGGTCACACGGGCACCTCTTTCCAAGAATGAATGTTATGTTACCATTTGCAGCCAAGTCCCTTTTTTCATACTGTTATCTATGCTTTTTTACATGTTTGAACACTCAAAGGCTTTTGGGGGAAACATAAAAAGAAAATGAAGAGAAAAAGAATACTTACCTATGCCTTTGTATTCACCAGGTTCCAGTGAGAATCCAATACACAAACACTAAACTGGAATTCCTCTTGGGACTCTCAAATTACGATGATCGAGGCCCTGATAAAGACTCACAGGACTCAGGACAGGAGGATACAGATTAAATCCCATGAACAATGGCCTAACGTCTTTAAGTTAACAGATGTCAATCAATATTCCATTGACTTATCTTGACAAATAGATATTCACAGTGACCCACAAGCCAGAGTGTAACTTAGAATTGTCCTTACTGCCCCGCTCCCCAGAGGATGCCAGCTCCCAGTTCTCATAGTCATCTCTTCCATGCAAGTCCAGATTGAAGGAGGAGTCTGACTCCCAAGGTTCCTGAACGTTAAGACTAAGGTGGAGGGCTCTGGGGAATGTAGTTCCACTGATAGAATGCTTGTCTAACAGACATGAAAACTGGATGTAGTAAAGCCCACTTGTAATCCCAGCATCAAGATGGGGTGGCAGCAGGAACAGAAACTTAAATAATCTTCAGCTGGTGAGCTTGAGGCCAGCCGGGGTTACATGAGACCCTGTCAAAAAAAAAAACAAAAAAAAAAAACAAAAAAAAAAACAAAAAAAAAAAAAACCCTGAGGGAGACCAGCAAGCATTTGGGAACAATGTTTCTCACCCCATTCCCCTCCCTGTTTCCTTAAGTTTCTTTAGAGCTTCCTGGCCCTCACTTGGTGAAAACGTAGCCTCTGAAAACCCAGTTCTTTAGGCCAATTGGCTTATGTTCACCTCTGCTCTGGTAGCTGGCTTTCCCAGTCTTCCCAGATCCTTGATCCTACTTGACTTTGGACAGCTGTGAATTCCCCAGGTCACAATTTGTTCAACAGCTTCCTCAAAGGCTTCTGAGAATCAAAGGAGGTGACACGTAGTCCAAAGTAAGCAGCTGTAATTGGCAAGAGTTGTATTATTTTCCTCCCAAATGAGAGAACAGGAAAAAAAAAAAAAAAAAAAGCCAGTTAGGAGCCACCCTATTGTCTGCCCTGAAGGGTGATGTGCTGTTCTTTCCCTAAGGACAAGGGACTGTGCCTGGCATGCCACACCAGGCTGGGTCCAGCTTGTAGTCATTCAGCTGACCAGCAAACTGGACCACACCCCCAAGGCCTCATCAAATATTGGTGACCTGTATGATGTCTTTGGAACACAATACAATACTCCTCATGAAAGACCTTCTATGGCCCTGTGGCGAGGGGAAGGCTTTTTATAGTCCTTAATCAGCTCTGCATCTGGGAAACTCCGCCACAGGCTCGGGGCGAACCAACCTACTTGGAGAACTTTCCTAAGTCTCCTTCCCCAACACCTTCCTGAAAGAAGAAAAAATGACAATAGACGGAACATGGCTGACAGGTAGGGGCCCTGAGACTGAAGGCGCTCACAGGGTAACTTGAGTGAGGTAAACTCCAGCAAGTATAGCTGAGTGGTAGGATGCTTACCCAGCATGCTTGAGGCTAAAGGCTCAGTCCCAGCTCAGCTGACACTACTCATGGAATAAAGAATACACTGCGTGCCCATGTCCCCACGGGGTATGTGCCAGGATCATACCCAGGACAGGCCCTTATAGCTGTGCCCATTTTCATCAAAGTTTTCATCCTGGAAATTAGAAGTAATTAAAGAATAATCCCTTCTGATTCATCATGCCAAGTAAAGACTGGAGTCCTCTTAGCCCCTGCCAAGCAGTCTCTGACCACTGCTCCCTTCCTGCCCCTCAGCAACCACCTTCCTTTCTTTCTTTGCCCTCTATGGAGGAAAAGATTCAGAAAGTCTCAGCTACTAGGGGAAGGGAGAGAGAGGACAGGAGAATGAAATAGGAGAGAAAAAAAATACTTTGACTCACATGGAAAACAATTTACAGCCACGCAGGCACCATGTAATTATCCACATGTGCCTATACGTTAGAGAGAGTCGAGAGATGGGTTTTGTAAGTCTTCATTGATCTATGCCCCCAGCCCTCTGCCTTAGTGTTAACACGGAGGAATCATGGAATTCATACTCCTCTTTCAAATTGAACTTGGATGAGAAGAGATGTCTACGAACTAGCATTCTGCTTGGGGCGGGGACAGTTCCAAGTTACAATCTGGCTTCATTTGAGGAAAGGATTACAAGAGGTGAACATCAACCATCAGGGAGAGAATAGATAAATATACCCATAAAAAAAAGCTGAGGGGCGCCAGCACCTCTCACAGGTAAAATTAGATAAAGTAGAGAATGGTATTCTTTGTGCTTAGATTAACCGTGGGAGCCAAATTCATTCATCATGGGTCACCCTACTGTATGCCTAGTACTGGGGACTGAGCCTGGAACTACACAAACATCGAGGTAAAGCAAGGCTAGGGTGACAAGCCCAAGGGGACAAAAGAAGTAAGAATGGACCAGCTTCCTGTGTGGCGGAGGCCTTTGGGAGAAGCCAGCTTCTCCCCTCAGGGTAAACTGGGGCTGGGCCTCAGAACTCTCAGATTCCTTTCTGAAGGAGGTCAAGAGATGTGAACAGGACTAAAACAGACTGGCCAGGCTGAGAGACATGATAAAATTGTGGCTTTGCTCAACCCTATACCTAACCTCATGGCAAGGGTGCCAGTAAGTAGGCCTGAGACATGGGGCACAGACTCATCATGGGGATTTCTGATTTCTCAGGCCAACAACAGTCTTAAGAAGTAGCTCAAGACCACAGAGCAGCAGGTGAGGTCTACCAGTGCCTTCCTCTTTTACAGGAAGCCTTCCCCAAAGCCATCTGTTTCCTGAGGTCTCTCTAGGCCATTTTTTTTCCCCATCCCTGGGTGCAATTAGACTGCTGATGACGTGGTTCCCAAAAAAGCCTGGTAGAAAGAGAGGGGTTTTGAAGAGTGTTAGGAGCCTCGGTTAGCCGTGACAACATTCGCCATTACAAGATGGCTCGGGTATCCTGTGCTCCCACAAGTAAACAACTAACTGTGCAGGTGCAAAAGGCAAACACGCGCCAAAGTCACTGCCCATCCCGGGGCGTAATATGGGGTAATGAGTGAACAGCCAATCAGAAGTGAACACGCCACTCTAGGGTACATATAGCAGTGCCTTTCCCGGGCTTGGGGTCTTTCCGCTTCTGCTGATACAAGAATAAAGCCTCGTTGTAGTAACCACCCGAACACTGCCTCACGTGTCTCTTTCGAGGGCGAAGGGGACACGGAAGAGGCCTGGAATAGAAGAGGGCCATGCACTCTGTGTCACATCTCCCTGACTACCAGGCAGAGCAAAACAGGGTCCCTGATCTAGTATTAAATGGTGACTGGTGACCACAACAGGCCAGGAGCCTTAAAGATGCAATTCCAATATGAAGGGATTCCAAAAGATGATAAACCAGGCTTCTTATAAATGGAGTTCAAGGACCAGAGTCACTGAAGAAGATCACAGAGGAAAGAGGTCCAAGGTTTGGCATCTGTGACCTGGGCTTAATTCCTACCTGGCTCTATCACTAAACTGGATAATTATAACAAGTTACTTAATCTCCTAAAGCCCGTTTCCTAAACTAAAAACAATGGAGATAAATATGTCTGTCTCCCCCAGAAAGTGACAAGAATTCATCCTGGGGGAGCACTCACAGGAGTCCAACATGTGGTCAGCCCTCCATGAGCATAAACTGTGCACAAGCTTTGTGCTCAAGGGCCCACAATCCAGGTGGATGCCATGGCCATGTGTGCTCTCTCAGGGGAGGAGAGGACAGGAGGTCACTTGTTTGGAGTGATTGGCAGGGCGCCTGCTCCCAGAGGGTGCTGGGCTCCAGCAGCAGCTGGGAGGATTAGCACTATTTTAAGTCACCCACCTCGGGAGCCTGGTTACTGTTTCCACCCATACGGGCCACCCTCCATAGTAAGCACAGGTCAGGCAGAGGAAGCTGTACACTTCCTATCATATCCAGGGCCTCTAGAGACAGATTTGTGTCTCCTTGTGTCTGAACAGCAACAGGCCCCACTGCCTAGAGAAACCTGTTTTCTAGCTGGGCTTCCACATTCCTTCTGGGTGGAATGCCTTGGCAGCAAATTCCCTAGGGGCTGGAACTCAACTCCTTACAAGACTTCAGACAAACACGACCAGGGAGAACAATTAATTCCTCCTCTCTCCTTGGAAAGCCACTCCCAGGGAATGTTTTAAAATGGTTCCTCTCCCAGGTCCTCCTTGGTGAGACCCTGTTGTGCGGATGAGCAGCTGGACTCTGGGACAGCAGAAGAGAGTTTGCTATACCGAGCATGCATGTGAGGTTGGCGAGAATACTGTGTGCCTGTGAAAAGCACAGCGTGGTGTTTACTCTCAGGAGTGGTGGATTCCTTCACACAGTCCTTAAGACAAGAGTGAATAAACAGATGTGAGCACAAAGGTGGAAGAGAGCTGACAGAAGGGTGGGGCCCTGGACTGCAGAGCAGAAAAGCTTTAGTTTGAGAGCAGAGGCCCATGGGAAGGGAAGAGCCACCACTGGGAGTTATATAATGCCCTCCCCTCCCTCAAAGAGCGTGGCCTTGGCTGAGGTCAGACTGGAGAGAGGATCCCCTTAATATGTAACATGCCTGCTGATATGCTGCTGGCCACTGGCTGGCCTATGTAAGTAACCTTGCCCTCCTTATCAGAGGCCCTGTCTAGCCCTACAAAGAGTCTGGGGAAGGAGGTTCAAGGGCCCATCATGACCATGAGCTACTCAGGTCAGCACTGGGCTAGAACAGCCTCTCAGGGCTCTGGCTTTCCACACCAGATAGGACTGTCACTCTGAAATCTAAAAGCCAGTTTGTGTCACATCAGTGTCAGCTTTCCCCCTTAGCTTCCATTGCTATATCATCAGATTTTGATTTAAACTTCTCAGTCCAGCACCCAGAGTCCTTCATCATCTGGCTCTTTCGCCCCAAAACTCAGGCTGGTCCCTTCATTCTTTGCACCTTGCTGCATTGTTAACCCCCCTGCCCACTCTTTCAGGTCAAGTTCAAGTGCTGTTTCCTTCAGCAAATCTTCCCAAATCTACCCGGGAGCAGTCTCTTCCTGCCCACCCCACCTACCTCCTGAAATGACCTCTGTCTTCCTGTACCTCCTCTATGCCTAGAGTCACTTGTCACAGTTCACCTACACCAGGCTTTAACTGACATCAGTGTCTCTATTTTGCTCTCTCTATCTGCCTTCACTGAAGTCCCACCCACAAAATGTTCGCTCCTAGAGGGTGGGCTCACTGCTAGTAGGGTCTCTTCCAAATGAGGGCCTCCAGTCCCTAAAGCTCAAGTCCCTATCTCCCAACATCCTCTGGGCCTTAGAACTCAACCATGTAGTTAGCGTCTCAGGGTCACTCTACAACACCTCGCCCCAAATGTTTGAATGGCTTTTGCGTATGTAAATCCAAAAGTGGAATAAGGACCTCCCAATTTCTGCCAAGTACCAATCAAACCCTAGGTTCTCAACTGTTCAAAAGTGCTTGAAGATGGGAGTGCTCAGAATCCGTGCCCGCCGCTCCCAGCTATGTCTGAATGCGCCCAATTTCATCTGAGCTGGAGGCTTGCAGTGAAAATTCTGTGAACTTCGGTTTCTTAAAACACACACACACACACACACAAATGTTATAAGAATGTGTTTTTGTTTTAACCCCAAGTGTGGGGATATGGGGCTCCAGACTGTCCACAGCAGCTGACTGTTATTTGCCTCATGTTATAGCAGAGGTGTGGCTTGTGCTCTTGTGTGTCATTTAGAATTCTGAATATTTTTCAAAGGGTATACAAGTGCTGGGGCCTGAGAGTGGGGGTCCGGGTTTGGTGGTTGCTGCACGGGGAGGGGTTGGTTGTGGTTTGTTAGTCGTCATGCTCAAAGAAGAAGAAACAAAAGGAAAGAAATTAGATTCTCTCTCTCTCTCTCTCTCTCTCTCTCTCTCTCTCTCTCTCCTATCCTTCTTCTCTCATCTCTAGTGACAGGAGATGAAACTGAGGGGATAAAGGGTAAAGAACCCACAAAGTAGCAAAGACCAGCTACAGAGGCTAAACAGTGTTGGACCTGCTCAGGCCTTGGATGCTGGATGGGAAGGCTTGGATGGGAAGCATCTCCAACTGCCATTTCTCCCTGCTTGGGCCTGACTTGCAGGCTTGCCCTTCTGCTCGCCCATCTTTCCAGATAAAACTTGGCACAGAAAGACCCTCTACCCTGACATCCAAATTTCTTGCTGTTCTCCAGCCTCAGACCTAGGCTCTCTTTCTACTCAGAAGGTCTACTAGTGAAGATAGACACTGTCCCTTCCTTATATGGAAGAGTGCTACCCCTAAGACACTCAAGCACCTCTCTGGAAGCTGCATGCTTCCAGCTAGAAGGTTCAGAATCTTTCTTATCTTCCTGTCCTTCAGTGCCAGACTCATTCTGTTCAAATACCATCAGAATTCTCCTCTCTGGTTCCATCACCCTCAGTCGTCCCTCAGGTTCAGTCATTTTCTGAATTGAAATTGTGGCATCCCCTGAGTGTGGTCCTTTTCCTGGGCTGGCGCCAGTAAAGCACAGCTTGACCAGCTCCTTTGTCTTGTCACCTAGCAAGAAGCAGGTCCTGACGTGCCCAGCTCTGCCAATCATTAAAAGACCTCACTGAGAGGGGTAATCAAGGGGCTGGGTCATTTTGTGTTCTTGGAGTCTGTGTCTCTTGGAAACTCACAATGACAACCAATCAACTATGAATGTCTTCCAGGCTATGGGAATGGGGCCCCTAAACCCAGCAAAACATATTTATTGGAGAAGAAAGGGAGGTGGGGTCAACTGTAGATCTGTTTGTTTGTTTTTTCTTTTTTTCTTTTTTTCTTTTTTCGAGACAGGGTTTCTCTGTGTAGTCCTGGCTATCCTGGAACTCACTCTGTAGACCAGGCTGGCCTCGAACTCAGAAATCCACCTGTCTCTGCCTCCCAAGTGCTGGGAATAAAGGCGTGCGCCACCACTGCCCGGCTTCAACTGTAGATCTGAGTTCACCTTTCTAACTACCTGTTCCTTGACCCTGTCTCAAACCAGAAGAGGATCACCAGGTCTTAAAAGGATAAGGATGGAAGCAGAGAAAGCTCTAGAGAGTGGGTCTGAGGCTAAGCACTGAGTCCTCTAAGTCCCCGTCATTTCCCACCACACACTCATATCATGGGAGTGAGGAAGGACTAGAGGAGACCAGGCCAGAATGTGTCCAGTGGATGAAGCTTGCAAATACATAATAGAGTGTAATCACTATGCATCTGGAGGCCATGGAAGCATTGTAGCTCAAAAAGCAAAAGTGGTGATATGTATTTATCTATTTATTCGTTTGTTTAATTGCATAGTCTCCTGAGGCAATACTCAGGAGGACTGGAAACTAGGAAACAGCTTAGAACGATGTTGCCATTGAGAAGACCCAAAGCAGAGAGAACAGAGGCCAAGCAACACCTGATCTTTTCTGGGCTGTGAACTCCACCTGTCCCCTCTAGTTCCCCTGTTTATTCAGTCCTTGAACCAATATTGACTGAGCTACTGCATACAGAGCCCATGCTAAACACAGGCACATAGGCTGCTGTCTCCCTTTCTTCTCTCCCCCTTCCTTTCTCCATACCTGTCAGCCTCTCTTACCAGCTCCGTGCTTCCCCCACATCTCCCTCTATGCTTCTTTCTCATTAGGAATTCAGTGAACTAAGGCCAAAAGCTCCAGAGCTTTCCTTGTAGATGCAAGGGAACAAGGTCTCCCCAAGACCCACACTCTCACAGTGAGCCCTCAGAGTGCCAAGCAACCAGCAATATGCCCTGGCCAGCCAAAAGCCCATCACCAGCTCTCCCCATGTGATTTAAAATATGCACACATCCTCACTATATAATAAATTAGGTGTGTGTTTGGTAGGGACATTCAGGAGGCAAAAGCAGGAGCACTGCAGGTTCAAGACCAGTCTGGAGAGAGGGAGAGGGGAGCATTTCCTCCAAGATAAACAGCGACCCCACCCCTGTAAATTAAGCTGCCAGTGTTACTCAGAGACCAGTAAGGAGAAGGGAACCTTTGCAAAACTTTCCGATGAGGAAGATTTAACCAGGAAACTGGAATTCGGGCCACAGAAACCACTGGGAAATCAGTTAGGAGGTGAGCTGGCCACCCAAGAGAGCCAAAAGCAATCTTCTCTCACAGATACTGGGAGAGAAAGAGCTAGAGGCAGGGATGGACACAAGTCTAGAGTCAGTAGGACCTGTGGAATGTGGGGGTAGTGGCCAGGCATGTGCCTGCAGGAGCCAGAGTAATGTTTCCAAGCTATAAGGCAGGAAAGATACCCACCCCCTGGTTTCCCACAAGTACTTTTTACTAGACAAACCCAGCCAGGTTGCACAGGCATAGCAGGGTGGGATAGCCCTCCCAGAGTACCAGGCAAGGGCTGGAACAGGAAGGAGCAGGTGAGCCCAGCTAGTTTGGCTCTCACCACACAGCCAGGTCCCACTCTGAAGCTGCCAGTGTGCTTTGGTCCACCGATAGAAGCACTTTCATCCTTGAGGGTGTGTATCACCAGAACTGCATCCCCTGCCCACTTTGAACATTCACTTCTGGATGCTTATACTGGCTTGTTTCCATCATATGGCCCTCCCTCCCCTCACCCCTTCTCTCCTCCTTCCTCTTTGCCTCCACCCTTCCCTTACTTTCCCACTTCCCTCCCTCCTTCCCTCCCTCCTTCCCTCCCTCCTTCCTTCCCTCTTTCCCCCCATGCCTTCCCCTCTCCTTCCCGCCTCCCTTTTCAACCTCTTTCTTTCAGTTTCTCATTCTCCCTTCATGTCTACCTCACTCCCAGTGCATCAGGGTCCCAGACCGAGCTTTGGAAACTTGCTAGAGAAAGAGACATTCTTGCTACCCTCACAGTGAATCCCTGTAATAACAATCTCCTGTAAAGAGGCCTGCACAGGGCAAGCACACCTGTACACCCCCTGAAGTAGATGCTAGGTGGGTGGTAGCATGGAGGGTGTGGCCAGTCATGCCTGAGTGATGGGGAAGAAAAGCTTCCCAGAGGAGTTTTAAATCTTGAAGAGTATCACAACGCTAAATGAGCAGATAGGGCATTCCTTTCGGAGGGACAATATGCACAAAGGCATGGGGACAAAGAAAAGGGCTACAACCAATCGGGGCAGAGGGTAAGAAAGTGAGGAGGGGGAGGGGCACATGCAATAGAAAAACAGTGTTGGTGGTTGGAGGGTTTTCATATTTCTTGGGGAAGCTAGCAAAAGGTTTGACGCAAGGTATGAGTGTGGCAAGGCTTGCAGACCCGGGGTTGTAATCCCAGCTACTCAGGAGGCTGAAGCAGGTAGATGAAAACCTAGAGGCCTGCTTGGAGTTCAAGGCTGGCCTGCCAATGAAACAAGACCCTGTCTCAAAACGAGAAAGAGGAGCTGGAGATGTACCTCAGTGGTTGAGTACTTGTGTAGAGTGTGTGAGGTTCTGGGTTCCATCGTGACTATTGAAGAGAGAGAGACAGACACATGGAATATCCGGCCAGCCCAGCTAGTACAGCAAAATGCCATGATTTGAGTGGTTAAGAGACAAGAGCGATGTGCTCTCAAAGGTCTAGAGCCTGGAAACCCAGCACAGAGGCACTAGCGGGTCCGTGTCCTTCTGAAGGAAACAGTTTCCCTATGCACGGGTTGACTTGAGTTCTTATGTGGGGAAAGTGGAAGCCAGCTAGCTCTCCTGGGCCTCTTTTCTCTTTCCTCTTATTTCCCTCCAGATTCAATTATTCACCAAGCCCCACCTCCCAAGCTATCACCTTGGTGGTTAGGAGCTAACACATGAATCTGAAGACTGGTCATAGTAGGAAGCTCATTAGAACAGAGCATTGTTAGCAAGGTTGCTCTGTCTACCACAGAGATGCCACCTGAGGATGGTGGATGGGAGGATGGGTGTGGTACCCACAGGAGAGAAGGTGAAATGATTGTCCCTCCTCCCTCCTGACAGTCAAAGACTGAGGAAAGAATTAAGGGGAATAAGAGATAAAGGGGGTGGGTGAGAGGAGGAGGGAGAGAAGAAAAGCTGGAAAAAAGCAAACAAACCTGCTTTGGGAGAGTTAAGCTTTTCTCCAATAAATCAGTTGTCAGGGGCTGGAGTTGCTAGGTTACAGGAAGGCGGAACAGCCTGCACTGGCTCAGATTGCTAAAAGGAGCTTTGGGGGAGGCCAGTGCAATCAGTCACGTCTTCCCTCCTCCAGGCCCAGATCCCCAGCATCACCCTAGGTAGGCTGATGATAGGGGAAAAGGGGGCAGGAGGGAGTGCTGCTCTACCTCCAGGCTAAGCCAGCAGGTTCAAACCATGCAGTGCAGCCCAGGGTTACAGAGAGGTTTGAGGCCTGAGCCTCAAAGGCATGAAGTGTACACATCCTTGGGATGGAGTACCAAAAGCCCAGGCAGCCCGTACATCTAGAGAAGTTCAGGTGAGCTGGGCTTGCCTCTTGTCCACCATTAACCAAGGCTACACAAGAGGCTACTGGGCATCCATCTCTAGGCCAGAAGCACAGGACCCTTCTGCTATTTGGGGTAGAAGGTACAAAGCATTCATTCATTCATTCACTCACTCACTCACTCACTCACTCACTCATTCAGTTGTTTGTTTTATAAGACATGATTTCTCTGTGTAGCCCTAGCTGTCCTGGAACTCACTTTGTAGACTAGACTAGTCTTGAAATCAGAGATCTGCCTGCCTCTGCCTCCTGAGTGCTGGGATTAAAGGCGCGCACGACTGTCACCTGGCTCACCAATCATTCTTCTAGTGTGTGTTGAGGTCAAAGGTTTTTCTAGTTCTCTAGAGTTCTGGATTTGCTTTGTATAAACAAAGTTGCTTTGTAAAACAACAACAACAACAAACCCCCCCAAAAAAACCAAAACAAAACTAAACTAAAAAACCCAATTGATTATATTGTAACATATTACAGGGGTAGAAGCATGTATGTGCAACATTGTATGTCACAGGTCAACTTTTGAGAATCAGTGCTTGCCTAATATAGGTCCTGCGGATGGAACTCAGGTGGTCCTGCTTGGCCGCTGGTGCCTTTGGCCACTGAGCCATATTGCCCCCCCCCCCCCCGCTCCTGTTTCGTGTTGCATTTGTTTAATGTAGCTTTTAAAGTAAATTCATATTACTGATACGAGGAGAGCTACATGATAAGAAGCCCAGGAATGGTTACTCGTTTTGCTTTCCTAGCCCAAGAATTCGTGAATGGATGGTTTTGCCACAAAGATTGAAAATTGACACCATGTGGCCTTCAGTGCATGTTGGGGCTCAGAACTTTCTGGGACCAGTGGCCTCCAGGTGTGCATGTCTTCAACTCTGTGCCCACAGACACCTACACATGCAAGTTCTGGGTGTGCTGTATACAAACTGGTGTTACAAAGAGAACTACCTAAAAGTCACCCACATCAGGCCTCCTGCCTTCTACTTCAACATGCAGTGATCCCTACAAGTTCCATCAGGTCCCTCTGGGCCCAGGGCTTCTGGAGGCAAAGTGTGGGTTGCTGAAAGAGATACAAATGGCTGTCCAGGGTCAGCCTCAAAGATGGATGGAAAAGAGATGGGGACACCAGTGGAGTGCAAGACAGGAAGCCAGGGCGGTGAGGATGGAATGAGATCATGCCGTGTAGTGGGACAAAGAGGATGTCCACACTCCCAACAAGTCTAGTTTTTAGTGTCTACAAAGAAGTATTGGAAGCAAGGTCTCCAAGAGATACTTGTATATCCATGTTCAGAGCAGCTTTATTCACAATAGCTAAAATATCAGGTCAATCCAGTAGTCGTTGATGGGTAAACGGGTAAGTAGATAATATCTAAATGCACAATAGACCGCTAGTCAGCCTTGCAAGGGAGATGACTCTGATATATACAACAATAGGGGTGAGCCTGGAGTACCACATTAAGTGAAGTACGCTGGTCTCAGAAGGACTAGTGCTAGACTCATCCACTTATACGAGATACTTAGAGTAGCCAAAATCAACAGACAGAAGGTAGAATAGTGGTTGCCAGGGACTAAGGAGGGAGCAGAGTGGAGACTTACTGTTTAAAGGAGAGAATTCTTCCATTTCCCAAGATGAAAAGAATTTACTGGTGGTGGTAGTAGGCACATAGTACGAACTGCACTTAATGCCACTAACCTGTCTGATAAACATGGCTACCATGTAGCTCAGCAAGCAGTGTCTGCCTAGCATGCATGAAGCACAGACTGGATCTACAGCGCTACCTAAAATCAGGCATGGTGGCACACACCTGTAATTCTAGCACTCAGGAAGTGGAAGCAGGAGAATCACTGAATGTCTAAGGCCAGCCTGGGATACATGAAACCAAGAGGTGGAGGATGTCTAAGGTTATCAATTTTATCTCACATGTAATGTACGGTAACAATGCAAAGAAAAGGGCTTAACATGGAAAGTCAATTGAGTTCCAACAGCTACAATGCAAGACGGTGATGGGACGGGTGTCCCACCTGCTCACCCTCACCAGGTGAAAGGGGTAATGCTTCCCACCTTTGAGGGTAGTGTCCAAACGGCAGTGAAGTCACCAGAAGAGAAACGGTAATTCTGTGTCTGGAGAAGACAATTAAACATCATTAGATTGGGGCTGGGGATGTGGCTCCGTGGCCCAGCAGACACAAAAGCCTGCGTTTGACCCCAAGCACACCACCTCAACAGGCTTGATGTAATCTCATCATGTTTGTAATCTCAGACCTTTGGATGAGAAAGTAGGGGCAGTCAGAAGATCAAGGTCATTTTTGGTTGCCTAGTGAGTTTCAGGCCAGCCTGGGCTTATATGTGATGCCCTTAGGGCTATACCTCAGCAGGACCACACATGCTTAGCACTGAGACCTATGCCCAATCCAGGACCAAAAAAGAAAAAGTAGACTGTTCTAAACCTCCTTCCCAACAGCTGTGACACCCTGGCTGCTTTCTCCTGGCTCCACCCCCTGCCCTGGGGATTCACCTGCTCCATCTATTTCTAAAACACATCTCTGCCCCTTGCTCATCCCCTGTGCTTCAACTTTCATCCCCTGGGAGTTTCTGTCCCTCTATGTGACTACCCCTCACTTCTCATCTCTAGCTGAGGCTACATCTGTGCCTCCTGGGGAAGTAATACTATGTCATCATAAGGTCCAATCGCAAGCATAATGGTGGCTTTGGGCAGAGCCTGCCTCCAAAGTCTCTATTTTTGTGCCCCAAAGCAAATTGTGGTGGCCTTCCCACTCTGGACCCCCGAGACTTGAGGCCTTTGGGTTTTCTTCCCTGTGGCCAACCCCAAACCTGAAATTCCTTCCCACTCAGGTACAAGTGATAATCCCTAATGCCTCCCAATAACATGGGTGTTGTAAGGGCTGGAATCTTCTGCTCAGGCACTAAAGACATCTATCCCATTTCACATTAGAATCTCCAAAGGGACTTATGTCCGAGACAGGGTCTTTTCTGGACAAGCCCTGTCCTGTGGCATCAGAACCCTCTTTTGCATCACTCAGGCCTTTGCAGTGTCTTGGCACCATCTCCTTGCCTTGTGGGCATGTAGTCATACTTGCCACAGCATTGCCATCTCTCATCTTTGTATCTCCAAGAGCTTTGGAAATGTTAATTAATAGAAGACAGCACCTACGACAGCAGACTTTCGGGCCACTCCCTCTCCTTCCACTTGCAGCTTCTTTCCTGCCTACCACTCTCCATTAACAAGGAACGTCATGACTCCCAAGGCCCAGTCAGCCCTGTTCCAGCACAGAGGTCTCAGGCCCTGGCCTGAAACTCAGTTTCAGCAGCTCTCCTTGCTGATTTCAAATGATTGCTTCCTATTATCTCCCCCATCTGGATTAGGCACCCTCATTAGCATGTGGGTTCCAGGCACCACCACCCTCAGTCCTAAGGGCATGACCTTTCTGCCTTAGTTACTTCATCTATAAAATGACATAATAGTTCCCAACTCTGGGGGTTGTTGTGAGCCTTAAATGAGATACTATCTACCGAGCGTCTAGTTCCTGAGTCCCACCCTGGTCTTTCCTCCAATCTCGGCCATCTTTCTACAAAGCTGTGCAGAGAAATAAGGAGAAAGGTCATTTGTCAGTACCACCTGTTCCAAAACAAGAAACATTTGGTCACTAACCGCCCCTTCCTTAAAGTTCTCTCTAGAAGGACCTTTCACCCTCCTCTACATACAGAAAAGATAAGACAGTAAAAATGGAAGATGCCCTGAAGGGCTAGCTATAGAGCAGGGTTTGTTGGGCATGTGTTAGACACACCAAAATACAGTGTTTTGGCCAGAGAGTGTTTAAAGTCTACCTATTGTAATTATTGACCTGACCACAGCTACAATGAGTAAGAAAGGCCCAGCAAACACATCTCCTTCAGAAGTCTATGACACAGTTGGTATTCATTCATCTCAAGATCGTAATAACCAAGACACTTGCCCAGCCCCTATGGCCTCCTTTAACCTTCTCTGGGCGACGCCATTGTACTAGATCCGGGTAGATGGGACAGACCAGTAACTGGGTATTCCTGAGAGCCTTTGAATACTGGATCCCTGCTAGGAGAGCAAAAGTGGGGGTAAAAATCTAATGAACAAGTGGGAAACTACACTCAGAAGGCAAAGGTACTGAGCCTTTAGAAAACAGAAAGGGAAATAGCTTCATCTCGTTCCTGGAGCACATGCCCAGCACGTGAGAGGTTCTGGGTTCAATCCCAAACAGCCCTTGGTGGGTGAAGGCGAGAGGGTCAGAAGTTCAAGGTCATCCTCTGTCACAAGTCTAGTTTGTGCCCTGCCTAGGCTGCACCTGTCTCAAAAATAAAACAAAATTTATGCTAACAAGGAGCAAAGAAAGGAAAAGAAAGCAGACTGGAAAGCCAGGGGTATAGTTCCCGACAGGGTGCTTCTAAATGGAACAGTGAGTACCAACTGATCCAGAAGTGCCAGTCAGGGCCAGGCATGTGGCAAGAGCCAAATGGCAGCCCTGGAAAGGGGAGGGGAGCTGAGGGGAGACAAACCTGGACCAGGAAATAGTCAAAGCGGAAGCAAACAGAACCGGGAGTGAAGAGGTGACTGGGAGGCGTCCTTGTTAGCTTTCTGACTGTATACCAAAAGCCATACTCACCTGAGAGGAAGGAACCTCGGCTGAGAAAATGCCTCCATACAACCGGACTGCAGACCAGCCTATGGGCCATTTACTAATTAGGGGAGAAGGAGACCCAGTCTACTGTGGGTGAGGCTACCCCTGGGATGGTGGTCCTGGGTTCTAGAAAAAAGTATGAGCAAACCGTAGAGAGCAGGCCAGTAAGCAGCACCCCTTCATCGTATCTGCATCAGCTCCCCTGCCCTGTTTTGGTTTTTGTTTCTGTTTTTGTTTTTCCTTTTACTATTTATTGATTCTTTGTGGATTTCACTTCATCTACCCCAATCCCACTGATCACTCTGTCCCTTCATAGTCACCCTCTACCCTTGCAACTTCTCCCTCAAACACAAACAAAAACACAACAACAACAAAAACAAGATCTCCTCGTGGAAGCTTCAGTGTGTCGGTGTGTCCCACAGCATACATAATACCCTTTTGCCCACACATCTTGCAAATGTTCACTACAGTGAGTCTGGTCTGGTTCGAGGCCTCTGGCTTCTGCTACTCTATCAGTTCTGGAGCCTCTCTTGGACTCCTTTTAGATATCATGTTGTTGGCCTGTGTCACGGAGATCTGCAGCTCTGGATCTGCAGGATGGGCCCCTTCATGCACCCCAGTTCATAGACGGGAGAGATGTTGGAATGGGCCAGCTCAAAGCCCTGGTCTGCTCGGGTGGGAGCTGAGTTGGTCACCCCACCAGCTCTCATGCACATACCACCAGGGCCAGCTCCACTGTGCTGCCCTGGCCAGCTCACCTTTCTTGCCATGCCAGCCTCTAGCGGCTCCCTGTTCTTTGTCATGTAACCCCCTGGGGCTGGTTCCCCTCTGGGTTCTCTCCTCTTCTCCCCATGTCTATCTTCTGTGGTTCTCTCAGATAGCTGGATTTAAAGCCTGTTAAAATAACCTAGAACACCCTCTGCCTTAGTTAGCTTTTCCATCTCCGTGACAGAATGCCAGACAGAAACAGCCTAAGAAAAGAAAGATTATCTTGCCCATGGCTTCAGAGTTAAATCCATCAAGGGAAAAAGGGCGTGGCGGAACAGAACTGTTTAAGTACAGCCAGCCAGGAAACAGAACAAAGGGAATACTTGAAGGACCCAGATATAGCAAAAAACAAAAACAAACAAACAAAAAAAACCCAAAACCCACCCTGGTCTACTTCCCCCAGAGATACCTAACTGGCTAAGGTCTGGAGAAACTCCCATATAGTAATTTCACTTCTAGATCCTTAACCTCTGTGTTTATGCAGACAGATCTTCTCTCCAAATTCTCAGCTCCCAGGAGGTGGGCTCCTGTTTGGGGACTCTCATTCAACTCACTACCCAGCTTCCCTTCCACAGGCTCTGAGTGGATGTTAAATATCAGCAGCCTGTGTCGCCTCCCTGTTGTAGCAGACAGTACACACAGACGTAGGTGACTCTTCAGAGGTCACTGGCCACAGTAGTGGTTCTCAACCCTCCTAAAGCTGGGACCGTTTGATACAGTTCCTCATGTTGTGTTGACCCCCAAGCCACAAAATTATTTTTGTTACTACTTCATAACTGCAATGTTGCAACTGTTATGAATCATAATGTAAATTTCTGATATGCAGGGCATCTGCTATGCAATGCCCCCCAAAGGGGTCGATACCCACAGGTTGAGAAATACTGGTTTAGGGTTCTATAATTCCAGGCCCATCCAGGCCCCTAAAGAAGACAGAGAGGCATCTCCTGAAGTCCTACCTTCAGCTTGTAGCTCTCAGGGGATTCATGTCTATTCCCCCTTCACTAGGAGTCATGGGAAAATTGCAAGTGCTGTCTGGTTTATCTCCTCGTCTCTTACAGATAACCTTTGCTTCTTTTCATTTACCTTTTCCCTTCTACACAACAGCCCTGGCTGTCCTGAAACTGCCTTTGTTCAAGGCTTTGTTCAAGGCTGGTCTTGAACTCACAGAGATCTGCCTGTCTCTGCCTCCCCAGGGCTGGCATTAAAGGAGTGTGCCAACACTGTCTGGTGCTTTCTCTTAATAGGGGTCAAGAACGTAGTTCAGTGTTCATCTAGCATGCAAAAACCCTGATCAATCCCCAGCTACAGAATAAACCAGCTGTGGTGACACGGGCCTGTAATCCCAGCACTTGAGAGGAGGCAGCAGGAGGATCAGAAGTTCAATGTTATTGTTAGCCAGCCTGGGCTATATGGGACACTAAATAAATAAATAAATAAATAAATAAATAAATCTACTTATTGATAGCCATCTACTGTGCTGTGTAACTAATAGGCACCTTATTTACCTCTGATAACTTTCCTATGAGGTAAGTATTATTACTTTTGCATTTTGCAAGGAGAAATTTGAAGTTGAAAGTCAAATAGCAGAGCCAAAACTCCAAGGACAGGCTCGAGTTTGCCTCGAGCCCCGTCCTGACAGCCCTTCCTATGAAGCCCCAACAGATCCTTAAATAACCTTTCACTTGGCCCAGGTTTGTAAGGCAAGAGCCTGTGAGAGGCAAGGAGGGTGGCTGCTGGTCTTGCTTCCTGGAAGGTCAAAAGTGATTGATTGCAATGGCGTGTGTGTGCGTGTGCGTGTGCGTGTGCGTGTGCGTGAAATTGTGATGGTGGGGTTGGGTCTATCACACTCATGGAGACCTTTCTATTTAGAACTAAACCACTTCAGTCTGACAAAGCTTAGAGACAAGGAAAGAAAGGGGACAGAGGGGGACAGAGCAGAATCCCTCTGGCTGTTTCCCTGTGAGCTCAGGGGACAGCAAGAATGAGGAAGTAACATTTAGAGTCGTGGCGGGAAGCCTCATTTCTGGTAAGGTAGCCAGCCCTTCCTTTCCATGCTGTCTCACACGGCACTGTTGTCTCACCCTGGGGCAAAAGAGCACACTGGTGGCTAGACTAACCGCTTCATCTATTAAGTAAGAAGACAAGAAGCCGGTGTTTATTTGAGCAGGCAGGTTCTCAGACTACCTCCTCTGCATTATTAATCCTCCAATTTATCCTCTCAGGAAGATGTTCCTGCCCTCGTTTTACAGATAAGGAAATGGGGCCCAGGGGGCTGAAGTGGTTTAGCCAATGCCTTTCAGCTAGCAGCGGGTGGCAGCGGATGGACAGTGTCTTATTACACTATGGAGCAACCCAACCCAGGGGAGGAAGGTTAGGCAAGGCCTTGGGGATCTGGGCCTCTTGTGCATTCCACCTCTGCCCTGAGCCCTTCCAATGTACTCAGGCTACCTTCACACGCTTCCTTACTCCATTCATATGGCTAAGTGATGTGTGACATCGACATGCCCTGATCAGAGACTGTTCCTGGGCTCCATTGTGTCACATAGCTTCTCTGATGACATCCTGGACACTGCCAGTGAGAGTCCCACTGGCCTCCTATATCTCCCTGGTCTATCCTGCTTTGTTTCCAACAACATAGGCTGGCTGTGGCTTAGATTTGTCATTGCCCTTGTGACACCTGTTCTCTCCTCCTCCTCACACTCCTGTCCCATCCCATCAGTCAGGCAAAAGAAAACTAGAATTCTCTCCCAGGATAGTGGCAGCCCCAGTATTGGGCTGTGGGCACATAATGCACACAGGAGGAAGAGGCAGGCAGATCTCTGTGAGTTCAAGGCCAGTGTGGGCTACAAAGTGAGACCCTGCCTTGAAGGAAAAGGAGAAGGAATAGGGAGAGATGGATAGGGAAAGAGAGAAGGGGAAAGAGGAGAGGGCAGGGGGAACAAGAAGAGAGAGAAAAAGGGTATTAGGTCTTAAGCCCACTAATGTTTCTGTAGACTTCACCTTGTCAGAAAAGGATCTCTGCAGATAAATAAAGGATAGAGAGAGATTGTCTTAGATAAATTCTAAGAATAATCATGAATATCTTTATCAGTTAGAAAATTAGGGAGACTTTACACACACACAAGGACACACATACACACATATGCGTACACATGCACACACATATACACATATATGTTTACACATGGGCACACACACACAAACACAGATGAGTACACACAGAGAAGGCCATGTAGAGCCTGAGGCAAAGAAGTCTTGTAACTGTAAGTCAAAGAACACCCACAGCCAGCGTAAACTAGAATGGCACAAAGCAGCTCGCTTCCTCCAGCCTCAGATCGAACACGGCCCTGGGGACACCTTGTTTTTGATGTGATGACACTGGTCTTTAGACATTGGGCCTCCATAACTGCGAGGGGGAAAAGTCTTGTTTTAAGCTACCAAGTCCCTGACAGTTTGCTGTGGTAGCCAGAGGAAACCTGTACAGGCCCCACAGGGGCTCGGCTTGCTCTCCTGCTTTCTATCTGCCATGCTCGGGTTACTGCTCTCCTATCTTCCTCCCTCCTCTGGTTTCACAGCCCCTTTTTCCTTGAGAGCTGGAACCAAAGGCTAGCACTTACTGAGCACCCCCTCCATGCCAGGCACTGAGCCAGGGGCTCCACCTGGGCTGTGTCACATTAGCAATCACACAGCTAGAAAATATTGAAACTGAAGTCTAAACACGGCTCCTGCTAACTTCAAAGCCTGTGGCTGCAACCCTGCTGTCTCACTGCCCAAGGAGGGGCCTTTTCTAGGTACTGGGACATTAGTTCCTGTGTATCTTTTTCTAGAAGCCTATTGGTATCTCGTACAATAAATGCGTGTGTGGCTGTGTGTGTGTGTGTGTGTGTGTGTACATGCACACTTATGTATGCTGGGCCCTGTGCTTAAGACATTAGGTGTAATGTTTTATGTTTATCATCAAAGCAACCCCAGGAGGTAGAAGCTATTTGTAGACAAGGGAACAACCTCTCCTGGAAGAAGCAACTCCCGGCCCTGGCCTCCTGGGGACCAGGACCAGTGTGATTTCCTCTGATCTCCCCAGCCTCTCGTTTGCACCACTGCACTGGGCTATAATTTGCCTTGGACTGTGTTCAGACTTCTGAAAGGCCTCTGTGTTGTCCAAAGTTTGGAGGACTTCCATTGAGTTCATGTGTGGAGCTTGTTAGCTTCCAGAAAGTTTAAAACACCCACAGCGCCACATAAATATCCCACTGCCTGTACACTCCCAAATGTCCCGACCATGTTTTCCAAAGTCTCTTTCCCTCATCCAACGTGTTCCCTTCTTTCCCTCCTCATTAGAAACATGGTGGCTAGTTCTCCACAATATTAATATATTGTGAAATTTCCAAAGGATTTGTAATCACAGAACATCATGGTGACCATCAACTAAAATTTAGAAAAAGAAAAATGTTAAAGATTTCACCAAAACACACATCCATATCTTTTACTTAAGAATGCATGCTAATGCAATTGGAGTGGGGGGGGAGAAAAAAGAGAGAAAGGAAGAAAGAAGGAAAGAAAGAAAGAAAGAAAGAAAGAAAGAAAGAAAGAAAGAAAGAAAGGGAGAGGAAGAGGGAGGGAGGGAGAGAAAGGGGAAGAGGAAGGGAAGGAGAGAGGAAGAGAGGGAGGAAGGGAGAAAGAGAGAGGTACTCTGTATGTATAAACCCTGGATACTAAAACCTATTCATTTAGTGTTTGTGGCAATTTGCATGTTTTTTACGTGAAATGTGGAAAACCTTAACTGAAACAGCAATGCATGCAGCAGCCAACAGAAGACAAACTGCCTTTGGAAGTGAATCAAGACTCCCAAAGGTCCCTGGATCATCCTGGCTGTTTTTAGGCTTGGCAAAGAAGCAAGAATCAACGGAAGAGAAAAAGACTTCTCCACTGATGTAGAAAGACAGATTAATAGTAACGAAAGCGTTCCAGCAGGACCCCAGGACTCCAGATTCCAGTCCCAGACCAGACAAACACACACTTGCTGAATAGTGCTGACCAGGTGCTTATCTTCCCTGGGTTTCAGTTTCTCCCACCTACAGGTAATTTCTGAGGTGCCTTCAAGTTCCATGAGGACATTTTAAAATGAGACTATCGGGCTGGGGATAGAACTTAGCAGGCAAGGGCATTTACTGCCAGTCCTGACTACCCGAGTACGGAGTAGAAGGAGAGACCTGACTCTGATGTCTGTTGCCATGGTGTATGTACACACACACACACTCACACACACACACACCACAAACACGATTAACAAACCAACACAGAAATGTAAACATTTTTGAGAAAAAAAAAACAGCCTTTTTAAGATTTTATAAAGATTTAGTGTTTGTGTAATATGGGGGGAGGGGAGGGGTGCCCATGCATCACAGACTACCCATGAGCCATGCGGAAGCCAGGGATAACTTTGTAGAGTTGGTTCTCTGTGCACTGTAGATTGCAGAGTTTAAGCTCGGGTTGTCAGGCCTGTGCCACAAGCACTTTTGCCAGCCGAGCCATCTCGCTGGCCCTCAGCCATGCTTTCCATTTTCTGTCTTTCCCCCACAGTTACATAACCCACTGAAAGACTGTGGCAAGATCTTACAGTGGAGGGCTGACTACACTATAACCTGGCCTTCTGAGAAGCGCTGAGCCTCACACACAAATCTCAGCTTCAGTGACACTGTTCTCAAGATGCCAGCTGGAACAGCCCTGCCAGGGAAGAAGCTGATGGTGACCTCTGTCTGAATCTTTCACTGGGACACTCCCAAAAAAGCACCCTGTCATTAAGTCTGCAAAGTAAACCCCACCCCAAGCAGAAGCCCAGCTAGGAGTCATCCCTGACATAAAGGAAAGGCTCTGGGGCTGCACAAATTCACCAGTGCCCACATTCACATGTGCAAGCTAACTGGGGACCCTCAAGGCTCTGCCCAGACTCCTGGCACTCTGGGCAACATTCAGAAGTGTGTTTCACTGGCCAGCTCAGGTTTCTCTGGGAAAGAAACAGACACAAAGAACCAAAGGACCTGTTAGGGTAACTACCAAGAAGAGTCCCCCTGATGCTATAGGCAGGATTTACATATTCAGGAAATCTCACTAAGTTCAGAGGCCCAAAGGGTAGTTCCATGGGTACAGAGCTTGTCCGCTGTGCATAAGGTCCTGAGTTTAGCCCCCAGCACTTTATAAATTGGCTGTGGTAGCTCATACCTAGAATCCCAGCACCTGGGAGGTGGAGGCAGGAGAATCAGTAAAGTCATCCTCAGTGATTCTGACAGTTTGAGGCCAACCTGGGCTAAATGAGAGAGGCCAACCTAGGCTATGTGAGATCCTATCACAAGAAAAAAAAAGTCCATAATTCAGATTTGTCAATATGCATGTCAAGCCTTCAGTGTCTCTCATGAAAGCATCGTTTCTGCCTTATCATTTTGATCTTGCAAATCCACATGACGCTTTACAGTTATGAACTTGCATTTGTCCTGAATCCCTGTCTTTTTAGCAAATTTTTTTTAAAGTGGAAGCTCCAGCTGTTGGGTTTCCAAACCTACCTGGGTGTTCTGTGCATAACTGAGCCAAGACAGGCAGAACAGTGTATCTTTAGCATCCGTGATGTGCTCCCGAAGCCCCTCTAAAGCAGTCCTCAGCTATCTCCGTGTCCCACGGAGCAGCAGTTTCTCCTCTGGGCCTGAGGGGGGCTGGGTAGGGGAGCCTGCTGTCCCAGCACTTGGGAGGCTGAGAGCAGGCAGGAAAATCTTGGATTTGAGGACACCCTAGGCAGTACAGTGAGATTCCATCTCAAGATCACTCCCTGACCACCCACCTTGCCCACAAACAAACAAACAAACAAACAAACACAGAAAACAGTGAAGCAGAGTGGTATCAAGCTCCTCCACCGCCCAGACCAGCAGAGATCTCATTTTGGACTTTCTGAATGAGATAACAAGAGCTGACTTTTATCGGGCACTTACTGTATATGAGCATTAAGTACTTTATCATGTGATATAATACTCAGGACAACTCTAAAACAAAACCCCATTCCCATTTTATAGATTAAAACAAAACAACAACAACAAAAACAAACAAATAAAGCCTTCAAAGTACCAAACTAAGAAATAGTAGATTGAAATCGGATCTGGCTGACTTGAATCTACCTACCTGCCTGCCTGCCTACCTACCTCTATCTATCTATCTATCTATCTATCTATCTATCTATCTATCTATCATCTATCTATCTATCTATCTATCTATCTATCTATCTATGTATGTATCATCTATCTATCTAGCTTATTGTTTTTCAAGACAAGGTTTCTCTGTGTAGCCCTGGCTGTCATAGAACTCACTCTGTAGACCAGGCTGGCCTTGAACTCAGAGATCCTCCTGCTTCTGCCTCCCTGGTACTGGGATTAAAGGCAAACACTACCACTGCCTGGCAATTCCCATGTTTTAATGTGTAAGATATATGGCTCTCCAAACCAAGATGTAAATTCCTTGAAAGCAGAGATTCTGTCTTTTCTGCTTTTTTGTACAGTTTAGAGGAAATCTCAACAATACATAGTGAGTTCTTAGCATTTGTCAACCAACCCATGATGAGGCATTCCTAGCCAGAGTATTCAAACACCAGAGGTAGGTCAGGCTAACTGAGAAGGTTTGAGAGGCTCTGGCTAAGAGAATTTGGAAAGCTAATCTTAGCCAGCCCGGTTTAGGATTCCAGAAAGCCCTAGCCAGAAAGGTGGACTTTCTCCTCTGAATTGCTCCAAGGAACAGTAAAGCATCCAGACTGTGCAGGCACAGGAGTGGCAGTGGGACCAAACCTAATCCAATGTCCTTGTCATTGGTGGTCATGAAGGAGCCAGTGTTGCTCTTTGGGACAAACGCTCCTTTGCTGTGCTGGCCGACATCCAGCTTGGATCCAGCTCACAGTGCATACTTGTTCCTGTCCTCTGGGCAGTCCCCTTCCTCTTCCAACAGTGACGTGTGAAGGAATGTCGCCCTGCATTCCTGACCATTCACGTCTCTGTGTTTTAGTCATAGGCCAATTGCTTGGAGCTGTGGACGAATTTCCCATGGGAAAACATGTTATTTATAGAGGTTGGTATCTGAGGCTGAGTCTTAAAGGCTTCATTTGTAATTTTGCTTGTTTGTTTGTTTGCTTACTTAAATTCTGGAAATGAAACTTAGAGCCTTGTTCACAATAGACAAGAACTCTATTACTGGGATAACATCTATTTTTTTTTTCATTTTTTTCTTTTTGTTTTGTTTGTTTTTTCTAAACAGGGTTATTTTGTTTAGGTTTGGCTGTCCTAGAATTCTCTGTAAATCAGGCTGGCCTTGTACTCAGAGATCCACCTGCCTCTGCCTCATGAGTGCTGGGATTAAAGATGTGAACCATCTTTATCTTGTCTTTTTTATTTTATCTTGGGCCAGTGAGGTGGCTCAGCAGGAAAAGGCATTTGCCACCAAGCCTGCCAACTTGAGTTCAGTCCCTAGAATCCAAATGTTCGAAGGAAAAAACTGACCCCTTCAAGTTGTCCTCTGAAGGCTATACATCTCTACATGTACACACACACACACTAAAACAAACAAACAAAGAAATGTTTTTTAAAAATAACAGTATCTCAAAGTCTGCCCCAAGTACTGGAATTACAGACATGCATCGCCACAACTACTTTTATTTAGTCTCTTATTAATCATTCAAGTTGGTCAAATTCAGGAATCAGAGGCCCCTGAGCTAGAACTGATTTGAATACCTCCTCACCGAGGACTAGCTTTTATGGTGCCAGAAGGTTCCATGCAAGCTTGCAAGGGAGAGAAGCAACCAACAAGCCGTCTGGATTTGCAAGGTGGCGATTGTGGTTCTCTGTCAAGACCCATGACTTCTCTAGCTCGGGGAAGTTGGCTAGGTGTCCAGTACCGGGCATGGTTTCCCTCTTGTTAAACATGTCTTAAGTCCAATTAGAGAGTTGTAACCATGCACCCTGAGGCCATGCAGGCCAACAGAATTCCTAACTCCAGTCTAAACATTTGTCCTCACACCCACAGATAAGTATAGTATTCACCCCTTACCACAGGAACTTCTCCGAGCAACAGATGGAGACCATTACAGAAAACCACAACCAATCAGAATGCAGAGTTGTGGTGCCCGGACCCAATGGATACATCTACAAAACAACTACTACAACTAAGGCTCAGGGAACATGCCTGAAGAGGGGTCAGAGAGATTGTAAGAGCCAGAGGATCATGGAGTCTGCTGTGAGGTGTGTCGCCTAGTAATATCAGCAGCTTCTTCCATAAAGTCTCACCGACATGACTGGGCAAACAGGAGCTGAGCAAGGACAACAACAGTAGACATGTCCAAGTGGAAGGGGAAAGAGCAAGGCCTCAATCCTACAGAAAGAGCCACACCACACGAAACTAAGGAGTGCTGAGAACAGGAGACATGGTCTTCCCCAGGGGAGAGCACACAACTGATTATCTAGTAATCAAATAGTTAGTCCTGAAAACATACATGTAAGTAACACACAAACTGAGCAGGTTATATCTTGAAACGTGTGTGTGTTTGTGTGTGTGCATGTGTGTGTAACAATAATAAAAAAAAAAAAAAAAAAAAAAAAAGAGTCCATGAGCCATGAACTTGAGAGTAAGAAGGGGTTTAGGGGAGAATTTGGAAAGAGGAAAAGGAATGGGGGAGATTTAATTATCTTCTAATCTCAAAAATAAAAGAAGTAATATATTTTTTTAAACAGTGCCAAGTCTGATAACCTATGAGTAGTCTTGTTCACATAAGAACATGCATTCCTAATTCTAACTCAGCCTGTGGTGACCGGCCGGCTCTCCTCTAGCCTGGAAAGCTGGGCTTCCTGGGAATGAGAAAGTTGGCCGCAACCATGGCAACTGAACTGATGCTCACTGACTGGACTGTAGAGGAGGCAGGATCTAGAGGAGATCACAAAGCCTTATCAAGGAGGCCACGCCCACTAAAACAGAGTTCCTCAGTCTCTGTGAGTCTGCATGTGCAGATCTCACACACACACACACACATCTAAGTCACATTCCTCAGATCCTCAGGCAACCTGGTTTTAGTGTGTGATTCTAGTTTGCTTGAGTGCACACACAACAGTAGCACCCATGTTAGGGTCAGAGGCCAGGCTGTGGGAGTTGGATCTCTCCTATCACCATGTGGCTCCCAGAGATGAAACTTGGGTCATCAGTCTTGGAAGTATGTGCCTTTACCTGCTGAGCCATCTCTCAGACCCCCTCAAGGCAACTTCAAAGTTCAGAAAGATTTCTAGCATACTTAGATTAAATTCCTGAAGCAAAGATACGGATTCTTACCTAGTGCCTAGTGCCATACCAAACCCTTTTCTCTGTCAAACTTTCACGAGTAACTCCTTATTTAAAATAATAAATAAATAAGTACATAAATAAATAGCTACTACAGTTGTTAGGTTTTGTCTTTATTTTTGTTTTTTAATAGTAATTCTTAGGCCGAAAGCTTTCTCTGTGTTTATTTACTGGGTTCTCTTGGTAATGGATGTGTATGTTTAGGCTCCATTAGAACCTGAGGAGAGTAACTGGGAGACATGACTAAGAAATGTCCTAGATCAAACTGTTGGTTAAAGAAGTAGTCTGGTCAGGCAGTGGTGGCTCACACCTTTAATCCCAGCACTTGGGAGGCAGAGGCAGGCAGATTTCTGAGTTCGAGGCCAGCCTGGTCTACAGAGTTCCAGGACAGCCTGGGCTACACAGAGAAATCCTGTCTCGAAAAACCAAAAAAAAAAAAAAAAAATCCCAGGTTTAACTTATTAACTGCTACATGCCACATTTATTTTTCACTTGGAACAGGGTGGGGTGGAGGTGGGGGTGGACCCAAAATGGAGACCACAAAGCAACACACCCTAAGAATAGAAAAATTATATCTTGTTGTGAACATGATAATCTTAAAAACCATGCAAGTGTTTCCATATTCAGGTTTACTAGATAATACAATTATAATTTAGTCTTGTCACAATGTTTAATGCTCTCCCCTTTGAGGGAATTACAGAAGGCTTGCTATACAGCCCTGGCTGGGTATGTACCTGCTATGTAGTCCAGGCTAACCTTCATCTCACAGGGATCCTCCCTCAGCCTCCCTTACACCCAAGTAATGGGATTATAAGTGCTAACCATCGTGCTATGCCTCTCTCTCTCTCTCTCTCTCTCTCTCTCTCTCTCTCTCTCTCTCTTTTCTTCCTTCTTTCTCTCTTATTTATTTATCTATCTATATATTTCCCCCAGTACTGGGGATTGAACCTAGGGCTTCAAGTATGTGTGCCATGGAGCTGTATCCCCAGCCCCTTCTTTTCTCTCTTTTGTATTTGTTCACAGTTGGTTTCTACATGCCACAGCAAATTAAGAAAGGTTTGGCAGCAAACAGAGACAAGTCATGGGAGAATGGCTTCCTCATAAAGTCTTGCCCCACAGCAGCTCATAAGAACCTTCCCCTGGCTCACCCTCACTGCCGCCCCCCAACTGGGAGCAGAAACTAGATTCCATTTTTCTGGATCCAGTTTCATATCACATTGACTCATCATTTGGAGAACGAGCTGCCTGGCTACCAAACTGTCTAGGTGGCCGGTGGGAATTGTTATAAACTAAGCCATCTCCACCCACCTTTCCCTTAGTTACTCTTATTTCCTAATGATACAGAGGATAATTATAAATACCGTCTGGAATCTTTCCCTTTTTCCAATTCATAGGAACTTTAAGAAACAAAACAGAGACTTGGGTGGTGGTGGCACAGGCCTTTAATCCCAGAAGTCAAAGGCAGGTGGATCTCTGTGAGTTTGAGGCCAGTCCGGTCCACAGAGCAAGTTCTAGGATAGCCAGGGCTTCACAGAAAAACCCTGTTTTGAAAAAAAAAACAAAAAAGAAAACAGGAAAAAAGAAAAGGAAGGAAGGAAGGAAGGAAGGAAGGAAGGAAGGAAGGAAGGAAAAGAACTGAAACAAGACAGCAGAGAGCTTCCATCAGTCCTCCTGCATGAGAACACTCCAGACCTGTTTAGGGAAAAGGAAACGTGTATGGTCCACCGTTAGGAGAAAATGGAAGAGAAAGCCCAGGGTTGGGCACTTGCCTGGCTTACACAGAGCTCTGGGTTACTTCTCCAACACCAGAGAGAAAGAGAGAGAGAGAGAGAGAGAGAGAGAGAATTTACATAGCATGCATGACATGCTTCCCTGTAATCCCAACACTGGGGAGATGGAGACTGAAGGGTCAGAGTTCAAAGTTATCTTTACACACACACACACACACACAATATCTATATATCATAATCATATATAAAAATATATAAGGCATATATATATATTATAAAGGCTGCTCTGGTCTACACGAAACTGTCTCAAACAAACATACAAAACATAGAAAGCCAGCTGTATATTTTATATAAGGGACTTACAAAATCTAAAGACTAAAATGTCAGGAAATAGAAATAAGGGGGAGGATAGAGAGATGGATGGCTCAGTGGTTAGGAGCACTGGCTGGCCTTCCAAAGGACCCTGATTCAATTTCCAGCTCTCATATGGCAGCTCACAACAGTCTGTAATTCCAGTTTCAGAGAACCTGACACCCTCATACAGACATCCATGTACGTAAAATAAAAATAAAGTCATTTAAAAAACAGAAATATAAGGGGGAAATCTGAGCTGGTAAATGGCCTCTTAAAAGCTATTGTTATTAACCAATAGTGAGTTTAAGATGAAAAGTACGTAGCCAGACCTGTAGTTCATGGACCTGTAGTTCATGGACCTGTAGTTCATGGACCTGTAGTTAGTCCTAGCACTAAGGAGACTTGGGCAAGACAACTGTAGGTTCTAGACAAGTATGGGTTGTATCATGAAACCCTGTCTCAAAAGAACAAACTAAGGTTGGAGGAAAGGGGGGAGGGGAGACAAAAGACATTATCAGGGTAAAATGAGTCTGTATATTTTTATATAAGCCTTCACTCATCGAAGAGATGCAAGAACTGTAACCTTCCTTTCCAGTGCTGGGGCTCAACCCCAGAGCCTTACATACACTAAGCAAGCACAGTACCCCTCAACTACAGCCACAGCCATACTCCAAACCCACATGCATTTAACATTAGCTAGTACATCATCTAAATCCGACACACTTTTACTCATGCTTCAGTCGGACAATGCATGGCTGAAAGGCCAGGTACTCAAGGAAGACCGGGAGTTGTGCCCCACTCTTATAACCCCAACACTCAGGAGACAGAAATAGGATGGCATGTGTCGGAGGCTATAGAGTGACTTCCAGAACAGCCTGGGCTACATAGTAAAACCCTATCTCAAAGTGGGGGAAAGACAGAAACAGAAAACAAGAGGGCAGGCTGGAGAGATGGCTCAGTGGTTAAGAGCTCTAGCTGCTCTTTCAAAGGACCCAAGTTCAATTCCCGGCACCCACATGGCAGCTCACAACTGTCTGACTCCAGTTTTGGAATACCAATATTCATACAGACATTCCTGCAGGCAAAATACCAATGCACATTTAAAAAAAAAAAAAAGTAAAATGAAACAAATAAACAGAGGGTATAGAAGTAAATGAAAGAATGTACCATTCTTTCAGAGAACCAAGTTCAATCCCATGTCAGGTGGGGAGGGGGTGTCAGGTGGGGAGGGGGCAAGCGTTAAGAAAAATCACTTAGGAGAAGTCATTTGAAATGGCTCTTACAGGATAAGTGAGAAATGACCAAGTAGACAGGGGCAGATAGGAGAGGACCAAGGAAAGAGGCACATCAGACAGAAGCATCCCACACTAAAGCCAGTGGTGAGGACACAAAGCCTGTACAGAACTCTAACTATACCAAAATAAAGCAATGATTTCACATGCACAAAGACCTAGAAGCCATGATGCTTGGGAGAGCTAGAGGAAGTTCCCTGTCCATCACAGCATCATCACTATAGAATGGGGGAGTGGGTGGTCAGCAAGAATGACAAAAGCCTAATAAACTCTCCCTTGCAAATCCTGCATGACAGGTATGTTGTGTTCTGTGTCATTTACTCTGGTGAGGTCATTTTAGTCTCAGATGATAGCACATTCCAAACCATCACATGACTAATACCTCTTGGCTGTCAGCAGGAGGTCTACACAGCACGAGAAACCTAGCCCAGCTTCTCAGGTGCTAGCAAGCTGCCTCCCTCCATTCCTCGTTCATTTCCTTACAATCTCACGTGGTGAGTGTAATGCACAGAAGAGAAGAAAGGAGAAAGATAAAGTGTGGCAACCATCCCCTGGTAGTGCTCTGACCTAATGCCTTGGCTTGCAGTTGGCAGAGGAAGCAGAAGATCCAGTTTGACAAAAGAAATGATGAACAGTTACACAATGGGGTTCTAGATGGAACATCTTTTATAGATTGCTGGTTTCTACCGTGACGGGTAATTCACTCAATTATGAGCAAACACCTTAGAGAGTAGCAGAGAAGTCTTAGGAGGCAAGAGTGCTTTGGGAAGGACTGCCTTTTTTTTTTTTTTTTTTTAACCCTTTCAGACAAAATTGCACAGATGTTGTGTCTTAAATGTTTTTCTGACCTAAGCAGTCGTCCAACATGAAGTGGGAGTTGACACTTGTCTAATCAGTTTTTATTTGGACAACAACAACTAAAAACCGAGAAGGCTAGGAGAATAGACTAGTAATGGAGGAATTGCCCCTCAAAACAGCCTCCTTTAACTGGCCATGGTGGCAAGAAGCAGGGGTGGGCAGGGCCTCAAATCAAGGCCAGTCTGGTTTACATAGGGAGTTCCAGGCCAGCCTGGCTATATGGTGACAAACTGTTTTGAAAAACAAAACACTGTTTTAAACAAAGTCCTTTTCTTCTGAATAGGCCTGGTTTGTACTTCTTCCCTCCCCATCCACCTCCCAACCCCCCCAAGAGTGGCCCACACTTTCCCAGAACAGGAAGGATATGGCTGGATGTTGAGGAGAAATCCAGCAGGGTAAATTAGAAGAGACGGAAAGTGGAAAATAGGAAATAAGAAAAGGAAGCTGGAGGTGAGAGAGGTGAGAGGCTTCTTGCCCACCTGAGGGTGCTTAGGAGGCAGAGGCAGGAGGATCTCCGGAGTTTAAGGCTGGCCTGTTTTACAGATCAATACAGCTTTACAGGTGCTTATGGAGGACATTGTTGATCTGTTAAGGCAAAAGCATATAGGGCCTTTCATCGAACATTTTGGGTTTGATTTCTACCTCCTGAATTCATAAATGTGGATGGACACACAGCCCACATTCTTACTCTGCCTGTGCTAGAACGCAGTCTTTCTTCCTGGGGAGCCCCAGGTTGGGAAGGTAGCCAATCAAAGGAATGTGTTGCATTTGCAGTCAATGCCTAAAGACAACTTTACCTTTCTCACCAAAACTAGACTTAAAATCCTAGATTTTTCTCTGGGTCGTCACACTTCTCTGAGTACCCTTAAAAAGTAAAGCCAAGGCCTAGGGAGATATCTCAGTCAGGAAAGTACTTGTGGGTTAGGCATGAGGACCTGAGTTTGATCTCCTGAAAGCCTGAAAGCCATTGAAAAGAAAAAAAAAGGGGGGGGGGAGGGGGGCAAGCCATGGTTGTTCGTGCCTATTATCCCAGTGTCTAGGAAAACGAGACAAGGAGATTCCTAGGGCTCACTGAACTGGTAACTTCCAGGTTCAGTAACATACCATGTTTCAAAAAACAGAATAGAGAGCAATTGAAGAAGATACAAAATGTTGATCTCTGGCCTTACACACAGGTATCACATGTGTACTTGCACTTTCATATATATGTGTGTATGTATATAAATATATATATATTTATAAATATATATATCCACATATGCATGCATGCACATGTACACATATGTATACATGCAAATGAACATTAATTTAAAACAAAAATCTTCCTAAGCAGGAAGTATCTATGGGTCTTCTTGGAGTGAATGAGCAAAACAGAGGGAGGAACAGGGAGAGAAATGTGGGGGCGGGCGGAGGGGGACGACATTTTGCATCCAGTTTCTGCACAAGTTTCCACAGTAGAGTGTCCAGTATTCACACTTTCCAGTGGGTGCCAAGGAGGCCACCCACAGCCTCCCTCATTTGGGTCCACAGAAGACTTGACTACGTGGTAACAGTACTCCTTAGGCCAACCCTGGGATCCTCAGCCAGGCAGGAGCGATGCAAACCCCCAGGGCACAAGAACCTGGAAGATAAGGAGGGGCTCCAAAGTCGTTCCCAAGTATCTCATCTTTGGATCTACGCTCCTGACTATAAACTAGTTCAGACAACCTTATCTCACACAGACAGGTGAAACTCCGAAAGGGTCTTCTCCTCGAGGAGGCAGCTGTATGTAGCCTGGGAACTGAGTTCAAATCGCTAGTAGTCAGTCCCCTTGGCTCTGTACCCAGCACTGCCATACGTGTGGCTGTGGCCTAACCTGGAGCCATCATACTGGGGCAGGCAGGTGGCCTAAATTCCAACAGTGGCACATCGGAGCAGAGAGTACCATACTTCATTCTTCAGAGCCCCTAGATTCCCTGAAGTACCCTTGACCTTCAACCTCTCCGACATGTGGACCCCAGAAAGCCCCTTCTACCCAAGTGTAGTGAAGGGAAAGGGTTGGAGTTTTGATTTAGGAAAAGGGAATATACAAATTGATAACAATTTGTTTTAAATTGCTAATGTAGACTGGCCACCTCCTAGTCTCCGGAAGGGATGGCAGGAGGGTCAGGATGGGAGTGGGTTAGCTCAGCAAAGACTTCAGCAATCTCTGCCTCTTGTCTCCAATCTCAGAGAGACTCAACACAGCTCTCCTTGACCAGAGCCCACCCCCAGGCAACTGAACTCTCCAGGTTTATGTAGACTTATCCAGGGTCTTAGATGGACATCTTCCTGGTCTATCTTAAGACGGAGCTGTTATTAAACCTTTCGCATGACCAAGCAGATATACAACACAGATGTTTTAACATCCATGTTAGAGAACTTCGCTAACTACACATGCCATTGTACTCCACAGTCTGAGAAACAACCACTACATTCCTGCAGTTTCATCACTAAATTTAGAAGTGAATGTTTTCAGAATATGAAATTAAACCATAAAGGTCAGAGGACAATGAATAATGTGTCGTTTGTGGTTAATTAGACTGGTTCTAAAAAAAAAAAAAAAAAAAAAAAAAAAAAAAAAAAAAAAAAAAAAGCTATCCTTCCTCAATATCAAAACTGTGTGTGGTAATTTCACTTTGAAATGTCACAGGGTTGCCCGATTTAAAAAGGAAAGTACAAAAGAACACAAGAATATTTATGTAATACTGAAAGAAAATATTTCTTAAGGGAATATGACATTTAATTCTTTGTGGCTTCTCTTGTCCTCTGGCTGGTTATAAATAACAATTCTCTGAGCTATGGAAATTAAAGGTTCATGGTAATTTTTTTCTTTTTCTTTTTCTTTTTTTTTTTTTTTTTTGTATTTTCAGAGAAAGGAGCCAAACTATTTAAATGACTGTTTCCCAACAGCTAATGGGTCCAGTGAACCATAACAATCATAAGGTAGATAGAATTACACTCCATCTTTTTCCAGGATGAGATCACCCATACTTTTAACTTCAAACAAGATGCTGTTTTTTTTTTACCCGTGATAGTCCAGACTTCAAAAATAAAATATTTCTGAAATACTCCAGTGAAAGTCCTTTGTCAACCTAATTTTTACTCCTGCTATAATTAAATAGGGGAGCTTAACTGGAAGAGAATTCATCCTAACACTCTGTTCAAACAAACAAACAAACAGAGCAGTGTTGCTGGTACCTACAATGGAAGCAGTATTCCACAACTGTCCAGCCAATAGTGACTTGTGATGGGTGGGTCTGTGAGGAGTCACCTTACAAAAGAGGGCAAGCTTGCTTTTGCTTTCTGCATGATTTTGCCCATCATGCCCTGGAAGAGCTGTGAAGCAGCTTCCATTCTACAAGGGAAACCACTACCCTGGAATTTAGATTCCTGCTCCTGCTTGATATAGCAAGAGCATTGAACAGTTAAACTCTAAGGCACTGTACTGGGTTAGGAGATGAAGCTAAAGAATATGGTCTTTCACAGACCATAGTAGTATATGCTTATAATTCTTGCATTCTGAAGCCAAGGCAGGAAAATCATGAGTTCAAGTCCAGCCAGGACTATGTAATGAGACACTATGAGGAAGAGAGAGCAGGAGACAAGGATGGAGAAGGAAGGAAGGCCAAGGTGTAACAGAACATCTTTATCAGCACAGCGTTTGATGGGTCATGGAGGCAAAAAGGCTCAAGATAATTCTCAGCCACAGAATGAGTTCAAGGCTGCTTGAGATCCTGAGACAGACATACAGACAGAGGGGGGAAAGGAGAGGGAGAGGAAAGAGATTGAGATTGATTTCTTGGTAGTCAAGGAGACTAGTCTATAGAATTCAGATGTATGAATGCCCCTCCATCTGTGCCCTGTGCTACTCTAGGGACATCACAAGATACTACTGAACTAGTCTGCCCCACAAGGTTTTAAGTTTACTGCAGAGATTTAGTGTCTTCATGACTTGGTTAGGGTTTCGTGATAAAACACCATGGTCAAAAAGCAAGTTGGGGATGAAAGGGTTTATTTGGCTTACACTTCTGAGCTTAGGTAGTCCCTCATTGATAGAAGCCAGAAGAACTCAAACAGGGCAGGGTCCAGGAGGCAGGAGCAGATGCAGAGGCCACAGATGTGCACTGCTTCCTGGCTTGCTCCTCATGGCTTGTTCAGCCTGTTTTCTTTTAGAATCCAGCACCATCAGCTTAGGGGTGGTGCCACCCACAATGGGCTAAGCCCTCCCTGTCAATCACTAATTAAGAAAATGCCCTGCAGACTTGACTACAGTCTGAACTTATGGGAGCGTTTTCTTAATTGAGGTTCCCTCCTCTCAGGTGACTTTAGCTTGTGTAAATTTGACATAAGACTATCCAGCACACTTCATTGGATTTATTTCTGAAGAGGCAAAGGCATGTTTTGGGTTTCCAGTTCTAGTGAGGACTCTTGGTTTGTCACTGTACAGTCTCAGATACAGTGTTCATCAGCGAGACTGTGTGAAATATAGAATTTATACTGCATGGATGACAATATGAGTCCTGGCCTTTTCCAGGCATGTCTCTATTTTCCTGATAACTATCGACCTTCTTAAAGTCCCACATTTGAGCCAGGTGGTAGCTTACATGTTTAACCCTAGCACTAGGAAGGCAGAGGCAGGCAGATCTCTGGAAACTCAATGCTAGCCTGGTCTACACGGGGAAACCCAGACCAGCTGGAGCTCCACAGTGAGACTCTGTCTCAAAACAAAACAAAACAACAAACGAACAAACAAAACCAAATGTCCATAGTTACATTTTTCCCCTAGGGAAGGTGAGGTCATGGGTTTGCCTTCAGTCCATCCTCATTTGGCGAAGAATGGCTTTATTACTTGACATGTTACTTGCCCCAGATTCAAGTTCTAAAAGATGTTTTGATCCTATTGAAATGAGCTCAGCAAGGCCGAGATGCATTCCTTTGGAGAGGCCTTAACATGGTCTCAACTTCCAGCTTCTTCAACTGTAGGTTTCCACTCTATGTGGGGTCACATCACTGAAAGAGGGGGGGCTCCAAAACACTGCAACAATAGAAGGTTTCCCAAATGCACAGTGACCAAAATAGGTGTTTATGGCGATACTCTCCTGTGGGTCATCACACAACTTCACGGCAGTCTTGGTTCTAAACATTCAGCACATGTACTTGCATTACACAGAGCCTCAGCTATGTAACACCAGTGCATGCTGCCTGAATCGCCTCAGCTCAGGCTCAAGACTATTGAAAGTTAGGAATTACAGCGATTTTACTGTAGAGACAATGAGAAGTGGCTTACTATAGAGAACAAAAACAGTATCTGCCTACCATCGTTCTTCAGTATTCTAAGAATTAAATTATAATAAATTATATATATATTATATATAGTAAATTATATAAAAGTATTGCATTGTATTATCATATTGTGTTTGATTTTCAAATTTTCTGTTTAGGTTGCTATCTTGTGTTTTATTTTTTAAAAATTATTAACTCAGTTTGGCTTGGTATTGGAATAAAATTTCCAACAACTTCTAAAGTGGCCTGCAGATATTTGTAGCATTCCGTGCCATGTCCTGATACTAAGTGGCATTCTCTCGGTGGCTATAATAAAATCAAAGTATCAGTCAACTCTGAGGAGCACTGAAGATGCTCTGTATTCACCAATAGCAAATATTCACTCAAGATTTAACTATCTGTGTAAATATAAATGAGAAGGGCCATCAACGTAGCTCATGGGCACAGGCGCGTGTTGATAAGCCTGACCAACTGAGTTCAATCCCCAGGGTCCACATGATGGAAGGAGAGAACTGATTTCTACCGCTTGATCTCTAGCTTCTACAAATGCACAGTGGCACATACATGATATGCCCACCCCCATAAATAAAATAAGTATTTTAATATTTATGGTATATTTTGTATAAATAATCACTTATAATACATAATTTTACATAAATAAATATATTTATTTTTATATAACTATATATAAATATATAATACATTATATATTATGTAAAAATCATAAAGCAAGAATATCAATATCATTATGCAAACATTAGTATGAAAATTTGCTTTAATCTTCAATAAGTCATAAAATTATTCATATATCAAAGAATTGTTTTGGAACAAATTTATTTGTAATTTATTATCAGTAAATTTTTGATTTGCACAGCTTTTTTTTTTTGTTTTGTTTTGTTTTGTTTTGTTTTTGTTTTTTTCTAGACAGGGTTTCTCTGTATAGCCCTGGCTGTCCTGGAACTCACTCTGTAGACAAGCCTGGCCTCAAACTCAGAAATCCGCCTGCCTCTGCCTCCCAAGGGCTAGAATTAAAGGCATGTGCCACCACCGCCCAGCCCTGCATAGCTATTTTAAGATACTTATATGCTGGTTAGTTTTTGTCAACTTGACACAGCCTAGAGTCATTTGAGGAACTGCCTCCATGACAGGCCTGTGGGTGTCTGTGGGACATTTTCCTTGATTAATCACTGGCATGTGAGGACTTGCCCACTGTGGAAAGTGCCACTCCTGCGTGGATGGTTCTGGATTGTATAAGAAAGCAAGAAAGCAGGCTGAGCAAATCAAGGAGAGCATGCCAGTGAGCAGCACCCTTTATGCCCATTGCTTCAGGCTCCTGCCTTGAGCGCTGGCCTTGGCTTCCTTCCCTCTGGGATGGACTGGAACCTCTAAGTCAAATGTGCTCTTTCTTGCCCTGAGTTGCATTTGGTCAGTATTTTATCATAGCAACAGAAACTGGACTAGAACAGCCACATATCCCAAGGCATGTAAAGGTTTCCGGGGTGAAAAAAAAAATTCGTGAACACAAAAAGTTGAAGAAGCCCTGCTCTGGCCAGCGGTTTATAAGCAAAGATGGAGAGCCCCATGGTGGGCTCTGCTGTCATTCAGCCAGGCTCAGGGTTGCCGATTCAAGAACTACTTGCTTGTCTATAGCTCTTCTGTGAACCACTTCTAAATCAGTGGGAACACCCTCCAGAACCATTGCAACTACTTGGGAAAGTTCTGTTTTGTTTGAAGAGGTTTCAAGACCCCCCAGTTAAAAGGAAAAGAAATCTAGATTGGTAAATTGTAACTTCAGACAAGGAGAGCTAAAGGCTTTCTCAACCTCACAGTGCTCTCTCTGTACCATCCCTGTCCACTGCTCATAGGACAATGACTGCGGCAACAAGTGACAACAGGAGGCTCTGTCACTGGTGCCCCACTCCCCGCCCAGTTCACTTTTTGACATCTGCCTGTTATCTACACATTCTGAGTTTCTTTCAGTGTACTTGAAGGAGAGTTATAGGAATAAATACAGTTAAATCATCTATAGTTACCCTCATGACCACCAGGAAAAAAAAAAAAGGCTTCAAAGGCCCTTTTCCCCCTTCTTCAGAAAGTCTTTTTTTCCCAGCCCCAACCCCCACCCATGAAGGAAATGATGCAAACCAATTGTTGCTTGGTCTGGAAGATCCGGTTTCCCTGCATGCACACACTGGGGTGCAATTCAGGTTATTATACAAACTGCTGGGCATCTCCCTTTGTCAGGATGAATGTAGAAAGCTGCCCTTTGCAGAGCCAGGCTGTTCCATGCCACAGAGACGGAATTGTGTTGCTAGAACTGTCTTGGGGATGCCAGTAGTCAGAGCTAAAGTAGTTCTAGTCCAGGGTCATTTTCTTACGAGCTGTGTTTTTGTGAGTATTCAGTAAGACAGAAGCTCCAGTCTGGCACCTCAAACCTGTATGTCCCTTTGGCTGGCCCTGCCTACCCTGCCAGCACACACTGCTCACACCCCCAGCTTCTTCAGAGTTTCCTACCCAATTTGCTCCTCACTGTGAGACCATCTGTCCTCACAGACAGGCAAAGGTACTCAGCATGAGCCTGGACGGGAATAGGCAGCTTATAAATTCATTGTCTGGGAGAATCTCTGGAGAGATGGCTCGGTGATTAAAAGCACTGGCTGTTCTTTCAGAGAACCTGGGTTCAATTCCCAACACCCACATGGCAGCTTCCAGCTATCTGTAACCTCAGTTCTAGGAGACCTGACACCCTCACAGAGACATACATGTAGGCCAAACACCAATGTACAGAGAGAGAGAGAGAGAGAGAGAGAGAGAGAGAGAGAGAGAGAGAGAGAGAGAGAGAAGGAAGGAAGAAGGGAGGGAGGGAGGGAGGGAGGAAGGGAGGGAAGGAAGGAAGGGAGAAAGAAAAGAAATTTTAAAAAAACCTCGCTGTTAAAGGGTAAATATATTCGGTATATTCAAGCAGCTTAATGACCATGCCTCCCCACTCCTGAGCAACCAGCTCAGGACGACAGCAGGGCTTGTCAAACTACAACCAACAATTGAAACCCCCCAACGGGAGCCTGATTTTGTACTGAGAACAAAGAATACTTTTATGTTTCTATGGCACTATAAACAAGTGGTAATAATAAACAGGGGGTATGGTCCTGTGTTGGATTCCCAGCACCACAACAAGTAGATGAATAAATGAATGAATGAATGGGAAAAAAACAACAAAAATCCAACAGAGGCTACATGTAGCCTAAAATACCTATGCTTATTATCTGGCCCTTTACAGCAAAAGCTGTCTGGAGGCCTGCAGTACTTGTGTCTCTCTGCCAGGTCAGCATGAGCTCTCGGAGGTGAGTTCAGCTATAATCACTCCTGACTTATCACTTTCCTCCACTCAAAGTCAAGTAGATGCTGCGATGCTTACTTATGCTCAAGAAGGGACTGGGCTTAGACCAGTCCTCGGTGGAAGTATCTTTTCCGTGTCAACTGGTTATACAAGTTGTGTAAATTCTTCTGGTTTACCCTTTGACATGTGATATGGGCCTCATACAAGGTACAAGTCACTGGAATATTACATCCAGAGGTAGACACATAAAAACCCAAGTTCAAAGAGACTATTACTCAACAAGAACTCAAGACCTGCTGCAAACATGAAATATAAACAGCAAGCCTTCAAGTAACCATATGAGAGTTCTTGCTTCCTCTAGATGAGCTGAGACCTCAGGTATGTATGTCCCCATGCTGAGTCCCCATGCTGAGTCCCCTGGCCGTGTGTAGAGCATGAAGGTTGAGTGAAGAGTCAGGTTTGTGATTTATCAAAGAATGACCTTAACTCAGAGATCTGTGTGTTCAAGCCCTTGGGCCTCAAGTCTTCCTGAGGAGTTCTAGGCAATGCCTCTCTACCAACTCCCCGTTTCTTACGGTGACGTCTCCCAGGCTTCAGGCTGACAACTCCTTGGCCCATCTACTTCTTACCATCTTCCAGGCTTCTTCTTGCAGTTCATAAGAACATTCTCTGAGCTCACAACCTGAATAACCCCGAGGGTACTGGGGCTGAGGTTACAGGCGTGCTCAGTGTTCAGTGATTTCCTCGTGATTCATCTGTTTACTTTCTTAGTTCTCTCTCTCTCTCTTCTCCCCTCTGATCTAACTCTCAGAAGGTAACCTTACTTCCTACTTCCAGGCCTTTTTGGAAGATATTTTATTGTTTTTCCCATCTGCTGGGCATGGTGGCACACACCTTTAATCCCACCATGGTGGTAGGAGGGGAGAGAGGCAGATGAATCTCTGAGTTTGAGGTCAGCCTGGTCTACAGAGTGAGTTTTGGGATAGCTGGGGCTACACAGAAAGACCCTGTCTCAAAAACAAAAATTAAAACAAATAGATAAGGTTATATGTGTGTGTGTGTGTGTGTCTGCCCTGTTGGGGTTTATTTTCTGTTTGGAAAGACAGACGTTTTTACAAAATGAGCTGGAGATGTTGTTCAGTTGGTACACACGAGGCCCTGGGTTTGATCCCCAGCACCTCCTAAATCAGGCTTGGGCTCTGCTGTGCAAAGTATACAACTAAAGGATGTGCTAGACAGTGATTAGGTGCGGTCATCAGTGACAGCTTCTCTGAATGAGGAAACTTGAATGACAGGAGTCAATCCAAAAAAAAAAAAAAAAAGAACAAACAAACAAAAACCAGAGGCAGGATCCCAGGAAGATGAGGATGAAGAACAGGGCAGGGGCAGCAAAGGTCAGGACAGAGCTCAGCAGTAGCAGCAGTCTGGGGAAGGACAGGTAGGAGAAGGAGACCAAGAAGAACAATCTTCCATTAAAAGGCTGTAAAATGTGCATGTGGCAAATACCACCTATGATTTCCTCATTTAGAAACCACAGCCATTGTGATTGCTTTATGCTGCCCTGTTTTATTTGCCTTGTTTTTAAAATATGTGATAAGGAAGGAGGGGTGTACCATATGGGCTGTTTCAGCCTTCATGACATCGGGCTCGGCCAAGTGCACTGTGTATCTTTTCCAAATTTACTAGGCTATGACTCAAGCCAACCATGACAAATAGCATTCGAAAAAGCAAAAGGGCAGAGATGTTTAAACTGTATTGACATGGGCCTCAGTGTCTCAGAGGTCACAGGTGTTGAAAAGCAGAGGGTAAAAAGGCAGGACCCAGGGGAGTGACTCCAGCTGAAGAGTTCTAGTAAGCTGAGTAAACTTTCCCCTCTGGAAGGACAGAAGCATCAGGATTCTGAATTTCTACATGTTTCTTCCTGCTTGGTGCATGTACAAATTAACAGAAAGATTGACTTGGCCTTAAAGTGTATGTTGGATCCAGGCATGTGGCTCAGCACCTAGAAGGCTGAGGCAGGAGCACTGCCAGGAGTTCAAGGTCAAGGCTGCAAGACTCTGTGTGTGTGTGTGTGTGTGTGTGTGTGTGTGTGTGTGAGAGAGAGAGAGAGAGAGAGAGAGAGAGAGAGAGAGAGAGAGAGAGAGAGAAGAAAATGGAAGGGGTGGAGAAAAGAAAAGGAGGAGCTAAGCAGTGAGGTCTGTGTATAAAATCTTTGCTGAGCAAACATGAGAACTTGAGTTTAATGTAAAAAAGCAAGGCATGGTGGTGCCAACTTGTAACCCCAGCCGGAAGAGTCAAGAATGATTACTGAGGCTTGCTGACCAGTCATCCTGACCAAATCAGTGAGACCCAGGTCTCACTGAGAAACCCTTGTTGCATATAATTTTAAAACCTGCTTCCTCCTCTGACCAGGACAATGGCCTGCGCTCCTGGCTTAGCTCCAGAGCACTCATAACCATCCCTGAAGCCCGGAAAGCTGGGAGCTGCTATCCACACTCCACTGGCCCCTCTCGGCTTCTTTCTTTCTCTTCCCACCTTAGCTCTGTGGACGGAAAACACTAGACAGATTTGGTTATTTAGAAATTGCCAGATAATCCAATTGCTAGGCAAAGAATCCTCCTGCCCTAACATTATCAGCTACCCTGTTTCAGCCATCCACCAGTGGCGGAGGCCACAGTTTCGAGTCACCCAAGATCTTACACGGTTGTTGTGTGCCTCCCATTCCAAAGCCTGGCCAAAAGACCTCCACTTTCCCCGAGTCCCTTCTCTTCCTCCTGAGACCCTGAAGTCCCACCTTTCCCTTCATCCACCTTCTTTATTGACTAAATCAAGACCTAATTAGGGAACTAGCACCTCTCCCTACAAACCCTTTCTCAACATACAAGGTGGATGGCTCCTGAGGAACCACACTCAAAGTTAACCTCTGCCTTCCACACCCACGTGCACACGTCGTGCATAGGCACCCTCTCACACACATACATTCATAGCATTCTTTTGCTAAAGTATGTTGGTTTGAGGTCAAGAGTTTATAATTCCATTGCTCTCAGCTCACTTAAGAAAGAGCTGGCTCTGAAAAGACGATTAGCATTAATCAGAATTGTAATGGGCTGACTAATAAGTCAATATAATTTATTCATTATTTATATCTGTTGGTCAGCACAGGCTCTTCCTGGTAGGATTTGTGGTTGTGAGAGGTCCTGGGGATTGAATCCAGGACTTAGTACAGGGCAGATAAGCACTCTACCAAGAGCTACACCTCAATCCTTAATTTTATTCTTTTATTTCTAGACAGAATCACTAAGTGAACTGGCTTCACTCAATAATCCTCTTACATCAGCCTCCAGAACTGGAATTAAAAGCAGGCACTACTGTACTCAGCTAGATCAATGTAGTTAGGAAACCAAATTAAAGCCAGTAAAGAGGCATATCCCTGTATTCCTAACACCTCAGAGGCTAATAAAGAAGAATAGCCAATTAAAGGCCGGCCTGGGATACATAGCCAGAACCTGTCTTCAAAAAAAAAGAGGGGGGGTGGGTGCGAGGAAGAAAAAGAAAAACTGATTTCCCATCAAGAAGTTGAAATTTTAGAAATTCTAGTATACTCACAGATTGGTGCCTAGCCCAATTGTCATCAGAGAAGCTTTAACCAGCAACTGATGGAAACAGATGCAGAGACCCACAGCCAAACATTAAGTGGAGCTTGAGGAATCCTGTGGAAGAGTGGGGAAGATTGTAGGAGCCAGAGGGGTCAAAGACACCACAAGAAAACCCACAAAATCAACCTGGGCTTATAGGGCCTCACAGATACTGAACCACCAACCAGGGAGCCTGCATTGGACTGACCTAGGCCCTTTGCATATATGTTACAGTTGAGTAGCTGGGTCTTTGTGTGGGTGGGACTCCTGACAGTGGGAACAGGTTGTCTTTAACTCTTTTGTTGGCTTGGGACCCTTTTCCTTATACTTTTAGTACCATCTCCCAAATCTCTTTTTATTAACATGTCAGTGCTATGATTCTTAAGGCTGGAAAAGCTGGCATGTGAACCCTCAGCCATTTTCCAACCATGCTTCTAGCAGTAGCCACAGAGTTTGACTTAAAGTTCACTCAAAGTTTGAGTGACCTTTGACCTCAAAGTTTGACATATTTTTGCCCTTCCTCAGAAAATGAGTTGCATTCTATTTCTGAGCTGAAAGGTGTGTGTGTGTGTGTGTGTGTGTGTGTGTGTGTGTGTGTGTTCCTGTGCAGGTCAAAAGTCAACCTCAAGTGTTGTTCTTCAGGTTTCAATAACCTTGTTGTTATTTGGGTTTTGTTGTTTTGTTTTTAGTTTGTTTTGGTTCTGTTTTTCTGAGACAGAGTCTCACTGTATAGCTCTGCTTGGCCTAGAACTTGCTATGTAGACCGGACTAGCCTTGAACTCATGGAGAGCTGCTTGCTTCTGCTTCCTAAGTGCTGGGACTTTATAAAGGCTTGCACCACTATGCTTGCCCTGCCTTGGTTTTGGAAACAAGAGTTTCTCACTGGCCTGGAACTCATCAGATAAATAAGGCTACCCAGCATCGAGGCCTGGGGATACTTCTATCCCAGAAGTGGGGTTACAATAGCAGCATGGGCCATTATGCTTAGGTTCTTTCTGTGGGTTCTGAGGCTAGCATCCTCACGCTTGAAAGGCAAGCACTGCACTGACTGAGCTGTCTCTTCAGCCCCAAGCTGGAAGCTCCTTGTTGACTTCAACAACATACCAACTTATTTAGAGTCATTCCTCCAAATGTTTTAATTACACACCATGTTATATTCACACTATCCTTAAAAAATGAGCAAAAATTAAAATTAGAGTTCCGTCTTTGGATGAGGAGCAGCAATCAGGAGGAGGCAGGGAGGTGATGTGCTAGCACAGCTGGAGGGGAGAGCCACACATCACTTTCTAACCTGGCGGGGCTTTGAAGGGAGAACTTACAGAGGAACTTTTGCACTGCCTCTTCATCGGAACACTTCAAAGCCATTTATGAACAGTTATTAAGCCTCAAAGCATCGCTATGACAGGGATAATTACTCCAACCAAAGAGGGAGGAAGACAAGTGGAGCAAATTCCTAGACTAGGCAGCAAAACCATCGGTCGAACCTTTCGTCCCTGCAATGCAACTGTTTCTGCACCTGTTATGCTGACCCAAATGTCAGCATAAGATTTAAAACTGAACTGTTGGGGGTTGGGGAGATGGCTCAGTTAATAAAGTGCTTGTCTTACAAGCACAAGGACTTGGGTTCAAGCCCTTCAACCTCTAGAATTCAATCCCTAGGATCCATACCTAAAAGCTATCTGGGCATGCAACTGTAATCCAGGCAGTGGGGAAACAGGTAAGTAGATCACTGGCACTCCATGCCTGAATAGAGTTGCTTACTTGGAGAACAACAGGCTGGTAAAAGACCCTGTCAAGAAAGGAAAGGAAAACGTCAGGCAGTGGTGGTGCACACCTTTAATCCCAGCACTTGGGAGGCAGAGGCAGGCGGATTTCTGAGTTCAGGACAGCCTGGTCTACAGAATGAGTTCCAGGACAGCCAGGGCTACACAGAAAAACCCTGTCTCAAAAAACCAAAAAAAAAAAAAAAAAAAATAAAAAAATAAAAAAAAAAAAAATAAAAAATGGAAAGAAAGGAAACAAGAAAGGAAAAGGAGTGAGGAAGGAAGGAAAGAAATAGGGATTGGTAAGATGGCGCAGAGACTAAGAAAAGTACTTGTCCGAAAATGTAAAGACCTGAATTAAATTAAGGAGAAGAAAAAAAAAAAACCTCTGGAAAGTTATCTTCTGACCTCTATACAATATGCCATGGTACTTAGACACACACACACCACAGACACACACGATATCTAGATAGATAGACAGACAGACAGACAGGTAACATAGTTTAAAAAATTTACAGTAGAAAGTGGTTGAGGACTATCCTTTGGCCTTTACACGTGCACCCAAACAAACATATTTGTACATACATAAAAGCAAAACAAACAAAGACTCCAACTTGCTGAAAAGTTGATCTAGTTTTACAAAAACAAAACTCAGCTAGTCTCACCAGGAGAGGAGAAAAGAAAAGTATGGCTGGTATATTGGGGGAATAGCCATACTCTGAGATCCTTTATGTCTGTCTGCTTTCCAGTGGACTCCTGTCCCTCCCTCACCCACACCTTCCAGTTACTGAGCTCCTACACTCTGATACTGGCCAGACTAGAACAGCTGGGGTTCCTGCTGGCTGGCCTAGCCTGGCTTAAAGAGCACCGCTGAGAGTCACCCCACCAGGCAGAAAGCATGTGCTCAGCTCTGCCCCCTTCTACCCTAGTTCAGTTTCTGCTAAACATAGCTCGGCTCCCAGCTGGCAGGACTTTGGACTATTTTTAGCTGGGTTCAGAGATCAGGGCAATAAATGGAGATAGGTACCTGAGATTTAGCTCTAGTTAAACACACACACACACACACACACACACACACACACACACAGAGCTATTGGTGTGTATCTCATTACAATTGATACAGCCTTCATTTTAGATTAAAAAAAAAAAAAAAAAAAAAAAACTACGCCAAAGGGAAATGTCACATATCGAAAACATGGCAACATGGTCTCTAGAAGGTCATTCTAACCATAAACTCACTATGTAGCTGAGGGTAACCTTGAACTCTTGATTCTTCTGCCTCTGTCTTCCAAGTGCTGAGATTGCAGGTGTGCACCAAGGTGCCTGGTTTAGTTTGACCTATTTCTAAATTCCACATAAAGGAAACCGTACCACTCACCATTTTTACACATGTGTGACATTTGTCTGTACTGTCACATGTAGTAGCTAGGGTCTGGTTTTACTGTGTGGAAGTCTACCATATGAACTTGCTGTGGTTTTGTTACAGGCATACTATGTGATGCTTAGCTTGTTTCTAATTTGCAGTTATTACAAGTAAAATTGAAAATAAACCTTTTGCCGGATGGTGGTGGCACACACCTTTAATCCCAGCACTTGGGAGGCAGAGGCAGGCGGATTTCTGAGTTCCAGGCCAGCCTGGGCTACAGAGTGAGTTCCAGGACAGTCAGGGCTACACAGAGAAACCCTGTCTCGAAAAAACCAAAAAAAAAAAAAAAAAAAAAAAAAAAAAGAAATCTTTTAGCATGTCTTTGAGAGATCGCATGCACTCATTTCTCTTGAATACATTTCAGGATTAGGGAAGAATTCCCTTGTGGTTATCCAATACCAAGTAGCCAGACCTGAAGTCACAATATATTGATGAATTATAAATTATAAAATTGAGCAGGTTGTATATTTGTATAATATAATTTATATTATTATACATAACAATTAAACAAAAAGAGGCCATGAACTTAAATGTAAGACAGAGCAAGGTAAGGTACACATGCAGGCTTGGAGGAAAAAAAGGATGAGGAAACAATAAAATTGTATTTTAATTTTAAAAATAAAGACTGGCATGGTGGTACATGCCTTTAATTCCAGCACTTGGGAAACAGCAGCAGGTGAATCTCTGTGAGTTTGAGGCCAGCCTGGTCTTCATAGTGAGTTCCAGGACAGTCAGGGCTATATAGAGAGACCCTGTTTCCAAAAGCCAAAATAAATAAATAATTAAATAGGACAAAAAGTTTTTATTTTTTATTAAATTTGTGTGTTATCAGTCTTTTTTTTCATAGCTTTTTAAACTGTTTGGGAGTCTTCCATAGCCCTAAAGTGATAGATATATTCCCTGATTCATTACTCACGAGTTATACTTTTTGTTATGCAGGACTTTAATCCACTCCAAGGCAATTTTCATAGGCTATAAAGTAAAGATCAAAGCTCTTTTCATAAGATGAGATAATGTAAGAATATTATTGATTGAATCCAGGAGTGGCGGCTCATGCTTGTAATCCCAGCACTTTGGAGGCCATGCAGGAGAATCACTGTGAAGTTGAAGACTGCCTGAGCTTCAGAGTATCTCTCTCAAAAGAAGGAAGGGAACAAGACAGGGAGGGAGGAAGAGAGGGAGAGAGGGAATAAGACAGGGAGGGAGGAAGAAAGGAAAGTGTAGGAACCCAAAGGCCTGCTATGCTCTGGCTGAGACTTTCCGGGCAGCGCCAGTGCTGTCAGGAAAGAAGTGAGGAAGGGAGGGAGGAAGGAAGAAAGAGAAGGAGGGAGGCAGGGAAGAATATGACATTTCCAAGACTCTTCTCGTATTGATTTAGAAGACTCTCAGGGCGGGCTAGGGGCTGGGGCTGGGGCTCAGCAGTACAGTACTTGCTCAGCATATGTAAGCCCTGTGCCACAAATGACCATCTACCTTTTTCTCCACTCTGTGTGTGTGTGTGTGTGTGTGTGTGTGTGATACTATACTACTGTATCTAGACTCTAAGCTCTTTCCTAACAAGTTGTCTAGTCCTGTGCCAATACCACACAGATGTCTTCATCTTGTCTTCATCTTGTATTAACCCTTTAACTTGAGAGCATAATCTGCTAGCTCTGCTATTTCTTGTCAAGATTGCCGCGTGTATTTTAAGTCATTGGCATTTCTACATATGTTCCAGTGTCAGCTTGTCAGTGTGGCTGCCTCTCAAACAAAAACAAAAAAAGGTAGTAAAAATTTCACTAGATGTATACTGAGTTGGGCTGGAGAGGTGGCTCAGTGCACATATTACTCTTGTCAAGAACCCAAGTCTGGTTTTCCCAGCACCCATATTAGGCAGCTCAGAGCCACCAGTAACTCCAGCTCTGAGACATCTGAAATGTCTTCTAGACGGTTCAGAAACCTGCTAGTCACACACTCACACAGCCACACGAAGGTGCACATCCATACACATAATAAAATATGGTAAGCCCTTCAAAAAGAAATCAAAATTTAAAATATATTTAAAAGTGTATTAAGTCTACAGATCCACATTGAGAAGGTGAATTTTTCTTTTGTTTATTTCCTTTTGTTTTGTTTTGAAAGGAGCATCTCACATAGCCCAGACCGGCTTCCAAATGCCCATGTAGACAAGAATGACCTTGAGCTCATAATTCTCTTGCCTTCACGTCCCAAGGGGTTCGTTAGAACTCCTTATATAGACCAAACTAGCCTTGAACCCATAGAAATCTGCCTGCCTCTGCCTCCCAAGTTCAGATAAAGGCATGTACCACCACATGGACTTCTTAATACTCTGTTTTCTAGTTCTTGTACACGAATGTAATGCATAGCTTTGTCTCTTCGTCTTATAGCTACCATGGTCTTTTCTCACTTTACAGTTAGTGTATGCATTACTCTGTCTTTGAAGATTCTCCTATTTACTGAGCTAATGCATTCTACTATATAGAAATAGCATAACTAACTTCATCCCTAAGCATAGGGCATTCATTTCTACTGTTCCCTTTTGTAAGACATTTGGAGAGAGTAATCACTGCGAATGACCTCAGAGCCAAATCACTGCTATGTAGGAGGATATGTCTGTGTACACGTATGTGTGCAAATGTGCGTAGCGCTGGAGACAGAGCTTGCGGCATTGCACAAGCTAAGCAAGTACTCCATGACTGAACTACATCCCTGGCCCTAAAAGAGACTTAAAAAAAAGATCGTGTATGTGCATATGTGTGGTGTATGGATATGTTCATGTAGGTGCGTGTGGTACACAAGGTCATGTGTGCACATGGAATGTGCAGGCTGAAGGTTGAAATCAGCTATCTTCTTCAGTGGCTCTTCAGTTTTTTGAGTCAGGCTCACATTGAATCTAGAACTCATTCATTTAGTTAGACTGACCAGCCAATGGGCTCCAAGGGCTCCATCTATCTCTGGCCCCTAAACCTAGCACTGGACTTACAGATTAACACCACTGTGCCTAGGTTTTCGTGTGAGCGACGAAGATCCAAACTCAAGACCTATTTGTGCAGTTGACACTTTCCAAGTCAACCCTCTCAAGAAAAGATTTCTGAGGAGAAAAAAACAAGACCTCCCACTTCACACATCGAGAGAGAGAGAGAGAGAGAGAGAGAGAGAGAGAGAGAGAGAGAGAGAGAGAATGAATTCTTGGTTGGTAGAAGATTAAGCTATATTAAACATTTTTTCTTGTTTTCTGACTAAACATTACATTAGACATTTTTTTATGACTCAGGCAAATTCTAGCCTATGTAGAAAATTCCAGATTCCTAACTGTGAAAGGCTAGAAAATGTTCTACTCAGTTCATGTATGGGAGACATTTTGTTTTTAACTGCCATTAAAAATGATACTTTTGTGATATGTTCTCAGACTTTTAATTTTCTCATCTATGCCATAGAATAAGGCACACACCTGTAATCCCATCGCTCTGGATGCAGAGACAGGATATTTGCCAGTTGCAGGCTAACCTATGCTCTATTGAGAGTTCAAAGTTAACCTGAGCTATATAGAGAATAGTGTAGATGGGGGTGTAGCTCAAGGGCATAAGCATGGCTAGGACTCTGGGCCCAGTCCCCAGCAGTTCACAAGGGAAACAAGAAGATGCCGGCCCTGACATTAAGATTTCCCTATCTTCTAACATCTCACTATTTCACTTCATGTGGTTTGTTAAGTTTATGGGGTCAAAATAGTAGAATTGAAACAACCAAAGCACATATAAGGAAAGCACAGAAGGCAGGAAAATATATATGCTAAACATAAACAGTAGGAGTTGCCCATCTCTGATGGCTCACATTGATTGTCAGCTTGGCAGAACCTACTATCACCTAGGAGACAGGCTTCTGGGTATTCCTGTGAGTGGTTATCTAGATGAAGTTAATTAAGGTGGGAAGGCCTGCCCTAAGTGAGGAATGCTATTATTCCACCTACTGGGGCTCTGAGCTGAATACAAAAAAGAAAGGAAGTCAAGCACCAGTATTCATTTCCCTCTGCATCCTGATCGCTGATGCAATGTGAACGGTAGCTTCCAGCTCCTGCATCGTGACTTCTCTATTATGGTGGACTGTACCATGAACTGTGAGCAAAAATAAACCTGCCTTCTTAATCGCTTTTATTAGACACTCTTTGCAGCAGTAGGAAACGCAGCATGCCATCCAAAATATGGAAACTGAAACAAATATATAGATTCAAGTATGAATAGCCAATGTCCAGTTATTTTCCTTAAGTAATCAAGAAAAGTGAACAAGAAGTTCATAAATTATAAATACAACAAGGCTCATTAAAATAGACAATTAACATGTCATCAGCCTATCACCAGATACTTGTTAAACTAGAAAAAATAAATAGAAATGTCAAAATGCCAATAATGGCTCGATGGTGGAGAAAGCCACCCTTTCATGATTATGAAGCATAAAATGATAGGTTTGACAAGGGTAGAGGACAGAGGGCAGGGCCAGCTCAGGGAGAACAAGATGCAAAAAAGGCAGAAGACACACCTTGGATTGGGTGAGGCATGGTACACCCAGCTAGGTATTGAGATGCTATCCCGGATGAAGTGCAGTGCTGGATCTGGATCAGTGAGCTGGTAAATGGCGCAATCCTCCCGTTCTGGTGAAGTGTGAGTTGGAGGACTATGGAGGAAAAGCAGGCTGGAACAATGCTAGTGCCCAAGAAGATGAATTAACATTATCCTCCTGCCAGCAAAGAGGCCTGGTGAAGAAAACCACCTGACTCTGCTGTCTCCTCATCACAGAGGAGATACCCAATAACTACATACTAAATGGACGTACACAGGTCATTGCTTGTGTCAAACGGCATTCAGTTCCATTCTCCTGCCTTCACATCCCAGCTCCTTCAGGACTGCCATCTTAATTATCCTATACTACACCATCTGCTCTGGGGGTTCCAGCCTCCTCACTATATAAACTTCACCTGGGACAGTGAAGAGCTCTTTTCAGTTCCTTACCAGAAGGAGTCTTTTAAACAAGTTTTACTGTGTTTCCTGAAATCTACTTCAGTGAGAAGTCAGGGAGGGAGTGGATAGTGCTGTGAGGGGATTTCCTGGGGCAATGTCACAAAAATACAACCTTGATTGATGTGGAGAAAGTTCCCTAGGTAATTCTTTGTTTTGAAACAGAATCTCACTTTGCAGTCAGTCTGGCTTTGAACCCACTTCATAGGCATGGCTATGCATGACCCACCTGGGTTTGTCTCCCATGTGCTGGGGTTATAAATGTGGACCACCATAGCTGGCTCCCTAAAGTGATTCCACAGCAAACACAGCAGTCACTTTAACTGCAAGTCACTGATCTAAATGACCCAATGCTTTCAACCCAGGTCAAATCCTCTCTGGCACTGGTGCTCTGAACACTTGTGTGACCTCCCTGACCTCCTGACCTCTTTTTCGTTGGAATTCTAAAAAGGGCTTAGGAACTGACCCACACCTCTCAAAGCAGTCTTGCTGGACTTACATAAGAGAAGGACAGATGAAGGCTTCTTGGGTTTGTTTGTTTTTGCTTTTAAGTTTTGGTTTTTGGAGGGAGGGTTTCTTTATATAGTCCTGGCTATCCTGGAACTAACTCTGTAGACCAGGCTAGACTCGAACGCAGAGATCTGCCTGACTCTGCATCCTGAGTGCTGGGATTAAAGGTTTGTGCCACCAATGTCTGGCTAGATGAAGGTCTTTTATGTGTGAGCATTAATCTGACCAAAGAACTATATGCAAAGACAGGCAACTCCCTGTCCTTCCCTTAGTAGGGGGCTTGGAATCCTCATAGTTCACTTTCTAGAGAACTCCCTCCACTGTCTGAATTGCCTGCATTCCTTTCTGCTGTGATTCTCAGCTAACCAGTCCACTCAGCTGCATCCCAGACCCCCAGATCCCTATACTTTCCTCTTCCTCTCTCTGCAGCTTCCAGGGCTGCTACCTAACTAGCCCTAGGCAGTTAGAGGCAATCAACATCCCTCAGCCTTCAGTTCCATATCTAGGAAAGAAAAACTACTCATTGTAAACATTCTCAGCCTGTGCCCTGGGATGTATCTCAGTGGGTTAAGGCTCTCACCAAGCCTAGGTTCAGTTTCCAGGACTCCGTAAAACTGGGTATGGTGGTGCACACCTGTAATCCTAGTATTCCAAAGGTAGAGGGGTAAGAGGCTGGGAGGTCAATGTGATCCTTGGCTGTATAGCAAGCTTAAGGGCAGACTGAACTACATGAAGCCTTGCCTAAAACAAAACAAAACAAAACACAAAAACAAACAAACAAAACCCCCCAAACAGCAATAACAAAACCAGCAGCATATGGCATCTAACAAAAGAACAATGTCTATAGTTTGGGCACTGGGACACAGAGCATCTGTATGAGAGTAATGGAGTTTGGGTTGCTCATCACATTCTCCAGGTGGATTATGTAAGCGTTCAGTGGAAGAGCAAGGACCAGAGAAACTTCTTGTGAGCAAGTAGGGTGTCATCCTCTGGGCAAGTGGGTGTTGTTAAAGTGAACCATGAGGACAACAGGAAAGTTTCTGGTTGCCCTGGAAAATAAAGAATGTGGGTGGGCGGGGGATGCCAGGTTCTAAGATCCCAGAGTAGGAAGCAGTTTCTTAGTATGTGTGTGGCTCTATATTCAATCCCCAGAACCAAAAGGAGAGAGTGGCAGGGAAGGAGTGGGGAACAAGAAAGAAAGGAAGAAGAGAGAGAGATCAATCTTCAATTTATTCTGTTTACTAGAGTCAAATGAAAGAGACACTTAGGAAACCAAGCAGTTAAACCTCCAACTGGAGAAGGTGAATGCAAAGATTTTGATTGCAAAAGACCCACTTGTATTTAAAAAAAAAAAAAAAAGCCGGTTCAAGTATTTCATTTGAAACAAAGTTTCATCTTGTATACTTTTCCTCACCAACAAGGTGCTATTGTTGTGAACTCCTGGTGTGCTGTTTGAAGGAGGCCTTCTCCAATGCTAAAAGAGAAACATTTTTACCTATGTAGATAACAGGTTTTGTTGTAACCAACTAAGGCTGACCTAAATACATACTGCCCCTGTAATCTCCTTGTACCAGAAAAGAAAGGGCCACAGACTCAACAGGTCAGCCATTAAATAGTCACCATTGATAGTGACTGTTCATCTAACTTTAACTACCCTCTGCTTAACAGTTCTCTTAGCTGACTGTGGCTAGTTAACTCCTTCAGTCACTAGGGATTTGTTTTCTATTCAGTTTATCTTGAAGGATAGTTAAATATAAAATGTTCCCCTGAAAATCAACTCCCCCAGACTCCAAGTGGTGGTGGTGGTTGCTAGGTGAGGGGAATATCTGTGTGTCCCCTTTAGGGGCCAGGATAAAGAAAAAGTCTTTGCCCAAGGTCAGGGAGAGGCATTTGATTATATTTGCTTTAATTATTTCAGAGTAGGGGAGTGTTGGGAGCCAACTTCTAGCAGAAAGCGGCTATCATCCTTGCAGCCATCTTGAGCCATATACCCTGACAAGAGACTTGTTTTCAACAGCCTACAACTGCTGAGCACACTCTGAAACATCTTGTTTTTCCCATATATCTTGTTTTGCTGTTTAGTGCCCCCAGCTACAAGATGCACGTGCTATCCACACCTACAAGGCATGTGGCAAAGTGTATAAATACCCCAGACTTCCCTTCAATGAACAAGACAATAAAGGAGAGACTAGACTTGATCAGAATCTCTGTCTTGTCTCCATCCTTCGTCTCTTCCCCTTCATCCCCACTCTCTCTCTTGCTAGACCCTGACCCGCAGACCGGAGCAGCATCTCGGGGCAGGGACATTTTGGCCCCCAAGCATAGGGCAGAGCAGTCCGGGACAGGGGTGGGTAGTGTGTGTATAATAAAAGTGCACATGTACATATAAATATAAAAGATGGGGAGTGTCTTATGCCCTAATTTCCTTTTCTTTTTTTCTTTCTTTTTATCTTTTTTCATTTGTTTGTTTTTGTTTTTGTTTTTAGACAGGATCTCATATAGCTCTAGCTGGCCTGGAACTCACAGAGATCTGCCCCCTTTGACTTCTCAGTGCTGGGACTAGAGGTGTGAGCCACCGCACCCAGCTTTAATTACTTTCCTATAGTTGCGCTAGACACCTTGGCCAAGGTGAAAGCGTTTAATTTGGGATTTGGGGTTTACAGTTTCAGAGGGTTAGAGTCCATGATCATTATGGTGGAGAACATGGCAGCAGGCAGGCATGGCACTGAAGCAGTAGCTGAGAGTTGACATCTTTTTTTTTCTTCTTGGTGTTTCTCTCTCTCTCTCTCTCTCTCTCTCTCTCTCTCTCTCTCTCTCTCTCTCTATCTCTCTTTCTCTCTCTCTCTCTGCTTTCTATTTTAGCCCTGGCTGTCCTGGAATTTGCTCTGTAGACCAGGCTGGCCTCTAACTCAGAGATCTGCCTGCATCTGCCTTCCAAGTACAAGGGTTAAAGGTGTGGGCCACCGGAGCCCTGCTACATTTTTACATTTCTTTTGAAGGGGCATTCCATAGAAAAGTTTATTGGACCATTAGTAATAAAAATTCTCTCAGCCCTGTGTAATGGCACACACATTTAATCCTAGCAGTACGGAGAAAAAAAACCAGGCAAACAGATTGCTGAGTTTGATGCCAGCCTGGTCTACATAGTGAGTTCCAAGCCAGCAAGGGGCTGCATAGTGAGACCCTGTCTTAAAATTAAAAAATACCAAAAATGATGCCCCTCCCTGCCAAAAAAAAAATGCCAACATTTTTTACTATGACTCTTTTCTTTCTCAGCCTTCCAAGACACTGAAAAATCTGATAGGAGTGGAAACCCTGAACTTCTCTTGTTTCCTCTAGCCCATAATTCTTTTGGACTGAATTGTGCCTCATTTACAGCAACTCTCCTTCCAATGTTCACTTTCTCTCTTTGCAATCCCATTGGAGGGGGGAGGTTCCCTCTGCCCTTTTAGCATGTTTGCATATAGCTGAACCCTAGTTGTGGATAAGACTTAAAGTTCTTTTCCATGGGTTTTATGAGTCCCATAAAAACATAAGACATCTATGTAAGCATTTCCAAGTATTCTAAATTCTTAAACTCATGGAAGATATTTGGAGAATATCCTCCATTTGTAACTGATGTGTCAGTTATAGTTTCTAGAAAATAGTCAATTTTGTGGTCCATCTTTATTAAGTCAACAAGATCTTCCAGCATGCATTTTGCAAATAAAGCTCCTGGTTTAATCTAATCGTTTCCATGCTGGTTTCCTTTTTTCTATTTTTCTCCATACTTTTAAAAAATACTTTTATGTATATGGGTGCTTTGTCTGCACCCATATACATATGCATGTATGTTTGTGTACTATCTATGTAGTGCCCACAGAGAGGACAGAGAGGGTATCAGATGCCCTGGAACTTGTTAGGTCTCTAACCTGGGACAAATGACAGAGGTACTTATTTGACATGTCAAAGTGGATGTTGGCCACCAGGTTCTCTCAGCCATTCCTATCTGTCACAGGGTATGGCTAGCATACCCACCCCCTACCCTAAGCTTCTTCAGCCCCGGGGGGTGGGCTGCCCTTCCCTATATAATCCAGCCATTTTGGTTACCTGCTTTTTTTTTTTTTTTTTTTTTTAAAACTTTTGCGCTCTTGGCTGCTGCACATGGTTCCCCTCTCTCTTCCCCTCCCCCTCAGGGTCATGTTCACTCTGAACTTTCCCAGATGTCTCTCCTTCTAATTATGCTCTCCCTTTTACCTATAATAAACCATCTTCCCCATCATACCTAGGAACAATCATGTCCTTTCCTATTTTATTTTATTTTTATCAATCAAAATTACAGATGGTTGTGAGTAACCATATGGGTGCTGGGAATTGAACCCATGTTCTCTGTAAAAGCAGGCAATGCTCCTAACCTCTGAGCCATCTCTCCAGCCCATGTATTTGATTTTAATCTACTCCAACTGCAAGCATTTATTTAAGTTAACTTAAATACTTTTTTCTTAAATAAAGTTGGGCATAAATGATGTGTACTTGAATAAAATATAGTGAAAAGGAGCCTCTCTTTACCTCTAAAAATCCCCAAATTCAAACTGCTAGTTTTCACAGATTATTTCAGAGTCTGTGTAGTCTACAGTAGTTATCAATATACAGGCTAAATTCTAAAATAGAGAAATAACTAAGGGGAGGGAGTAAGGAAATTTAAGCATTCATCTGAATGTATAAGCACTTGATTAGACATCTTTCCAAAACAAATCGCATATTCACACATGTGCACACATGTACACACACACACACACACACACACCCCTTAGTTTCTAGTCTCCAAGCTTGTAACAAAGCATATGCATGCTTGAGAAAGAATATTGCAATTTAGTACACATTCTAGTACTAGATTCCTGGGTTGGAGTCCCAGCTCTGATGTTTGTTTGGAGTGAGACTTATTACTCCATTCAGTGTCTGAAATAATCTTATCCACCAAGTAGATGTAATCATGCTACCTGACACCTAGGGCTTGCTGGAGGGATTAAGTGTGATAATATTGTATATGATATCTAAAATAGTGCCAGGGCCCAGGATCCCAGTAAGCATTAGCTATTAGTGGTATGTGAGCAAGGGACCCAGCATCAAGTCTGAGTGCTGGAAAAGCACAAGCTTGGGAATAGGTAAAGGCTTTGACCCGACCTCTTTAAATCTTTGCCTAGATCTTTTTTTTTTTTTTTTTTTTTTTTTTTTTGTGTGTGTGTGTGTGTGTGTGTGTGTGTGTGTGTGTGGCTACCCTTCCTTCTTCTTTTGATGGCAATATTAGATGTTGGAAGAAAAGGTGAGCGACGAACCTTTCCAAGTTCCTGAGTTTGTTTCTCCCTGATTCGTATGAAGCAAATACTTGATGGGTGCTGCAGACTCAAAGAAAGATCAATGTGGTGTGTTTGGTTGGTTTCTTGAGATGGGAACTTCTGTAGTACAAGCTAAACACACACACACACACACACACACACACACACACACACACACGCCAATTATGTAGAGGAAGATGACTTTGGGCTTCTGGATCTTCTGCCTCCATTTCCCAACTATAGGGATTACAGGCGTCTCATGCCCAGTAATTGTGATTTTATCCTCTAGGAACCGACTGCAGGAGAGAAATGTTTAAAATTACAAGATAAGAGGATTAAGCAATATTAAGAAATCAATGAACAGAAAAGAACTATAGAAAAGTGATATCCTGAGTGTACCGATGTGTATGATATGATGAAAGGGCTACAGAAACCCGGAGCATGTAAAATCTTAATTGCTGTTGACTGAGGCCCACTTTGACTCTTGTTTCATCTAGGGCCACCTGGCGAATCGGCCACACTGGTGACAGAGAGCCCCTGATCTGCAATGTCAATCTTTTTCAGCAAAGAAGTCTCTTTCTATCTCCAACACACCTGGGTTTCCAATGTGGGCAACTGCAGCCTGCGTTTCCAGGTTAGCGGAAATACGAGCAATCGTTTGGAAAACCAGTGAATGAAGCCAAGAAAAGCAAAGCAAGGCGGGAAGAACGCAGTCGTTAACTCTGCGGAACCACCAGGCCCCAGGGAGCTGGGAAGAGGAAGGTCATTCGTGTCTACGCGGGCTCCGCGCTCACTTTGCACAGCGTGGCTGGCTCCGCCCTGCGCCTGCGTAGTGGCGACCGTTTCGGCGCAGTGGCCCGGGAGAGGGAGGGAGTCGCACCTGCGCGTTAGCGGCCGCGGAGGGGAGGGCGAGGAGTTGGAGAGGCAGGAGTGGGACGTGGCGCGCGTGCGCGCGGCTCGGCGCGGCCGGGCGAGGAGGGGAAGGAGTGACGCTGAGGGCGGGATTAACCGCGGCGCTGGCGAGCTTTTCGGAGCTGGGCGGTGCCGAGGAGGAGGAGGAGGTGGAGGAGGCGGTGGCGGCTGGGGTCTGACGCGGCCCGGTTCGTGGGAGCCTGCTTGTTTATTTATTTATTTATTGCTAGTAGGTGCCGCCGGCGTGTGTGTGCGCGCTCTCGCTGCTCGGCGGGGAGGGGGTGGGGGGAGGGCCCGCGCCGGGGGGAGTTGGAGCCGGGGTCGAAACGCCGCGTGACTCGTAGGTGAGAACGCCGAGCCGCCGCCGCCGCTGCCGCCGAGAAGCCCTTGTTCCCGCTGCCGGGAGGAGAGTCTGGTGCCTACAAGATGGCGGACGGGGAGCTGAACGTGGACAGCCTCATCACCCGCCTGCTGGAGGGTGAGTGCGGCGCCGGGTCGCCTCCCGGCTCGGCCGCCGAACCCTTCCCGCTCGAGCGGAGCTCCGGGAGGAGGGCGGGCGGGCCGGGTGCCCCAGGAGGCCGGGAGCGCGGGCTGGCGGGCGGGCGGGGAGGCCGGCCCGAGGCCCATCGGCCGGTACAGCCTTCCGGAGAGGCGGCCGGGTTCCGCTTGGCCGCTGTGCTGACCTCCGCAGACCGTTCCAAAGAAGGTGCGAGGGTGCCTGCCGCTGGGCTTTGTGTGTCCGTGGAATGTGTGTTTCTCGGTTCTCTTTGTGCGTTGCCCTTGGCAGACTCCGATTGTCGTTCCGGTAGTGAATTTTACATTTAAAAAAAAAAAAAAAAAAAAAAAAAAACTTCCCAGTAAGGCTCTCGGATCGTTTGCATTTTACGGGGTGCTCTAGAAAGAGGGAGAGGATACGATAACTAGTTTACCGTTTATTATCCGGAGTACAAAAAATAGTAAAAATCTTGGATCAGGTTAAAGACGTCCGTTAGAAATACGAAACGCTCGGATACGTGTGCTGAAGGGATTGATTTGATTTGGGGGGGCTTACTTTAAAAAAATGTTTGAGCAGAGTTTAATTCTGCACAAACTTAGTAAATGTCTGTTGTAAAGAATCTCTTGGGCTTAAAAGGTATTTTACAAGTATTCGCAGCATTTGAAGTTCCGGATTCTTACGCTTATATTGATTAATTTTGTGTTGGTGAAAACATTCGGAGAAAAGATGGAGAGGCCAGTAGTTAAATGTATTGGTCCGTTGTGGGATACTATTCAAAGTTAAAGGCGGGTCTTGGTCAAAAGAACCCCTTTACTTTAAAATTTGCGTCGTCACTAATTGAGGAGTGTGCAAAAAAGAATTGTCTTTTTGAGTTAAGAGTCCTCTTTCTCAGCCTCCTAATGAATGTGTTTACTATAGCGAAGCAGTTTGTGTTTGTGCCTGGAATTTTACTAAAGAGCGTGGAGAGGAGTGACTTCTTTAACTGAAGTATGAAATATCTATTCTGTGTTAAAAACAAACAAACAACTCTGTATATTTGCTCCAGATGTAAAAGCTTTCCAGCAGCCTTAAGGCTAAGAGGCAAAACTTTTACCAGAAACTCTTATTTACCTTTCCTTTAGTATCAAGTTATTCCTGGGAGGCCCCCTGGTGCTTGCTGTGCTCACTACTCGGGATTTTGTGGTCTTTAATTGATAGGAACATCTTGCTGGGTCTGTGAGAAATTTGTTTAGAAAAAAATTATGCTTGTAGTACACGGCTGGCTCTGTTAAAGAAATAGAGTTAATTTTTTATATCTTGTTACTCTTCGGAGAAGGGGAATTTAAGCCCACTGCTGTTTTCATATAATTTAAATTTTAAATTAAATTTGAATCGACTTTTATCTCAGTTTATTAATATTTTTAATTTTTCATAAATACCTTATAGCAGATGCATGTTTTTAAAACCAACTTAAAAGCCTTTAAATCAATGTACTTCTCATGTGGGTACAGACACTTAAATGTAACTAGTGAAGTGGGAGTTGTAGAGAAAAGGGGAAAGTAGCCTCAGCTATGTCATTGTTAAATATTTACTTCTAGCATCAGTCACCACCACCCACCACTCCCCCCTTTTTGGGTAAGAATTCCTTGTCAAGATAGGTTGTTTTTTCTAATATAGCAAGTGTTTATTGACTGCACTGCCCTGTACCAGGAATCAAAGATAAGGCACGATCTCCTCACTCCTCACTCCAGGAGCTCCGTATAAATAAGTAACCTTCCTGCTCTTCCTGTGTTGAACATACAGTTATTAGTAGTTTTGTTACATTCTTGTTCCTTAATCCAGTTGAAGACTGTTTACCTTGACGTAGCCTTGTTGTTACTCTGAAATATTACTAGAAAACCCTCTCTTCCTCCCCAAATCTAAACCTGTTCAAATAATTTTCAAAGACTTGGATTTTCTAGTGAGTAATTTCAGTCTTTAAAAAATGTTTTTTGAGACTGGGTTTCTTGGTGTGGCTCTGGCAGTCCTGAAACTTGCTCTGTAGACAAGGCTGCCTCAGACTACTCTGCCTCCCCAAGTACTGGGAATTGGAGGCCTACACCACCTCTGCTGGGCAGTCTACCTTAGTTTTCAATGATGTTACGTGCTAATTTAACTCAAATTCAAGTGGTGCTATTCTGCAGAGTTGCTTAGCAGAACAGAATAACTGGGTTATATATTTTGTGTGTGTCCTAAATGAAAGTGAGCATGAAAAGATACATAATTACAGTTAGAATAAATTTCAGAAGATGTCTATCATAGCAAGGTACTATAGTTAGTGGTCATTGTATTGAAAAATGTGAAGAGAACTTCCATGCTGTGCTCTAAGGACAGATATGATAAAGGACAGCCTTGGGAGATAAAGTGTGTGAATTCAGCCTGTTCAGCCATTTCACAGTGTATATACACTTAAAACATGCGTTGTACCTAAAAGATGCAGTGTGGTTTATCAATTAAAGATTGTTTCTGGGTGGGCAAAAAAGATGTGGCTGCTACAGGTCTTTAATCCCAGCACCCAGTAGGCAGAGGCAGGCAGATCTCTCTGAGCTCTAGGCCAGCAAAGGAAAGCACAACACAACACAACAACAAACCCCTTGCTTTTGTAAAAATGTTTTTGCATTAAGAGAAAAAAAATTGATCAGTACCTAGTCTCATGTTAAAGTGTTTACTTTATATTACAGTATATTCATTTAAAAACATATTAAACTCTGATTGCCAGTTAAGTGCCCACACTTTCAGTAACAACTTTTTATGTTACTTTGCTTGATGTTAGGACATTTAAATAAAAATACTGGTGCATTGTTTGGACAAGGTCCGCTTCTCCACTATTATTTTCTTGGTTAAGTTTTACTTATAACTTAATAATAACTTCTACTGCTTTGTCACCTGTAGTGACCCTACTACAATATTCTTGTGATTTATCATAATGGTACTTAAGTTCAGATTCGTTTCTGTGGATGAGCTAGAAAGTCTAGTAAAAGGGTTTGCTTAGAATAGTTGTTCTCTAGATATTTGAAGTGGGAGTCACCTAGGGGCCTTAGGTCACATTCCAAATGCCAAGTTTATTTTGGAAGAAGTCAAAAGGGACAAGTAAGTAGAATCCTGATGTTTTGGGAAAGAGAATCAAATGGTGCCTTTGGAGGCCAGAAGATGCCCTAGAACTGGAGCTAAGATGTCTGAGCCACCTTATAGGTGCTGAGATTTGAACCCAGGTCTTCTGTAAGAACAGCCAGTGCTGTAACAACTACTGAACCATTGCTCCAGTCCAAACCTTCCCTTTTAAAGACAACTTTGAGATGCAGTTCACATATCACATGGTTTGCCTTTTGTTGTTAGTGAGTTTTAGTGTGTCCAGTGTTTTACCACTATCACCATAGTCAGCTTTAGAACATTCTCCCTCGATAAACACACACACACACACACACACACACACACACACACACCCCGTTTCTTTTTTCATTTGTCTCCCCCAGTCCAGGCTGTAGAGGAGATCATGAACCTGCCTTCTTTCTCCATAGATTTGCCTGTTTATGCACATATTATGTAAATGAAAGTGTATATGGCATGGTCATTTGTGACTAGTTTTCTTTTTCTGTCTTTTAGTTTTTGAGATAAGGTGTTACTGTGTAGTCTTAGCTGGCCCCAAACTCACAGGCTGCTGCTGGAATTAAAAGCTCTGTGACTCCTGGGCCTCTTTGAATGTTTTCAAGTTTCATCTATGTTGTAAAATATATTAATATTTCATTCCTTTTATGTCTGAATAATACTTCCTTGTGTTTGTGTAACAATTTTCTGAAATACTCACTGGTTGGTGGCTATTTGAGTTGTTTTCCCTTTTGACTTTTGTGGACAATCCTGCTCTCAACATCTGTGTTCAGTTTTTAAGTGGACTTAGGTTTTCAGTTCCTTAGGCTATATAGCTGGGACTGGAATTGTTACATAGGAACTCTGTGTTTAGACTTTTGGAAAACTTGCAGAGGGTTTAAAGCTTGTTTACGGGTTACATTGCTTCAGGTTCAGGCCTAGCAGTTTAAAAGACAGGTTGAAGTAGGTGCTAGCTGCTCTGGCTGTCTCTTCCTTCACAGGGAACGTCATCTCTGTATGTGGCTATGAGGTAGGACGCATTAGAAGTGAGAGCAGGCTGGAGAGCAGATCATTGGAGGTAGACTTCCTCTCTTGAGTGTTCCTCTCTGGGTGAGAGGTGAGTCTAGCATACATAGGTAGTGGTATTCTTTTTTTCAAACTAAGTCATAAATAACCAGATCCTTATTAGTCCATCAAGTAAAGGAAACTGATTTGAGGGGGAAAACAACAACAACAAAAACCCAGAGATGTTTTCTGAAGTTTCCAAAGAAGAATTCATTGAAATTTAGAGATGTATTTGAATTACTGTCTGTGAAGAGAACAGTCAGCTAACTCTAGTATGATTTTTGTTTTGTTACTGCCACCCTTAGGGTACTAAGGGACATTATGTTGAAGATGCTCTGCCTGTGAAATACTTCTCCAGGTCTTTTAATTTTTGACAAATTTACCTAAGAGAGTAGCCATTCTGGCCTTGAGCTTGCCCTGTGTCCCAAGCAGGCCTTGAACTTTGAATCTTCTGACCTAGACTCTCAAGTAACTAGGATTACAGGTGTATGCCATCATACTCTTTACAGTTATCGTTTGACTGTTCCATTTTCAGTGGCCTTAGTGGCAAATTCAGACCAGTAAATAGAAATGTCAAGGTATTTTTATATGACTAAACTCCCATTGAGTATTTCTGAAACAAAAGTTTCAGAGTTAATTTGAGTGTCAGTAGGCAAGAAATGGTTTACTGGGGTATGTTTGGTAGACGCTTGGCTATCCTGGGTTGGTTTTGTTTTGTTTTGTTTTTGTTTTTTTTAGCTTTGTTATGGTACAAATGTATAACCTCTGGGAACCACTTCTGTTGTAACTGTAAATGACCATTTCGGGGCTTATTTTCTCTAGGGGGAAAAAAAAAAGGATCCGTGAAGGTTGGAAAGAGAAGTCAAGGTCTTTCTGTATAGCACTTTATTCTGCAAACTCGGTTGCCGTACTTCCAAAGTTGTGATTAGTAGGTAGAGTGTAATTTTTTACAACTGCTTTCTAAAGTACATTCTGTAACAGAATCTCCATTTGATTAATGAGATGGAAAAACTGAGACAGTCTTTATTCTACTATGGGAGGTACAAGACCAAAAATGGAGAAACCCATTCTGATGTAAAAGGAGTTATAAACAGCATGGGCCAAGGCCTCTGGTTTGGTGGCGATGATCTTTAATTTTTGGTAGGAATTTGTAATGCACGAGGCACAGGTGGTGTTCTTTCTTCTAGCTCTTCATGTGTGTAGCATGGTGATTTATAGAGTATTTCTAACCTCTCTGAATCACTGGCCAGATAAGTTCTTAAATTTTCTTGCCCTGTCTAAGGAAGGACACACAGACACTGTATGCATTAGCAGGAGCATGCTCAGACTGGAGCAGGGAGGGTTGACCCAGCTTGTTTCGCCATAAAGGTGTTTTATTCCAAGAGCATTAGAATATCCCAGAGTAGCAGAAGCTACCACCAGAACAGCTATCAAACATAAGAACTTTTATGATTAATTTATTTGAAGCAGTAGTCATTGTAATTTAGCATAAATGATTATTTGTGAAAAAAATAACTTCATAAATTATTGAGAATGTTGTTATTCATTTGTATAAACCTAAAGTCCGCACAAGAGGCAGCTGAATTCTTATCCTTTTTGTTTCATTGTGGTTGGTTATTGTATTTTGTTTGCTTGTTTTGAGACAGGGTCTCATGTAGCCTTGGATGGCTTGGAACTTTTCTGTGTAGATGAAGCTGGCCTGGAACCTGCAGAGATCTGCCTGGGTGTCAGGTTCAGTCTGTTTTGATTCATGGTCTTGGCTGAAATATGTGAAGAAAACCTTTATTTGTATTATATCTATGTTGGCATTTAAATTTTTCATTTATTTTGTATGTGTGCATATGTGTTTGTACAAGTCAGAGGACATTTGGGAGCGGTTCTTTGCTTCCTCCATATTGAATCTGGGGTGCCAACTCAGCTAATCAGTCTTGGGAACAAGTAGCTTTGCCTGTATCCATATTTTTTACAAAATTAGGAAATGGTGTCTTTACCAGCCCTGGTGCACATCTGTAATGCCAAACACTGGGACAGCAGAGGCAGGCACATCTCTGAGTTAAAGTTCATCATGGTCTCCACAGTGAATTCCAGGCCAGCTAGGGCTACATAGTAAGATGTCATCTCAAGTAAGTAAGTAAGTAAGTAAGTAAGTAAATAAATAGCCAACCATTTTAGATAATTGTGAATACTTTCTAGTATTATCAGGAATCAACAAGGGACTTTTTAATTGTAATACAAATTATAATTTTTTTCTACATTAAACTAGATCTATCTTGTACTATAAATGTCTTATGCATGACTTGGCGATAGCCCATTGGTCATTTGGAAAATGCTTCATTGAATTATATAGATCTAGACTCTTCTAAATGTCAATAGAGCTCTTAAGATCAGAAGAGACCTTAAGACTGGGGTGAAGTATTAGAGGAGACAAGGTTTCCAGTGTTTACTGAAATCTTGAACTTCATCATTGTCTACAAGTACTGTTTTCTTTGAAATGATCATTTTTGTTTGATTTGAGAGCATCTGTTAATTATGTAACTGGTAACAATAGTTTTTCAGCCATATATTTTCCTTTGAGACAATTACTGTGTTGTAGTATGCAGCAGACATATGTTTGGATACTTTGCATTTTCTCCTATAGACAATTAAAGATATAATTTCAGGAGCTGGGCTTAATTGATATTCTTACTGCTTCTATGTCAGTATTTTACTGAATTGCATGGCAATGAACACTAGTAGTTTGATACCTCTGGTCAGATGTGTGTCAAAGTGTCAAAAAGTTTTAAGGACATTGCTTTTGTCCCTCAATGTCAACACAGTAGGAGTTCATACTTTGAACTGGATACTTCTTTATTCCTGAGCGATTTCATCCCAGCTCATTTATCAACATCTTTCACTCTGTATTCTACCCGCTGTTTTGTTTGCCAGTGTGTGTGTAAGGATTACTTACAGTGTGTCACAGATCCCTTTAAGAATTCATGAAAAACACCAAAGTTTTACTTTTGCTTTTGTTGATAATAGACTTTTGTGCTCAACATGGAAGAATTGTCTATACAGAATTTAGGGACTCTGGAGTAGCTGACAGTAGTCAGTGATGGGGTGATGGGGGTGGGGCATAAACGAGACTGGAATAGCTAAGATTTTGTGAGGCACACCTGTAAAGGGATAGAATTGGTTCCTTTTGTTTTCTTGCTGTCCTTTCTGTTTTAGAGTAAATAGGAGAAAGTACAGATGACAATGACTGATCCACTTTAGTGTGCATACAGGATACATGAAGACACAGCACACATCCTTCTTGGTTCCAAAGACAATCCTGTAGTAGAAAATTTTCACACATAAAAAAAATTGTACTAAAATGGTTAAGTACAGTTTTGTTTTTTTGTAATCACTGGAATGGGATTCTTTTGGAGAGACTAACATTTTACTTAAGATTCAAAGTTAGCCTTTTCAGTATTGATCATCAAATTTTATCTAACTGCTCATCTGCTAATAGTGATCTGTAATGAGATTTTATGTATCTAATCTTGGAAGATGTCCTTTCATATAGTTAAGAGCCGCCAGATGTTAACGGTGGTGTATAAGCATATGATTTTAATTAAGCATATTCATTAGTTAGAACACATTTATACAGTTCTTTTGACATTTGTCTTTTAACATGTTGTGTTACATATTATTTTCACAGAGCTAGGTGAAAGCTGCTTAGCTATACAGTAAATAGATTTTGCTGTGGAAATTGCTTTTGCACCTAAAGTCTGAAGGAGGCTGTATCTTGAATTGGGAAGGGAAACAACTTGCTGTAGATTTATGAGAATAAAGATCTAACTTATTTTAGCATTTGATAGCATGGGAAATGAAAATGCTGTTGTTAAAATGATGTAGACTATGTTTGCAAACTGGTGGGGGGAGTTCTGAGACTTTGAAGTTGAGCTTAAGTAGCATTAAGTGCTGGTAGTGAGGTCACACATAGATAGCTGTAACTCAAGCACTCACAGTACTACTGAGGTAGGGAGAGCTGGAATTGGAAGTCAGTGCAGATTACATATTAAAACCCTATCTAAAACCAGTCTGTACTTAGTAATGGTGATTAAGAGTATTTTTCATGGGCTGAAGCGATTGGCAGTTATAAACATGTGCTGCTCTTGTACAAGATCTATGTTTGGTTCCCAACACCCAACTTCCTGTAACTCCAGTGCTAAGGGATGCCACACCTCTGGTCTCCATAGTACCTGCACTCATACACTCATACCTACACACAGACACATTTATTCACATAAACTAATTTTTATTCCAAAACTTTTATTAAGTTAAAATTACAGCTGTAATCACAAAACTAGCAATGGTTAATTAAGTTCATGAGGACAAATGAAGTCGGTTACTGATATTACTGGTTTGATTACATGACTTTAAAGACCCTTTACATTTTCACAAACTTTGTAACTGGTCCCTGTTTTATTTTTACCACCCAAAGTAAGTTATACTGAGGGTTTTTTTTTTTTTTTTTTTTTTTTTTTTTTTTTTTTCCCTTAGCTTCTTTGAAAACATTCTTGCCTGTAGTTCCACACTGGCTATCCTAGAGGCTAACTTTGCAATATCAGTTTGAACACTAGCTCCTCAAACAGCTTAGAGTGGAGTAACAACTGCCAACTAGCCAGGGCTATGAAAAAAACCCTCAAAGTCAGCTCTTTAATTGTTGATATTGTCCTCAGTGTCCTTAATTGGCTGATAATCTTTAAAATTATTGGCCCAACATTTTTTTTTAAAGATTATTCCAATCAAGCATAATTGACCTATCATTGGCAAAATAGCTTACCTCACTTGGCTGACACTTGAAAATTTCTTTTTGAATTCTGAGTTTGAGGCCAACCAGGGCTACATGGTGTGACCTTGACTCAAAAAACAAAACTAAATACTACCAGATCTACTAGTCATGCCCTTAGGGTAATTGGGGGTGGTGGTGGAAGATAATGGCAGATATGTCACTGAAACTACTAAAGCCCAAACAGAATAGCTTTTTTAAACAGCAAAAGGAAATGCTTAGCCAGGCAGTGGTGGCACACGCCTTTAATCCCAGCACTTGGGAGGCAGAGGCAGGAGGATTTCTGAGTTTGAGGCCAGCCTGGTCTACAGAGTGAGTTCCAGGATAGCCAGGGCTACACAGAGAAACCCTGTCTGGGAAAGAAAAGAAAAGAAAACAAAAGAAAAAAGAAATGCTTACCTAGAATTACAAATCTAGTAAGACTATTCTTCACCAATAAAGGAAGAAATAAAAGCAAGTTAGAGCTGAGAAAATTGGTTGGTTAAAGGGTCTGGAAAGATGGCTCAGTGGTTAAGATCAGGGCTGTGAGTCCAAGTACCCACACCACTGCTTACAAACATCTGAGACTCTTCTGGCATCTGTAGGAGGCATTTCACCTATATGATACATACTCACATATGCAGGCAAAACACACTCACTCGTACACATAGACTTTTAAAATAGAGGGGGGAAAAGTGAGGAGGAGCCTGGCGTGGTGGTACGGGCCTATTTGTGGAGAGAGAGGTGAGGAGAGGGGCAGGGGGTGAACGGCTTGGGAAGTGGGTAAGCACTTGTTCTTGCAAAGCACCAGAAAAGTGGAAGCCAGAAGATCAAAGGCCACCCTGGGTTATGTGAGACCTTGTTTTAAAAACAAAAGTAAATGAAAGACAATTAAAGATTCGAATAAAATGAGTTGATGTCCCCCACCCCAAGAAATTAAAAAAAGAAAGGAAAAAGGAAAAAGAGCAGATAGGTTAGACTGGAAACAAATATCAGAGTGATAAATTCTGACTTTCTTATTTACATAGTGAAATGTAAATAAAAGAAAAAAGAATCTAATCAATATCCAAAAGTCTTGAACAAATTTGTCACTGTAAAACCCATTAATGTATGTTAATAGTTGTGATCTTAAAAACTCAGCAAAAATACTTACACGTTGAATCTGACTATATATAAAAGATAGCATGTCATAACTAATGCTTGTTTTAGGAGTCCAAATTCACTAACACTCAGAATGTCAGTTAAGGTATATCATGTTAACAATATAAACTAGGAGCGTTAGCGGTTATCTTGATTTAAAAGCATTTGTTAAAATTGAATACCTTTTCCAGCAGAGATTCTTAGTAAAGTAGAAACAAGCTTATCTTCAAGATAAGGAAAATACAGATGTGGCTGTCAGACCTTATGTGCCTTGCTGGATGCCGTTTCCTCTGATTCAGGATCATGGTGGGAGAAACAGCAGCACTTCTGTTCCTGGAAGTTCTGGCCAGTTCAACAAGGAGGAGAAAATAAACAGGGATTAGATCTTAGTCACTGTTCTATGGCTATGAAGAGACTGTGACCAAGGCAACTCTTATAAAAGAAAGCATTTAGTTTAGCTTTATAATCCTGATCCACAGGAAGCAGGAGGGTGGGGTTGGGGGAAGGAAGGAAGAAACTGAGCTTTTTGGAAACTCAAAGCCCACCCCAAACCCTCCCACACCCCTGTGACACACCTACCTTAATAAGGACCCACCTAATCCCTAATCCTTCCCAAATAATTTATTAAGTGGTGACTAAGCATGCAGATATGAGCTAGTGGGGGTTATTCTCATTCAAACCATCGGATTCCAGTCCCTGGCTTCCATAGGCTTGTAGCCATATCATAATGCACAATACATTTAATTGAAATTTAAAATTCCCCATAGCCTTATCACAGTTTCAACACTGTTTAAAATAAAAGTCCAAGTCTGTTCTAAGACTCACGACAGTGTCTCTCTCTCTCTCTCTCTCTCTCTCTGTTCTGCTGTTGGTGGTTTTGTTTTTTTTTTTGTTTGTTTGTTTTTTTTTGTTTTTTTTTTTGAGACAGGTTTTCTCTGTATAGACCTGGCTGTCCTGGAACTCACTCTGTAGACCAGGCTGGCCTCGAACTCAGAAATCTGCCTGCCTCTGCCTCCCAAGTGCTGGGATTAAAGGTGTGCGCCACCACTGCCCGGCTCAAGACAGTCTCTTAACTGTAACCCCATGTAAAACCAAAAGGCAAATTATATACTTGTAACATACAGTGGCGTAGAATATACATCACCATTCCAAAAAAAAGGCATAGTGATAAAATACAGGACAAAGCAAGACTGAAACCTAGCAGTATAAACTCCAAGTTCTGTATCTGGGTCTGATGTCAGAGTGCTCTTCAGATCTCCAGTTTCTTTCAGTTTTGTTGACCTCAACAAACTTCTCTCTCCTGGGCTAGTTACACAATCTGATAGCAACTCTCTTTCCTTGGCAGATATCCCATGACTCTGACATCTCCAGTATCTTGGGTTCTCCAACACAGTCCAGGCTTCACTCAAACCTTCATGCAGTCTATACTAGGAAGTCTTTGACATCTCCTCTGCCAATGACATTAATCCAAAACTCTTTAATTGGCCTCAGGCAGATAACTTAGGACATGGGCAAAAAGCAGCTACGTTCTTTGCCAAATAATCACAATAATGGTCCCTGGGTCAGCTGATAATATTATTCCTGTCTGAAAACTCTTTAAGCTAGGTCTGCACAGTTCAAGTTAGCTTTCTGTCATACTATCTTTTAAGCTCCTACTAGGATGTTAAGCCTCACCCACAGCATTCAACCACTTTCCTAACCCATATCCTCAAAGTCTACTTCCACCAACAAGCAACATGGTCAAGCCTGCCACAGCAATACCACTCCAGGTAACAACTTCTGTTGTAGTTATTCTTCCGTTGCTGTGAAAGAGACCCCATGACCAAGGCAACTTTCTGTTTTGTTTTTGTTTCTCTAGACAGGGTTTCTCTTTGTAGCCTGGCTGTCCTGGGACTCTCTGTAGACCATGCTGGCCTGGAACTCGGAGGTATTAACATGCCTGTGGTTCCCAAGTGATGGGACAAAAGGCATGTGCTATCACACCTGACTTCATGGCAACTTTTCTAAAAGAAAGCATTTAATTGTGGGATTGTTTACAGTTTCAGAGGTGTATTCCAAGATCATTATGGTAGAAAACAGATGAGTGTGGTGTGGTGCTAGAACGGTGGCTGAGAGGTGGGAGGTGGTGGGCACAGCTGACTGAGCTAGGGCTTTTGTAACCTCAAAGCACACCCCTAGCAAGATGCCTGCTCCAATAGGGCTACGCCTCCCAATCCTTTCCTAATAGTTCATCAACTGGGGACTAAGCATGGAAATATATGAGCATATAGGGGACATTCTCATTTAGACCACTGTGGATTGGAAAATAGTCAAAACTTTTATAACAAATGATTGGCCTTAAAAATTCAAAGAAACTGTAAGCTTATAATACACCAAGTCAGCATACAAAATTGATTCCTATATATATTCCAGTGGTATATAATATATATTCACATAGTGGGAAAATAAAGCATTTACACTAGTGTTCTCAAAGTCAGCTGGATGAAAAATACACAAGACTACCACAGTAAATACTGCTACAAGGGGAAACTAGATCTTGTTGAGGAAAATGTCCAGAGCTAGTAACAGCCCAGCAAGTAAAGGTACACACACCCATGCACACAGAAGGAATGAAATAAAAGAATAAATGGCAAATAAAAGGCAAGGAAAGTTCATGAGTTGGAAGACATAAAATTAAGGCATCAGTTCTACCAGACTTACCAGTTTATTTTCCATAAACCCCACAAGCCCCACAAATTTGGAATCAAACAGACACAAGCCAGTTTTAAAACTTTGAAAACATAAATACCTAGATTACCCCCAAGAATGTTAAAGATCAGAATTGAAATGTTTCTAATTCCATATATTGAGGCTTTACAAGGAACTATGATAGTGTGATGATGTAAACAGAGACTAAGTAGCACTAAGAGGTGGTTTTGTTTTTTACAAAGCTGTCAATGCTGTGTAATGGGGGACAGGGTTGGCTATAACAAGTACTATAAACCAGTTGGCTTTGTGCTTGGATAAAAGTGAACTTTGGGCTGAAGAGATGGCTCAGCAATTAAGGGCTCTTGCTGCTCTTCCAGAGGCCCGAAGTACCCATGGATGGCTCACCTGCCTGTAATTCTAATTTATGAGGATCTAACATCTTCTTGTGTCTTCCACTGGCACTGCATACATGGGGTGCACAGACATACATGCAGGTGAAGCACCTATACACATAAAAAAATCTTAAATGACTTTTACTTCAAGCAATATACTAACCTAATTTATGATATATTATACAATTAATTAATTAACTAAATGTCAAAAAGAAATGTTCTTAGAGAGGGTAGTGATAAGCTGCAAAAAGCACTAAGAAGTGAAGACAAGATTAACCTAGTTGAAATTGGTTTAAAATTTATGCTTATTAAAGAGCTTCTTTTCATTGAAATAGTATTTAGAGAAGGGGAAAGGTCCATCATGTTTTAAAGAATAAGCAAACAATATTTAAATGACCCACTAATTATAGGAAAAGACACTCAAAAACCTTAGTCATCAGGAAGGTTTCAGAGAAGGCTGCTGTATATCCAGCAAAGCCATTAAAGTCTAAAATACAGATAATAGCTAGTGTTGGCAAAGTTACAGGGCAACATGATGGTTTTTTTTTTATTATAAATTGATACAATCACTATATAAAACTGTGCTGATGCCTCTTAAATAAAACCAGCCTTCTGTGATTTGCTCTACTCAATGTTAAGAAATGTTCAAAAGAAATGTACTTGAAGTTACTGATGACATTGATGGTGGCATCAAAGTGTTAAGTCCTTCAGTGGAGCACTGCAGATGACCACACAGTTACCTGGGTAGTAAGTAGGTGTCACAGAAAAGATTATGAACAAAGAGTATATTTCTGTTTTCTAAACAGAAATTCAAAAATAGGTCAGATTACTCTGTACTGAAGGAATAGTGATCTTGGACATTGTTATTTAGGGCACAAAGGAATGTTTTTGGCTGCAGGGAGCAGTATATCCTGAGTTCAGAATAGGCTTACTTGGGGGTGTGGTAGTTAACCATTCATAGAGTTGTACATTCAGGCTTAGTTACCTGTATACAATACCTTAGAATATTTTTTGTTTAGTGATAGTATAGTAGATGTTTGCTATATTGGGGTCTTACTTAGTGTATCTTTATTGCAGACTGAAGGATTTTACCAGGAAATTTTATATATAAAGTGGAAAAAATACTGGTTGTGATGGGTTCTGAATTGTTCCTGTTGCCTTTTTGTGAAACCCGATTGTTGTTGATCCTAAGTTATCAACTCTCTTATTGTACAGTGAGATAACTTGGACTTTCTGGGATACCAGACAGGCCAAGTGACAGATGATGATAGTGTTCTGAGTCTAATGAAGTATACAGACTTGACTGTACCTTAATAATGTGATGTGACCTTACATCTGGACCTGTAATTCAAACACTGGAGTCCTTATTGTGGGCTGTAACAGGAACAGCTGATTTTTTCGATTTATGCTACCTCCACCTCTCCAAGATGACTGAGAAATGTGGCATGCTCTTAGACCCAGGAGGTACATCATTCTGAACAGAAAGAATTGAGTTGCGGGGCTGGAGAGATGGCTCAGCGGATAAGAACACTGTATGCTCTTCCAGAGGTCCTGAGTTCAGTTCCCAGCAACCACATGATAGCTCACAATCATCTGTAATGAGATCTGATGCCCTCTTCTGGTGTGTCTGAAGACAGCCACAGTGTACTCACATAAAATAAACAAATCTTTAAGAAGAATTGAGTTGCTCTGAGGACTGCCTTGGTTTTCTAACATTTAGCCAGTTCATTTTTGAGATTTGATCGCTTGCCTTTTGAACCTTTAGTCTCTGATAGCATTTCATCAGTCTCTAAGATCTGCTTCAGACGAAAATGCGCCTTTATGTGCTGCTGCTAGATGGGAAGAAAGAGTATTAATCCCAAGAAGCTGTTTGTCACAAACACAGCTTCAGCCACCATCATTGCAACATGGTTTTGTAGATTAACATGACTAAGTTAATGCATTTTAAACTTGTAAATATGTTAATACAAGCCTTAGAATTACCTAGGGGTTCAAAAATTAAACCTATAACCGGGGAAATGGCTCTGCAGGCAAGTGTTCTTTGACCAAACATGAATGAAGCCCCCCAGCACCAGCGTTACAAGCCAAGTGTAGCCACCTGTGCCTTAACCTCCATGCTGTGGAGGATGGCTGCCAGCCTAACTCCACGTTGTTCAGTGAGGGACCCTGGGAATAGGACAGAGAGTGTTCATGCAGAAGGTCTAGTGCCCTTTTCTGTGATCTGCTCAACTCACAAATGAGCCTATAACAAATTAAACACAATTTAATTAAACACATAACAGAAAAGAGTGTCCACTTTAAACTGACATTTTAAATGACCCACACTCATCTTTTGACTTAATTATAATTGTCATTTAGTTTCAACTAATTTTGTTCATAAAGTATAACTCATACATTGTGAGCCTCATTGATGTTACTGAGGGTCTAATGTTCAGGCTGACTTTGAATTTAGAGTCCTTTCACTTCAGGCACATGCCATTGTGCCAACTTTAAATGTTTTTTGTGATAACCAAATGTGCTTTTATTGGCTCCACTGCTACTGTCCTTAACAACTAGTACATAGTGGGCTTCCAAAAACTTGATGAATTGATGACTTCTAAACAGTCATTTTTTAGCTCTGCATTTACTTGGCCAGAGACCTTTAACCTTTCATGGTTCATACTTTCCCCACTTAAACACAGACCTTGGGAGACAGAGGCATGTGGATCTCTGAGCTCAAGGTCAGCCAGAGCTACACAGTGAAGCAGTAAAAATACATACATACATACATACATACATACATACATACATACATACATAGCAAACAAAATCCAAATGCTAAAACCAGGTGTAGTGGTAGATGCCTATAATCCCAGCTCTTGGGAGGTGGAAGTGAGAGTATCAGGAGTTCAAGGCCATCCCCTGCTACATTAATTTTGTCTTTTGAGACAGTCTCTCACTGGCCTGGAATTCACCCTTGAATTCAGAGTAAACAATCAGCAAAACTATTTTTTTAAAAAAATTGAAACCCAACACAGCTTTACATGCGTTTTTCTAAGCAGGTTAGGCTGGCTGGCCAGGGAGAGCCCCAGGGATCTACCTCCTGTTTCTGTCTTCCTTGTGCTGAGATTACTTCACCCTGCTTTTTAACATGTGTTCTGGGAATTTAAGTTAGGTCCTTATGCTTTTAAGATAGCCTTTACATTTTAAGTGACCCACATTCATCTTTTGACTTAATTATAATTGCCATTAGCTTCAACTTATGTACAATGTTGTATTCTTTTATCTCTTTTTTGCTACTTTGATGTTAAATGTAGTCACAGAATATTCAGGGTTTGGGTTTTGTTTTTTTTTGTTTTTTTTTTTTTTTTTTTTTTTTGGTGGTGGTGGTAGTGGTGGTTTTGTTTTGTTTTTGAGACAGGGTTTCTCTGTGTAGCCCTGGCTGTCCTGGAACTCACTCTGTAGACCAGGCTGGCCTGGAACTCAGAAATCCTCCTGCCTCTGCCTCCCAAGTGCTGGGCTTAAAGGCGTGCGCCACCACTGCCCAGCCTGACTTTAAGTCTGTTTCAATCTGACAAAGGAATCATAGCAGTTATGGGGGAGGGGGGGCAAACAAGGGGGAAAAGGGGGGAGAGAGGGATGTTTCACTTATAAATGGGAAATAGCAGGGGTAGCATTTTAATGTGTTGTAGTGCTTATTTTAATCAGCAGCTAGAAGTGTGGTTCCTAGGCCTTGGTGCTGCTGATACTTGATGGACCTGTTGGAAGCCGGACCCCTCATTCCCTTTCTTCATGGCCGCTGGCTCCCTCGTGATGCTGTCCTGCTTCCTGCTCAGTGCAGGGCTTGGTTTGATGGAGTAAGCTAGGCCTTCAGAGAGTCTAGCCTTGAAGTCCATTAAGTATCTTGGTCTACTGGCTCATGCTGGCCACTGGAGAACAACGAAGAGTACATTTAATTGGTGCAGAATTGAGGAGTATCCTCAGAAACCAGCAACATTAGGAATTAATACCACAGTTCATAAAATAAACTCATACATACAACCCAATCCATGAGTGATTTTTTTTTTGTCTTCAAAATATGGATGTAGCTCTTTTTAAACTTCTTATTTTATGAATAATTTTGTAAAACTGATGAGCTTCCTCGTTGTTTTATCAGTACGAGGATGTCGTCCGGGAAAGATCGTGCAAATGACTGAAGCAGAAGTCCGAGGATTGTGTATCAAGTCTCGTGAAATCTTTCTGAGCCAGCCTATTCTTTTGGAATTGGAAGCACCACTGAAGATTTGTGGTATGTAAATGGGTATAAAATGAGTTTTCTAAAGCACATTTTCTCCTGTATGTATAGTGAGGGTGCTTTAGAGAAAACTTCTAAAATTGATAGGTTTATTAAATTGGAATCTATTGGAATTAATAATAATGACGGGTTAAAAGCAACAGAGAAATATTTGGTACATTACAGAAGGTCAAAGGTTGCTATCTGTAGTGTATAAAATGGCCCTGGAAATAAAGAGAACAGTGTTAAGAAAGATGGGCAGATCCTAGGAGATTGCTAAAATCAGTAGAATATAGTTTTTAAAAACATCCCTAACTCATCAGATTACAAACAAACAAAATGTCAGGGATTGATATTTAGTACTTTTAAGGACATGAGGAAGTTGGCATTCTAGAAAGCTGCTTAGAAGCCAGGCAATGGTGGCGCACGCCTTTAAGCCCAGCACTTGAGAGGCAGAGGCAGGTGGATTTCTGGCCAGCCTGGTCTACAGAGTGAGTTCTAGGACAGCCAGGACTACACAGAGAAACCTTGTCTCAAAAAAAAAAAAAAAAAAAAAAGTAGAAAGCTGCTTAGAAAAACAGTTAATAGGACCAGGCAGTGGTGGCCCACACCCTTAATCCCAGTACTCAGGAGGCAGAGGCAGATCTTTGAGTTCAAGGACAGCCTGGGCTACAGACGGAATTCTAGGGCAGCCAGGCTACACAGAGAAACCCTGTCTGGAAAAACAGAAGAAAAAGCAGTTCTAGAAGTGTCAGTGTGGCGGTGTCCCTAGTCCTCTAGTTTGCAGTGATTTTTCAGGACACTACTTAAAATCTGTATTTGTTCTTTTAAGTCTTAGAGTTGTTTTAGACCAAGACAAAAACTTAGAAATTATTACATTAAGAGCAGCATTTTTCTGTAGTTCACGTACAACAGGAAGTGGTGTGAATACTACAGTGTGTTGGCTTTTCCTTTGGTGATGCAGGTATTCTTTGTAATGGTTATATATAGTGTTTCTGAAGATACTTCTATGCATTTAGGATAGCTTTGCCACATGCAAGAATGCCCTCTTTGCTTGTTTCTACCTTGAATCCATACAGCTTGAAGATGTTTGGGGTATTTTCTTTTAACTGCTCAGAAATGTTTATTTGCTAATGGGGTATTTACTGTCCTTTCACAGGCTGCTTCCCTTTCCATACAAGAGTTCTATTGAGCTCAGTGTCATACTGTCAGGGCAAAGGCCCTGGGGCCATGGCACCTGGCTTGGAGGAGAACCTCTTCCCTCTTTGGGGGTTGCTAGTCTGTTGTTAGGAACAAGGTGGGAAGGGACACATTCCATCAACACTCAGAGCTCCACAATGTCACCCAGGTAGGGTTGCAGGGTAGTGAGGGCTAGGGATATCTCCTAACCTCAGAACATCAGCCTTCTAGGATAATGTCAGAGAAGTAGCTCTGGGCAAGGTTTGGGCAAAAATCAGAGAAGACTGCAGTAAGAGGTTGGCCATTATGTAAGTTAAGTCAGGAGAAATGGGTGGCTACGTTTTCCTTGGACAGAAACTGCTGTGGAAGGGCTCCCTATCATCCAGGCTGAGAGTGGTTGCTGGGCTTGTCCTTGTCCCAACTTGGAGGGCCTCCTCATTCCAGGGGCTATTGTAGAATCGTTGTGATTCGATTGAGGGTACTACAGATTTAGTGTATGTCTTTTGTTTGTATTCTCTTTTTCTGTGGGGTTTATTAAATCGTGTGTGGTGCCTTGTACAGTATCCATCAAATAAGTAGTAGCAAAGTAAATGTTGATTAGTTAGCTTAGAGTATCACCCTTAAGGCAACAGCAGTAGTTTGAAACTATAGAAATGTTCAGTAGCTAATGATTATAAATAAAGTAATAAAATCAACTTGAAAATATAATAAGCCCCAAAGACATTTAGAACACCAATGCTGAGCACTGCGGCTCAGCACATCTTGCTGCAAGTCCTCGGCGTTGTATAGCCATGGTCACTTGATCGGTGGGCAGTTACAGCTGCTGCTGCCGCTCAGCATCTCCCAAGTACTGTACCGCATGTCATGTCATAGAAGTCAGTAGCCTGCAGTGCTTATACAGAGAGAACCTTGTAAACTAAGTCATTTCAAGTCAGTGATTGTTTGTATTTCATACTACCTTCATACCCCTTCAGTGTTACTTAATATAGTAATAATTTGAGGTAATAGAAGTATTTTAGTTCTTGATATTTGGTATAACAAGTATGACTTAAGTTCAGCTATCAGCTAATAAGAGTAACTGTGCCAGTTATCTATTATTTTATAAGAAATTGCCCGAAATTTTTGTGGGGTGCAACAATATTAGTTTTATCATCCCAGTTTCTATAGGGAAGGAATGGAGGAAGAGCTAAGGGAGAAGTAAGGAGAGGAGGAGGAGCTAGGGAGAGCAGAGATGTAGGGGAATGAAGAGCCACGAAGGTATGGAGAGCAGTCCTGGGTAACAGCTTATATTTAAGTTAGCTAATTGGGATACACCTCTGATTGTATGAGCATATTGTTATTTAGCATTACCAAACATATAAAGCCTTTGATTAATCTTTAAGCATTAGAGTCTCATTTTCTTACCGGGCCCGTGTGGATGGTAGGATGGTCTGGGTAATGCCCAGCCTTGCAGAGACAGCATGAAGATTAGCAGAGCTATCTCCCACACTAGTGTCTTGTGAGTGGCAGGGCTGGTGTCTCTGGCTGGCTATTTCTAGCTCTGGTGCACACGTGGCCTCTGGTGGCAGAACATGGCAGCTGAGCTAGGCAGAGCCGCCACAGCTTAGATGGTCGGCCCAAGAAAACACTGTTTTAAATATCTTCCGCAACAAAGGGATTCATTCAGACAGAGCTTTTCTAGATCTTCAGGTTCTGAGTCATAGCAGTGTAAGATTGAAATCAATTTTTCTAACTTGACTTCTTTTGGTTTTAGGAGATATTCATGGACAGTATACAGACTTACTGAGATTATTTGAATATGGAGGTTTTCCACCAGAAGCCAACTATCTTTTCTTAGGAGATTATGTGGACAGAGGAAAGCAGTCTTTGGAAACCATCTGTTTGCTATTGGCTTACAAAATCAAATACCCGGAGAACTTCTTTCTTCTAAGAGGAAACCATGAGTGTGCTAGCATCAATCGCATTTATGGATTCTACGATGAGTGTAAGTGAGATTTAAAACACAGGAGTTTGTGTATGCTTGTAGAGTTCAGGTGAAGTTCTTCAATTTAGAGAAACTGGGCTTTTTATTTTTAAATAGGATCTTAGACGAAGGCCCAGAAAGAAGAGCCTAAAGCTAGGAAACACATTAAATTGTTTTCTTGGGATATCCTTGGTCCATGTTTTAGGCTGGCTGCAGCTTAGTTGGCTGAAGGAGGCCCTCTTTTAATTAGTTTATCTGGTGAAATACCCAAGTGAAACAAATACAGTGGTCACTACAGACAGTGGTCTGTTTTTCTGCTGTTTGATAGGGTTTGCTTTTTACATTTATTCATTATTACAATGTTTATTCATTAATTTGTGTGTATGTGCACATACAATACATGCATGGTATTATGACACACATTTGGAGACCAGAGGACAACTTGTAGTTGGTCCTTTCCTTGTACCTAAAAGCCGGAAGTAGAGAAATGGCTCAGCAGATAGGAGCCCTTGCTGCTTTTCCAGAGGCCTTGGGTTTGGTTCCCAGCACCCACATCATTCTCTTTATGACCTGAGCAGTCACTTCATACACAGAGACAAGCAGGTACACATGCATACACATAAATAGAATCCTAAATAAAAGTCAGTTTTATTAGGATTCTATTTATTAGGATTATTAGGATTTTAATCTGTTTATACACCTAGAGAGGCTACTGAGCCCTTTGTTATACAGTGTTCTTGTTTTTGAATCAGTCTGATTTGCTGCTGTGTAGCAGTCTCCCTGATGCCGTTACCCTGCATTTGGATTTGGTTCTTCAGTTTAATTAAATAATACGGGGAGTAGGTATATTTGGCCACTTACAGTTGAGTCATTTCTAGTAGTTTTCTGATTAAATTTATTTTTAACTGCTAAATTATCCATTATAATCTACTTTTTCTTCCTTTTTTTCCCTTAAATATGGTAGTCTTCATCAAAGTAATAGCTTAATTCCTGTGATGCTATAACAAATGTTTGTAAACGTGTTGTATATGTTAGTCACTTCTAACATTGGAATGTGGTAATATTCAAGGGCAAGTTACTCTAAAAAGAAAACAACCCAAAAAAACCGAGAATTTATGTTATAATAATAATCATTCTGTATTTAAGTTTTACATTACACTTTTGTGACTTAAAGTCAGACTTGTGCAGAGGAAGTAAGTTGAAATGCATCAGACAATAGCCATCTTTCTATGAGGTATATTGGTATGTTCTTAGAAGATAATGTGAAGCATGAGTGTCCTTAAGGGTAGAAAAGACATCAAATGGAACAATGTGTGGGAAAACCGCTTGTAAACAGTCTATAAATTATACTTATTCATTAAAAGGTAGGCTTAGACATAAAACGGAATTAATAGTTGTAACTTTCATCCTTTCTCTGGCTTGGTAGTTGAACTTAATGCCAGATCAGGAAAATCAGGTAACTCTAGTGGAAGCTGTCTTTGTTATAGCTGGGCTATGGGAAAATTATAGCCTTGTGTCTTTTCATTTGTTGTAGTGGCAAGGTGTAATTTGCTCTAAAGTGAATACCACTTAGGCACTTGGAAGTGTTCCTTTGCTGGCAGTAGGTTTATATTTCATTACTCAGTGCATTAAGTTAACATGGACTAGCTCCAGAGGTACCATTTTCACTTATGTTACTTACTTGGCTAGGAAATGTATTGAATGGGGAGAAATTAACTAATAATCTATTAGATAATTTCAAAAATACTGTATTGCCGGGCGGTGGTGGCGCACACCTTTAATCCCAGCACTTGGGAGGCAGAGGCAGGCGGATTTCTGAGTTCGAGGCCAGCCTGGGCTACAGAGTGAGTTCCAGGATAGCCAGGGCTACACAGAGAAACCCTGTCTCGAAAAACCAAAAAAAAAAAAAAAAAAAAAAAAAAAGATTATGTATATATATATTGTACTATAGTGATTTTTATAAGATAAAGTTGTTTGGTGAATGTGTTTCATAAAACAGTACAATCTTTGAAGTCTTTGCAACTCTACAGAAAGTGTTGAATGTTTTATTCCCCTTTTAGAAATATATAAGCAAACGAAAAAAAAATTTGTGTGGCATTAACCTGAATGTTGGGGAAGTACTCAGACATGAGCTACATCTCCAGTGTGTGAGACTGAACATAGCTTATTCACTTACAGAAAAAAAGGGCTAAGTAATCAAGCACAGAGAAGAAGATTAAAACATCATTTTCTGGCTGTCAGTTAACTAATGAGAACAGTTAATTGATTCTTTAATTCTCTGTTTTTCCTTTTTATAGGCAAACGAAGATTTAATATTAAATTGTGGAAGACATTCACTGATTGTTTTAACTGTCTGCCTATAGCTGCTATTGTTGATGAGAAAATCTTCTGTTGTCATGGAGGTAGAGTAATAAATGTGCCGTGTAGAAGAGAACTGTAATTGTCACAGTGCTGTGCGAAAGCTGAGTGTGGCAGGAGATGTACAGCAACTAGAGGCCAGACTCCATAGCAGACTCTAGCCAGGCAGGGCCCAGCCATTTAGGAACACCCTGTCTGTCTCAAAATAATAAATTAACATTGGTCCTTATAAAGAATGCCTCATACAAAAGTGCTAACGTAAGAGTGGTCCATACACACTAATCCCAGGATTCAGAGGCCGAGGCAGAAGGATCTCAAGGCCATCCTGGGCCATAGATTCTATCTCAAAAAAGAAAAGTAAAGGGAAAGAGAAAAGATAACTAGATGACGTGTCAGGTATTTTTACTTTGCCTCAGTCTAGGCTGGCCAGCTGGTCAATTGATTTCCTGTGGTGCTGGAATCTAGCTCATGCCTCAAATTCTAGTAAAAAGTACTGGGCCATCATTCAAAACGAGAGGCTAATTATGTTTTTGTCTGTATTAAATGCCTTTTTTCAAACCCTAAACACAACCTGATTCATACGACTTCCAAGTTTTGTGCACTGCATCAACATGTTAGGAAGTGAGGACGTTAGAATACAGAGGTTAGGATTCAGATCCTAAAAGGTTTCAGCTCTCCAGCCTTAGCACCCAGTTTTACCTCAGTGTGTCTGTGTCTCTTACAAGGAACTAAGTTTCTGATACATACTCGCTCTGAGGATCATAAATGGCCATGACTAATGACTGGGGGACTTTCTAAAGAGCCCTAATTGTGTTATCATCATGAACAGTTTAGTCTACTTCAGGTGAAGGTTCTTCTAAGTTCACATACATGGGAATTCACTGGAGAATATGGAGTAAACTTTTCTATGATGTTACACACACACACACACACACACACACACACACACACACACACACACAGAGAGAAAGTTTTTCAAAAGTTAAGGGCTTGCTTTGAAAGCCCTGTGACCTAAATTTAATCCTTAATCAGTGATCTTCAGGCCAGTGAGGTAATTAATCTTTCTTAGAACAAGGTAGAGACAAGGCAAAAATACATCTTTACTCTCAGCACCCTGGAAATAAGCCCATGGATTTCTGAGTTCAAGGCCATCCTGGCCTATGTACCAAGGACCATGCCAGCCAGGGCTCCATAGTGAGAATCAGTCTTACCACACACATACATGTACACACACTTGCACACAATTATGGAACAATTTAATAACTATTGGATTTTCATATAGGGAAGAAATTTAAATTTAATGAACTATAGGAAAAATGGTTTCTTGGTATCATACATGGTAGTGTCTTATGGGAAGCGTTGAAATAGAAATGCAGAGAAGGTGGGGCGAGGCTTGAGTGAGTGGTTTATTCTGACAGCACGATTCGCTCCATTAACTGAAATGTTTTCATAGATACTAAACATTGTAGGAACTGGTTTGTGGGCATTGGCATGGTTGAGATGGGGATGTGGTGGTTGGCACTGTGTATATTTAGCTTCATTTTTTGAGATGACACTTGAGTTACACCTACTAGAGAAACATTACCTTATTTATGTTCTACTTTAAAGATAAATTCTTGTGCTTTTTTGTTATTTATCCTTCTGATTAGTAGTTTAATACACATTTTACAGATAATGAGCATGTTGAGGTGGGATATCGGGAAAGGTTCTTAGGGGACCAAGAGAGGTGTTTTAACTTAAAAGTAAAAATGCTCTTTGATTTGGTGGTCATGAAGCTACGAAAGTAGTAGGAAGGTTGCAACCGAGTGTGTTCTCAGAAAGGACAAGTGACCGGGAAGAGAGTGGTGGACCTCCTCCTTGGGATCTCTTGAAAGATAATGATTTATTCCCTTGGTAGAAAGCTAGAAAAGACAACCCAAGTATAATATTCTGCTAGATAGCAAGTCTTTCTCTTTTTATATATAGGACTATCACCAGACCTACAATCTATGGAACAGATTCGGAGAATTATGAGACCCACTGACGTACCTGATACAGGTTAGTATATACAGAAGTTTAGTTAATTGCTTTACATAAAATGTTGATGTGCTTGAACCTAATTATATTTAGTGAAAGTCATTCAGAAACCTACTATCATCCTTGAAAACAGTTAACAAAGTGATTACAGCAATCTTGACAGAAAAAAAATTAAAGGAAAGTAGTTGCCTTGCCAGTCTTATTTAAAAGCATTAATGTGTTCATGGCTTCATGATAAATAAGTAAAGTAATACAACAGGCTGGTGCTCAGTAGTAGTATAATGTAAGGAACAGATAAGCTGACTGACTACACAGGAAATGGTAGCCAGAAATGAAATAAAGGCTTCCACCTATTGTACTTGAGTGTGCCACACATATTTTTTTGTATGCCGAAGTCATCAGAAAGTACTACCCTAGGAAGCCAGAGAAGGTTGTACTTGTGTGGTTGCTTTAACAGAGACTGGTTTAGATTGGAGTGCCTAGGGACTAGTGATGATCATGACAGTGTGAAAAGGCAGGAGGAATATACTGTGTGTGCTGTATTCTGTGCTTTCTTCTATTTCATTGTTTTTTTTGTTTTTTTGTTTTTCCCTGTTTTCTAAAGGTTTGCTTTGTGATTTACTGTGGTCCGACCCAGATAAGGATGTACAAGGCTGGGGAGAAAATGATCGTGGTGTTTCTTTTACTTTTGGAGCTGATGTAGTCAGTAAATTTCTGAATCGTCATGATTTAGACTTGATTTGTCGAGCTCATCAGGTATACAGTATAAGATGTTTTATTGTTAACTTCACACATTTTCATTTATTGGTAGGTAGGTAGGTAGGTAGGTAGGTAGGTAGGTAGGTAGATAATTTACCCTGATGCCTTTTAGTTACTGTGACACTTGACCAAGGCAACTTATAAAAGAAAGAATTGAACTTCAAGCTCACAGATTTATTAGAGTCTGTGGCCATCATGGCGTGGTGGGTGGTGCAGATGGGCATGACTTTGGGCAGTAGCTGAGAATTTCCATCTTGAAGCAGCTGCCGAGAGGCAGTGAGAATGACTTGGACTTTTGAAACCTCAGAATCTCCAGGGACACCTAATACTTCTAACAATTCTACCTTCTGAAGACCAAGCATTCAAATATATGAACTGATACCTAAGAAAGGTAGTGGGGGAAGGGGGCTGGAGAGTTGGCTCAGTGATTTAATAGCACTGGCTTTTCTTCCAGAGGACCCGGGTTTGATTCTCAGCACCCATATGTCAGCTCAAAACTGTCTGAAACTTCAGTCCCAGGAGATGAGACACCTTCTAGCCTCCAACAGCATCAGGCATGCAAGCCATGCATAGACACACTTGCAGCAAAACACCCATACACATAAAATATGATCTTTATATGGGAAGAGCGTAGATGAAGAGGTCAGACTCTAGATCTCACAAGTCAGTGACCAGGCAGTGTTAGCTCTGCCAGCTCACTCTGTGTGATTATGTTTCAGAAGAGAACATTCTGTAGTACAAGTGAGCTAACTGCAGCCCTACCAGTGCTTTGCTAAAGTTTCCAGGGGTGGTCTCTTCTCTGTGTAATATGGAAATATTCTGATGCTACCCAAATGTGTCAGTATTGTATTTTGACAGAAACAAACTATGATGTGAGAATTTTTCTGAGACAGTTGTGGAATGCAATTATAAACTGGTTAATAATACAGTTAGTTATTTTAGTTTCTAAAAAAAATCGAGATCATCTTTTGATCTCAAAAGTGTTCATGATCCGTAAACCATAATTGGCTTATAATATATTGGCTGAAAATATTTTTGTCCTCTTAGCTTTGTTTTTAAAGTGTATATTTTATTTCCTATGTGTAAATGATCTGCTTGCATGTATGTGTGGGCACTACAGGCATGCCTAGTGCCTACAGAGGTCAAATGAGCATGTCAGATCCCCTGGAACCTAGAGTTTCCGATGGTTGTGAACTACCAAATGAGTGTTTGAGAACTGAATGTTTTTCCTTCTGAAAAAGCAACAAGTGCTCTTAACTGCCCTTCAGCTCCATTGGCCTCTTTTCTTTGTTGGTTTGGTTTTGTAGGTTAAAAAAAGTTACATGTGTCTATGGGAGTTTGTGCAAATGGAAGATTCATTTTGTTTTATTTTGTTACCGTAATCGGGAATAAGGTCAGGGTCTCGCTCAGCACCTGATACAGAGAGGCTTTGTTATTGTCTGGCCTTCACTTCATTAACCTGCATTAGTGTATGTGGTTCAGATGACCCACTAATAAGTGTTTTTATTTGTTACTTCTTTTGACAGGTGGTGGAAGACGGATATGAATTTTTTGCTAAACGACAATTGGTAACTTTATTTTCTGCTCCAAATTACTGTGGCGAGTTTGACAATGCTGGTGGTATGATGAGTGTGGATGAAACTTTGATGTGTTCATTCCAGGTAAGACAGGAAATGCAAATGTCTGTCCATCTTCCTTTCTTTCCCCTCCCCACTCTCTTTTTCTTTGAGACAGGATCTCCCAGAGTAATTTTTTTAAAATAATCTCTTTGAGTAGAGTGTGTTGAAATTGAGTTCAATTCATAATTTATTACCATTCAGGGCTAGAGATACAGTTCAATGGTAAAATACTTTCTTATCACATGTAAGACCTTTGATTCAATATCCAATACAGCAGTGGAGGGGACCCTCACTCCACTCCCTTGTGGAGGGGAGAGCAAAAGACAGAAAAAAGTGATTACCATCCAGACTCCATTAGAATTTTATTATTTGGTCGTGAACTTTCCAGCTTTCGGGCTGTATAATTGAATAGAATTTCAGAAAATTTTAGGTTGCACCACTCTTGTTTCAAATGTTTAAACTGTTACTCTTGTTATCTACTGGATAGTGTATAATTACTAAAGGAACGTGAATGGCAAGCTGGGAAGGTGGCTCAGTGAGTAAAGTGCTTGCCATGGAAGGATGCAGACCGTAGTTTGGATCTCCAGTACCCAGCGGAGCAGTGGCATGTGCATGTGATGTCAGGCTAAGGAGGAGACAGGAGGATACCAGGGGTTTGCTGGCTAGCCACCGTAACCCGTTAATGGACTTCAAATTCGTCAAAGCAGCTGAGGAAGATACTCAACATTGGCTGACCTTTCTCTCCTACACAGAAATGAATGAATTTGGTGGATAAATTAGGCTTTTGTTTCCTTTTGCAAGATTAATGTATGAGATAGGCATTGAGGAAGAAAGATGAAAATAAAATACAGTGTTAACTAAGAAGGGGAATTTTAGTCGTCTTAAGTACACTTACAGAAAATGTGTATTTCTAAGGACTCGCTCTTGCTTTGTTTTGCTGCTTGTGCAAACTGTTATTTTTCATTGGCTGAGAAAGCTCACTGCTGCAACATGCACATATTGGGATAGCATTCAGAACTCTCATTACCAGCATCTGAGGATGCATACATTCCTTGTATAAAGTGGCACAGCATTTACATATAACTCATACATAGCCTTCCTTTCCATACAGTTTAAATGGTCTCTAAATTGCTTAAAATGCCTGGTACAGTGTATATGCTATTTAAATTAGAATCATGTTGTTGGCCTGGTGGTAGTAATGCATTTTAATCCCAGCATTTGGAAGGCAGAGGCAGGCAGAACTATCAGTTCAAGGTCAGCCAGGTCTACAGAGTAAGTTCCAAGGCTATATTCAGAAACCCCGAGGGAAAAAACAACAACAACAACAAAAACAAAAACAAAAAAATGATGTTTATAGAGAAGGCGAGAAATGTGCACACACATTCAATCCAGAAACTTCTTTTTTTTTGACTAATTTCACTCTAATATAATTCAGTCCAACAGCTGAACTAATAGGTTGCAGACTACTGGTGTGTACAGCTGACAGCAAGGTTTCCAAAGCTCTTTCCCCTTGTATTAAAATACATCTATTAACTACAGTTGAATGTCAAATGATTGGTATCTTCATTATGTATTAAGGGTTTTAACCAGGTCTTGTCCTTCAGCACTTGTATTGAGGAGTCATAGAGGATTAATGTATTTCTTTTACTGGGACACTCTAGTATGTAGAGTAGTTTTAAGAAATACTGTATAGGGGCTAGAGAGATGGCTTAGCAGCTAAAATCACTAGCTGCCCTTCTAGCAGACCTATGTTCAATTCCCAGCACATGGCAGCCAACAGTTGTAACTCCAGTTCCCGGGGATCCAACACCCTCACACAGACATAAATGTAGGCAAAACACCAATGCACATAAAGTTAAAAAGTATTTTTTTAAAAAAGCTACATAATATTTTCCCATACTTTTTATTTCTAGCAAGTAAAAGTCTATTTGTGCCTACTATAACGAGTGTAAGGAAACTTAACATGTTTATGCATGATGTGCTTGCATATATCCTTAACCCTAGCACTTAGGAAACAGAGACCGACAGTTATCGTTGAGTTCAAGGCTAACCTGAACTGCATAGCAAGTTTGAGGTCAACTAGATGACATCGAGAGACCCTGTCTTTTAAGAAACAAAATGCTGCAAGGGCACAGTGAAACAGTTTAACACTTAATACTAATGATGGAATGCAGATTACTGCAACTGCCTTGAAACACAGTGTTAATTAAAGGGTTAAACATTGTGTCATTAGATGATTGAGCACAATTAGGTCCACACAGAACCTTTTATAACATTATTTATAATAGCTAAAAGTGGAAACGACCTCAGTGCCTAGCAGAAGAATGAATAAATAAATCACGCTATCCATCCATACAATAGAACATTTTAGCAATAAAAATGACTACAGATTTTGACAGATGGCACAGCATGGAAAAGGTTTGAAATCTTAAGTGGAAGAACCTATTCTCACAGATCATGGTATTTGCTAACAATATTAATGAAGCTAATAACTGGAATCAGTTACATTAAATAATGTAGAATAGGCAAGTCCATAAAGACATAAGGTGGGTGAGTGATTGCTAACACTTATGAGGAGATGAAGAACCAGAATATGATGTGACTAAGAACAAAGATTTTGGGGGGTTGGACAAAATTACTAAAATCAGATAATTGTGGTAAATATATAGCATACTAACTAAGTAAATAAATACACTAAAAACATGTACACTTTAAAAGATTAAACTTGATGGTATGGAGTGGGCCATGGTGGTGCATGCCTTTGATCCCAGCAGTCGGGAGCAGAGGCAGATAGATCTCTGAGTTCTAAAGCTAGCCTAGTTTGCAGAGTGAAGGACAGCCAGGGCTATATAAAGAAACCTTGTTTGGGGTGGGATGGTGTGGGGGACTTTATCCTATGGAAAATACCATAAAACACTTAAAGTAAGATTTACCTGTATATGAAAGATACAGTGGCTTATGCCTGTAATCTCAACACTCAAAATGGTGAGGCAGAAGGATTGCCAGGAGTTTGAGGTTGGCCTGACTACACCAACAATGTATCTCAGAAAACCAGGGGAAAGGTCAGAATTAAGATGATAACCTAGGGTTTTTGACTCACACCAGTATTTTTTTTCTCTAAAAAGATGAACTAGTAGAGAAGTTTTTAACTTAAATTTAAGGGTTTCTGAATTTAAGGTCTCTGCAGTTACTGAGGCTGTATATCTAAGCTGTGTTTCTAAAATGTAAAGCAAATGTTCCTTGTTCGTCCTTGCGGGGGGGGGGGGGGGGGGTGATGTTGGGGACCAAACCCAGGTCCTGTTAAGCACTCACAGAGCTGCTCTGCCGAACTGACACTTTAGTCTGAGACATGGTTGTGCAGGGTTGCTGAGCTGTTTGTATTTTCCTGGACAATTTATTTATTGTCCAGGAATTTATTTATGCTATTTATTGAAAGAATAATATTGTTAACAAATTAATTATTTATTTCAAGATATTGAAACCATCTGAGAAGAAAGCTAAGTACCAGTATGGTGGGCTGAATTCTGGTCGTCCTGTCACTCCGCCTAGAACAGCTAATCCACCGAAGAAAAGGTGAAGACAGGAATTCTGGAAAGAAAACCCATCAGATGATTTGTTAAGGACATACTTCATAATATATAAGTGTGCACTGTAAAACCATCCAGCCATTCGACACCCTTTATGATGTCACACCTTTAACTTAAGGAGACGGGTAAAGGATCTTAAATTTTTTTCTAATAGAAAGATGTGCTACACTGTATTGTAATAAGTATACTCTGTTATAATACTCAACAAAGGTAAATCCAAATTCAAAAGTATCCATTAAAGTTCTATCTTCTCATATCACAGTTTTTAAAGTTAAAAAGCATCCCAGTTAAACTAGCTGTGTTAGTTACCCAGATGAAAGCATGAAGATCCATCTGTGTAATGTGGTTTTAGTGTTGCTTGGTTGTTTCATTATTTTGGGCTTGTTTTGTTTTGTTTGTTTTTGCTAGAATAATGACATCTACTTTTCCTGTTTTTCCCTAAACATTTTAAAAAGTGAAAATGGGAAGAGCTTTAAAGACATTCACCAACTATTATTTTCCTTCACTTATCTACTTAAGTAACTGTTGGATCTTACTAAGAAAACTTATGCCTCATTATAGTAAAAGGAACTTTAGAGGTTGATAGGTTTTAAAAATATACAAACTATCTGATCCAATGATTTTAATCAACCAGTTTGACTGGGCAAACTTTGCAGCTGATAATGAGTATTTCGCTTTTTACAAAATTGCCACTGATTTGGATTTGTGCACTCTAATCTTTAATTTATTGATGCTCTATTGTGCAGTAGCATTTCATTTAAGATAAGGCTCCTATAGTATTATCCAAAACTAGTTGGTAATGTGATTATGTGGTACCTTGGCTTTAGGTTTTAATTCGCACGAAACACCTTTTGGCATGCTTAACTTTCTGGTATTACCTTCACCTGCATTGGTTTTGTTTTTTGGGGGTTTTTGTTGTTTGTTTGTTTGTTTGTTTGTTTTTAGATCCACAGAACATGAGAATCCTTTTTGACAAGCCTTGGAAAGCTGGCTCTCTTCTTTCCCTCTCTATGTGAAGGATGTATTTAAATGAACGCTGGTCAGTGGGACATTTGTCAGCTTTGAGTATTGGGTGCTTCACTGTCTAATAATTGCCATGTGAATGTTTTTTTTGACTGTAAGGCTATGTCACTAAAGATTTTTACTCTACGTTTTCATAATCAAAGGTCATGATGTGTATAGACATGCTTTGTAGTGCAGTATAGTAGCAATAATTTCTGTACATGATCAAGAGTTTATTGCAGCATTTCTTTCCCTGTTCTCTTTTTTTAAGGGTTAGCATTAACAAATGTCAAGGAGTGACAGAGTCAACAAAGATTTTAGGAGGAGGAATAAGAACACACACAGACTTGTGATTCTTTGGATGTGACACTTATTGGATGTGATTCTAAAGTCTTTTATTGAATATTGTCAAATTTGTAAGCTTCATAGGGACGGACATAATGTTTATATAATGCCCTTATGTGTTACCATAGATGTAAAACCTTATATTGTCTTAAAAAATGTTAAATTGAGAACTCTGTTAACATTTTATGGATTGGCACATTATATTACTGCAAGAAACATTTGATTTTCAGCACAGTGCAAAAGTTCTTTAAAATGCATATGTCTTTTTTTTCTAATTCCATTTTGTTTAAAGCACATTTTAAATGTAGTTTTCTCATTTAGTAAAAGTTGTCTAATTGATACAAAGCCTGAGTGATTATTCTGTGTTGTTTTGTTTTACAGTGAGACATGTAAACACAAGTTGAAAGTGTCCCTGAGCTGTAGCCATGTTCCATTAGGTCACACATGCTTTTATTTAATGCAATTTGATAACTTTTCATACTGGAGTATAAATCAAACAATTGCTAATAGGATTTTAGATGTTTTCTCTAATCAATACTTAAAGTAGCTCAAGAAAATAAGCCTTAATATTGAGTGTTAGTCTCAATATTAGTTAATCTACACTAATCTGTATCTTAATTTGGTTTTTTATAAATGTTCATTCAAATTAAAACTAAGGGTGGGGGGAAAGTAAAAGCAAATTAGTATTGGTTGTTAAAGGATATACATTTACCATGTTGAAGATTATTTAGATCTTTTAAAGCTACTTCTTAGCTTCTCCTATGCAAGTTCTCAGTATATCATGTGCTCCTAAGAATGGTAACACAAATTATTAATTATACAAGTTTACTGACTGTCACAAAGACAGACACTAAAATACAGGCTACCTTTGACCCCACTATTGGTGAGGCAGACAGGTGGATCTGTGAACTGAAGCCTAGTCTACATGTTACAGCTTCTGTTTACTACATGAAAAGCTACAAGCAATTGTAGAGTATTTGGGTTAATTTCCCAGCACTCACAAGGCTGTCTATAGGGCCAGGCCAAGGGGATCTGCTGTTTTATGCCCTCTGTGAGCACCAGGCACATACATGGCACACATGGTGGGTGCATAGACATTCATGTAGGCAAAACCCTCATATACATTAAAATTAAATTCTTAAAGGATTTTTATATTAAGTGTTGGACGAATAAAATGAGTTTTTTGATTGGAGGGGTTGTCACTGTTTTTTTTTTTTGTTGTTGTTGTTTGTTTAGAGACAGAGTCGAGTCCAGGTTGGCATTCCTTGAGGGCTGATACAGTAGGTATGACCCACGTGGGTTAAGACAGCCATGTTAGTATATAACCCTCTGATAATGTGTAGCTTCCAAGGATGCTCCAGAAACTATCTGGTAGAACTCGTGTACCTACTTAGCATACCAAATTAAGCTACTGGCTGCTTCAGAAAGTTTTGGGTTGGTTTGATTTTTGTTTTTTAAGATTTACTCATTTTATTTATTTAATGTGTATGAGTGTTTTTTTGCCTGTGTGTATGTTTGTGCACTACATGGGTACATGGTGGCTGTAGAAATCAAAAGAAGGTATTGGAACTCCTGGAATTGGATTTATGGATGGTTGTGAGCCATCATGCACGTTGGAATGCAGCCTGGGTCCTCTGCAAAAGCTCCATGCTTAAAAAAGAAATCTTACTGTGAGGTGTAGTGACACACACCTATAATCTCAGCATTCCAAAGTCTAAGGTAGGATTGCCATTTGAGCCCAACCTGGGCTATAGATCAAGACACTACCTCAAAAAATATTAGTAACAGAAAAAAAAAATAATGTTTTTCATCTTAGCCAGTTGTAATGACACCTTGTTCTTAGGTGTTAGGTCCTTAGTCCAGGTTCTTAGGAGTTGGAGGCAGGAGGATCAAGAATTCTCCAAGGCCAGCCTAAGTTAAACAAGAGACCCCGTCTTAACTGCATATGCGAGTGGCTGAGTATAAGCAACTATTTGAGTGCTCAACCGTAAACCCATCTAGCACCCAACCCACAGTCTAGTCTCAGAACATGGCGGGGAAGACTGGAGAAGGGTGCCGTTGAATGCTGTTGCTGTGGCACAACATGACATACTCATGAACTATGGCTGCCTGGGGAGAATTGAGCCTGTCAGCATCCAGCCTGTATAGTTGATGGGCTCACAAAGCCCTGCCCCAAGCTGAGGAACTTTTGACAGTTAATGGTTACTGGGGGAAAGGAAGTCACATCTTCAGTGGTGTACCCAGTGCTGAGTTTTTCCACACCCATGTTCATGCATGCAACCTTAAAGTCAGTCAGAACAAATAAAAATGGGGCATGAGAAGAAGGGGGCCAAAAGGAGAGGATAATGGGAGATGTGTGTGTGTGTGTGTGTGTGTGTGTGTGTGTGTGTGTGTGTGTGTGTGTGTGTGTTCGTTCACAGTTGTCAACAAATACTTTTGAAACTTCTCTCCCAGCACAAGAGCCTGAACCTTCAAACAGACCTGTTTGACCTCACTGAAGCAAATTCAACAAGTCACCAGGGACCTAGGTTACAGTCCTACTGTACTGTTATTGTCTGGTTTGTTAGGAAACGAGACTTTTAACTTTTGAATTCCCCAGACTTTGAGTGCATTGTCAATTACTTGTAACTTGGAGCCTTGTGTGCATTCGGATGTTCCTTCAAGACTATGTAAAGTTTGGCCTTAAAACCTTTAGGTGGCTTAGACAAGCTCTGGGGTACAGATTTTTGGTTTTGCATCTAATGAGTTACAGATTTAAAAAATGATGGCTTATTTATTGTTGGCACTTTGACCTCCAGTTTCCCTTTATTTACAAGTCTCAAAACAAAACAAGAATTGTCTCTGAAGAATTTGAGTCTATACCTCTGAAATAATGGTTTGTTGCGAAAACTGTGGTCCTAATAGTTAAATATAAGAAAAAATAAAATAGTTTGTTGAAGGAAGCTGACACCTTTTAGAAATGAGGTCATGATCTTGTCTAAAGAGCAAGAGAGAACATTAGAAAGAAGGTACTGCTGGGTGGTGGTCACAGTTTTAACCCCAGCACTGAAGAGGAAGAGACTTGTGATCTCTGAGTTCAAGGCAGTCAGCCTAGTCTGCAGAGCCAAAGAAACCTTGTTTGGGTGGGGTGGGGGTGGAGGAGAAAAAGATACAGTATATTAAAAATTACATATCGGCCTTAAAGGGAAAGAGACTTCCCTTTAAAACCCGAGGGGAGCTTCAGGATGAGTGGAGGGGAGAAGGGAAGCCACCATGAGAATGGTTGTCAGGGTTGGGGAGAGGAGAGAACAGCCTTTAGAAAAATCCAACTTGCCCAAAGAAAGGGGATACCCCCTTTATACATGTCTTCACAAGGTAACCGGGAGTTTCATACCAGGTAATTTAGATCAAGATAGCCTGTGTGACTACACAGATAGTAGCCAAGTAATGTTTACATCATAAGTTGTTAGCCACTACATAACTCCCCCTGAGAGGGGGTGTGGCCTGATGGCTTCTGGCTGTAGTGTGTACATGATCACAGTCTTAAAGGGGCAGGTTTGTATACTGGTACAAGTGCTCAGTTAAGTAAGGATTCTGCAGCTAGCTCATTATGGGCACAGTGGGAAATTTACATATTCAGTCAAACATCCCTGACACTCTGTTGTCTTGATTTCTGCAGTCTGCATTCTTCCTTATCTTACAATCAACGTTGTAGTGAGCCACTAAACATATTTTTGAGAAATGGGTGAACTTACATAATGATGTATTTTTACACATTCATCCAGTCAGTATGAGCATTTTAAACAAGACTTGAAAGCAGAAGAGATTATTGCCTCATTGGCAAAATAAGGATTGTGTCATGGGTTCAAGAAAATGTGGAAAAGGGCCAGCAAAAAATATTTTCAGTAAGGAACAAAATGGTAATGTGGAAGAAACTGTACAGAAAAGCAGATTTTATTTTTGTGTTAAATGACCGGGCTGAATATAGTTTCAATAAAAAATTGCACAAAAAAGGATTTTGCACAGCTTGTGTCTCCAAGTAACGAGGGTGGGGAGGAGAGATGGGTATCCATGAATGTAGTTGCTATCTTTGGCACTTAGGGGTGACAAAAAAAGAAAGAAAAGGAAAGAAAAGGGGAATGGGTAAAAAGTCACCTCACCTGTAGGAGCGACAATGGGTGAAGGAAGAGGAGCATGCAGAGTCTAAACAGTATTGGTGATCTAGTCCTTGGGTATAAATGTGGACTGTGGGCCTGGAGAGATGGCTCTGTGGGTAAAGAACATTTAATGCTCAAGGAGGACTCAAGTTTGGTTTGCAGAGCCCTTATCAGGCACCTCACAACCACCAGTTTCTCCAGTTTCTGGGCTCTCGTGCCATCTTCTGACCTCTAATGGCACCTGCACAGAGGTGTTGCACTTACACTCAGGCACACACACACAAATCTTTAGAATTGAAATGTTTGATGGGTAACACCTTTTACCTCCTTTTAATAGTTTCAGTCTACACAGTTATATATGTTCTTTGTACATATTTTTTAAGATACATAAGATTTTCTTCATGTTAAATTGTATTATGAATACAGAAGTAGCTTTATTTTTAAAAACCTAATTACCTAAATGAGGACTGCAGAAAATGCTGTAAGGATTTAGCAGTCTGTTTCCACCTCTGTCACAGCTCTGCAAACAGGATGTGAGATCTGAGGGTGAGACAAGGGTGGATAAAGCACCATGCTAGGCTTCAAAAGACAACACTCCTGTGGCCCTGTTCAATTCTTGCATACAGCAAACAAGTAAAGCTTGTTGATTTAAGCTGGGCCTTGAAACATTGACATCAGTAGGAAACTTAAATGGTGAAGAGAGCAAATTATAAGCTAGGTTTAATTTTTTTAAGTGGAAATGTTTCAGACATACTTAAGAAAACAAAAAAGTAGAGGCTGGAGGATGTCTCTGGTTAAGACCATTAACTACTCTTCCAGAGGTCCTGAGTTCGATTCCCAGAACCCACAATGTTAGCATTCTATCTAAATTCCACCCCACAGTTACCTGGCAATAGCCAGGTATGCTCCCCCTCACTAAAACTTTATAGTGGCCTAGCCCACTATAAAAGGGGCTGCTTGCCGCCTCTTCTAGCAGGATACTTATTCTGCTACATTGTATACCCGGTGGAGCTCAGTGATTAGGCAGTAGAAGAGGAGGTGGAACTGGGAGAGAAAGAAGGGGAGGGGAGAAAAAGAAGAGGGGAGAAATAGAGGAAGGAGAAAATAAGAAGGAGGCTATCGGCCATGGAGAACCATGGATGCGTCGAACAATTACCTTCTATCAAAAGGTAAGATACTGAGTAACAACTATAATTGTGAGGGCATCTTGTTGCTTGAGCATTCCTAAATATATAAATCTGTTAGATAATCAAGCTTTAAGAGTCTCATTTCCATCTGGTACTTCGAGGATGACATATCGTCTGGGGTTCAGCTGAGCTTTGTGGATGCAGCATGGGAGACTGGCAGAGCCATCCCCTATACTGGGGTCTTGTGGGTGCGAGGGCCTGCTCATCTAGCTAGCCAGATGAGCCAAGGAGCAACAAGAACATGGTGGCTGCCTGGGAACAAGCCGCACCAGGCACCGTTCTAAATATCTCCTCTATACCCTCCTCTCCCCTGCTCTCTTGCCTTCTTGCTCCCCCTCTGTCACCGCGCCCTTTTCCCCTTCCCTTCCCCCTCTCTCCACGTGCTCGTGGCCGACCTCTGCTCTTTCCCTCCCCTCTTCTGCATCTCTGTTTCTACTACCCTCTTGACTCCCCCTCCTCACTATACTGTCGTGTGGCTGGTCCCTCAGGGGGAAGAGATGCCTCGGCATGGGCCTGCTGAGACATCCCCTTTCCCCATACCTCACCACACACCCATAGAACATATCCCCCATCTCTTTATCTTTTTATAAACACATCACATATGATGCTCACAACCATCTGTAATGAGATCTGATTACCTCTTTTGGTGTGTGTGAAGACAGAGTAGTCATATACATAAATATTTTTTAAAAAGGAAAACAAGTACAATGTTTAGCCTGAAAAATTGTGATTCTGGATGCATTATTTAAGTATAATGAGAACAAGCTGCTTCTATTTCAGACAGTGCAAGAAATGGACAGGTCTCAGTTCTCAGAAGCAAATGCCAAAGTGTGGTTCAGGGATTGAAGAACAGGAAGGAAGAAGAGGGAAAAGAGCAGGGAGGTGGTGGCTCACACCTTTAGTCTCCCTACTTAGGAGGCAGAAGCAGGCAGATCTCAGAAGCAGGCAGAGTTCAAGGCCAGCCTGGTCTACAGTTCCAGGACAACTAAAGCTACACAGAAAAATGCTGCCTCAAAAAACCAAAGAGAGATAATTTACTTTCATGTATGTGTACCACCTGTGTGCCTGGTACCCACAGGGTATATATGACGATGTTGGATTCCTTGGGACTGGAATTAGCAAGAACTGTGAACTGCCATGTGAGTGCTGGGTATCGAACCTGGATCCTCTGGAGTACCTGTTGTGCCCAGATCAGGAAAACGCCCCAGAGACCACCAGGAACCACAACTCCAATGCAAGCACATGAGAGTCTTTATTCAAGCTCAACCTTAGGCCACAAACCTTCCTGATGCAACAGGATAGGAGAGTGGCCCTGAGGTCTAGGGGAAGAGGATTTATAAAGGGAAAAAAATGCAAGGGGTCAGGGTTTCCAAGTCTTGGCATTACATAGAGGGTAAAGAAATCTTGGTCTTTAAGCTAATTGGTTTACAGCACCTGGTTAAACCACAAGGAGGGAGCCTACATTAAAAAGGAGGATCTTGACCTGGGAAAGACATGTTTTCTTAGCCCACTCTGTTATCAGCTAGCTGCAGCTACTGTCTCTATTTTGTAACTTCCAGGACATTTCATGATTTTTCTCAGACCTCAAGGGTAGGGGCCCGTGCCTCTCTTAAGGGCAAGTTAACTTAGAATGGAGACTTAAAAGTAGAATGGAGTTTATTCTGCTACTTTTAGTCTCTTCTCACCCACTGTCATCTCTCCAGCCTCCAGAGATTTGCCTTGAATACTGAGTCATATCAAAGTCTCAGATGTGAGAAAGACAAGAAACAGAATATTTTCTGTATGTCTGTCCATTACTAGTTAAACCACAATATGAGATTTGTCCCAGGAGGACACATTTGTATTTATACTAAGACATAATAAGGGTCACATCAGCTGTCTACAATTATACTGTCAGAAAAAAAAAAAAAAAGTAAATACTAACTTCAAACCAGAACTCAAATTCTTTAGTGCATTCACATTGTACACAAAATGGTTTTAAAACACAAAGGTACAGGAGTGAGAACATTCCTGAAGGCCTCGATGATTGAACCTTTTAGGCCAAAATTTTAGCAATGCTACTTTCTCAATACCTTTATCAAATTGACCTTAATACAAAAAATACAATAAAACATAGATTTAACTATGATTATCTAAGGATCACTGTCAGTCATGATGGCACACCTGAGAGGTGAATTTATTTCAGTTATCATCTGCTATGTATGGATTGAGTGGAGGCCAGTCTTGACTACAAAATCCTGTTTTACAGTGTGTGTGTGTGTGCGCGCGCGTGCACTTTACCTCTCAAGGAAAAATATTGTGTCTTGTATTCTAGTTATTTCTGTATCTGTCTTCAACTATTTTACAACATAGTGCTGTTCGTGTGCTGGAAAATCACATTTTATACTAATGGCTGGAAATTAATGATCACAAGAATCCCTGACACCTGGGGGTTGGGGGAGGAGGAAAGACAGCAGGAAAGGATCCTCAGGAAAAGCCAGAAGAAAAGCATGGAGCAGCCACCCAAAGAGTTTGACACGTTTATTCACTTAAAGGCCATGGATAAAACAAAAAGAAACAAAAGCCCTCAAAAGACTCCCTCCCCCAAGAAAAATTAGTTCTCAAATGCCCCTTGTAAAAGTGATTTTTAGTTTAACTGTAAGATGCGCTTGATGATCAGAGTTGCTGACCAAGGAACTAATTGCTGGGAAGTACCGCCAACAGTCAAGGCTGAATCTCTCTTAAATGCTATCTATAGTTACAGAAACATAAAACCATAGAAGCAGCATCAACCACCAGAATGATTTAAATATGGTCCTTTTCTGGAGTATGCACTCAGTAAGACATAAAAGACTAGCAGCATGGAAAAAACGGATGCGGCCAGGCAGTGGTGGCCCACGCCTTTACTCACGGCACTTGGGAGGCAGAGAGAGGCCAGCCTGGTCTACAGAGTGAGTTCCATGACAGCTAGGGCTATACAGAGAAATCCTGTCTCGAAAAAACAAAAAACAAAACATAACAAAAGAAGAAAAAAAAAAACAACCAAGAACAACAACAAAAAACGGATTCGGTGTGTCAACAGAAAAAAAAATGCAGAAAAGCAGATTTGCCTTAGAGGGATGGGACTGGCAAGCACCGATTAAGCAATTAAGCAACTGCTATATCCCAGGCGTCTCGGGAAGGCATGGGATGACAAAAGGAGCATTTAGAGCTGTAGACGGGAGAACGTTGCCCTCTCCTCGCTAAAGGCCACTTTATTCACACCTTTTAGGCTAGCGTGGGCGGGCTCTTCTTCCTCCTCTTCCACACTTGTGCACATGCTGTTGTCGGGGGAAACAGCGTCCTCTCAGAGGCACGTGCAGAGAGGCAGGGAGGGAAAACGGCGAGCTGCAGGGCAACCCCATCTCCTCGTTCTGTAGAGAGTCCTCAACCGCTCCGCACGGACAGCGTTCGCGGAAAAGCGCGATCGCGTCAAAGATGTCCGGAGAGCTAGAGCGGAATAACGGCAGAAGGCAGAGGCGCCCAAGCCAGCAAGGGGGCGGGGCGACGGCGACGGCCCCGCCCCCGGGTGTTCCCGTGCTCTGATTGGCTCCGGCGGCCACGCGCTCCCGGCCCGTAGCTTAAGGCTATAGGTGGGTGTTGCGGCCTGCGGCGAGCAACCAGCGCGCAACCGCCTGAGGTAGATCGCTGTGGTGGATGCTGCGGGCGGCTCGCTCTTCGCCGGCCTGCGCAGGTACCTTCACCCGCACTGAGTGCGGGGCCTGATGGCGAGTCCCGAGTGTCGGCGGCGCCTGTGTCCTCCGCTCGCTCCCACAGTCCTGCGTGTGAGGAGATGGGGACGTCTCAGCCCCGCAGCCCCCAGCGCCGCAGCCCCGCGGTCTTGCGGCCTCGAGCGCCGCGCCAGCTCCAAGGGCCGGGACGCGGCCGAGCATCCCGGAGGGGGACCGGAGCTGGCGGCGCGGGGCGAGAGGAGGGACTCATGCCAGGCTGAGGAGACCCGCACTGCGGGCCCGGCAGGTGGCGCGGGGTGCGCGGTGGGGACCGAGGCTCTGCCTCTTCACGGGGCTGAGGGGATTTGAGTCCTGCTGCTTTGTCCCGTGTCCCACGCCCTCACCCCGAGTCCCACCGGGGTATTGAGTTCTGAGCTGCAGTGTCTCATCGCGGCACCTTTAGCCAGTCTCTCCAAAAGTACGAAAGTTCTCGTGCCTATTTGTCCCCAGTCGCCAGGGATTGGCTGTTAGACTTTCATATAGAAAAACTATTTCTATTTTATGACCCTGTCGTCAGACGCAGAGAGAACTTTCTTCCAATGATTACAAAATTCAGACGTATTTCCAAAACAAACAAAAGAACCCCAAACCTCACAATCATCGTCTTTATGAATTTTGCTATGATTTTTCAACTGTTGGGTAGAAGGCATGCAAGTGAATGGAAGGATCTTTACCTTATGCCCTGTGACTTTTCCTTGAGGTGCAAAACAGTATCTGCTCACCCTAGACAGGGAATCAATGACAGACCAAGTAGGGATTCCACCCAAGTCCTGTTTGGTGAAGCTGAGATGAGGGCGCTTACGTACTGGGCGATGTGTGACTCAAGCTGCATCTCTGAAAAGCCCACCCAGCACGGGTGATGACTGAGAACGCTGCCTGTACAGACTCCTCTCCCCAGCAGGACTTACTGCTTTAGAACCTTGGAGAGGGGGCGGGTGAATCTTGTGAATTGTTTGTTTTGCTGAGCCTTGTTTTGTTTACTTCGTGAGTCTTAAGCAGCATCCCTTTAGGACAGAATGTGTCTTGTTTGGAGAAAATTACATAGTTTCTCTTACTTCCTCTTTCACTCTTTCTCTTGAGAAATGCGGCATCTTTTATTTTATTTATTTATTTATTTATTTATTTATTTTGGTTTTTCGAGACAGGGTTTCTCTGTGTAGTCCTGGCTGTCCTGGAACTCACTCTGTAGACCAGGCTGGCCTCGAACTCAGAAATTCACCTGCCTCTGCCTCCCAAGTGCTGGGCTTAAAGGCGTGTGCCACCACTGCCCGGCAATTTTTTTTTTTTTTTTTTTTTCCTTTCCTCTTTCTACAGCAGAACTCTTACTCTTTGATGCATCTAAATAAAGAGCTAAATTAAAAAGATACGGCAAAGTAGAATTTGACACGGGCTGTAGTTTTTCTTCCTAAGCTCTTAACTGCACAACTTTGATTCAGTCTTTATTAACTTCAGTGAATCTCTATTTGGGACATTCTCTTTTCCTGTTTTCTCAAGTCTTAGATGAAATAATCTGACACAGGAAGTTTGCATTTTCTCATTTACCTATAGTTTCAATATAAACACATTTTTGAAAGTCACTTACCGCTGGGCAGTGGTGGCGCACCCCTTTAATCCCAGCACTTGGGAGGCAGAGGCAGGCGGATTTCTGAGTTCGAGGCCAGCCTGGTCTACAGAGTGAGTTCCAGGACAGCCAGGACTACGCAGAGAAACCCTGTCTCGAAAAACCAAAAAAAAAAAAAAAAGTCACTTACCATTGAGTAAAACTTAGCTCCTGGAAAACGTATCACATTATTCTGTATTCTGGTATGCCCTACCTCTGAACCTAGCCCTGCCCTGCTCTGTTTGAGAAGCTTAATTAATGACTGTTTGATTGTTGTTGTTGCTTTTTTCACCGGAAAAAAAAAGATAGATGAAGGAATCAAAACACAAGAAATAATTGTAGAATTACTATTTCTTTGTCTATTTTGGTTGTTGGTTCTGTTGTTTGGTTTTGAGATAGAGTCTCTATATGTTGTCCAGGCTGATCTCAGACTAAAGATATAGCTGTGGCTAGCAGTCCTCTGCTTAGTTCATTTTCTCCCTCTCCCCCTCTCCTCCCTTCTTCTCCCCTCTCCTCCCCTCTCCCCTCTCCCCTCCCCTCTCCCCTCCTCTCCCCTCTCCCCTCCCCTCTCCCCTTCCCCTCCCCTCCCCCTTCCCCTCCCCTCCCCCTTCCCCTCCCCTCTCCCCTCTCCCCTCCCCTCTCCCCTCTCCCCTCCCCTCTCCCCTCTCCCCTCCCCTCCCCCTCCCCTCTTCCCTCTCCTCCCCTCTTCCTTGTCCCCTCTCCCCTCTCCCCTCTTCCCCCATCCCTCTTCCTCCTTCCACCACACACACACCACTTGCATTCCTGCTGCCTCCCAAGGCCAGGAGAAGGCACTGAATCCCTGGGAACTGGAGTTGGATGCTTATGAACCACTGTGCATGTTGAGAATCAAACTTGGTTCTGTAAAAGACTGACGAGTGCTCTTAACTGTTGAGCCATCTTTCTAGGCCCTCTGCCTAATTCTTTATAATCTAACCCTACACTGGTTAATACTATATAGCGACTAGCTATATGTGACCATTAAACATTCGAATTTGTCTGAGTACAACAGAAAAGTTCGATTTTTACTTAATTTAAATATAACATGAAAGGAGTGTAAAATATTATATAATTTTTTTGTTATTGTTGGGTTTTTTTTCAAGACAGGGTTTTTCTGTATAGCAGCCCTGGATGTCCTGGAACTCAGTTTGTAGACTAGGCTGGTCTTGAACTCACAGAGAGCTGCTGCTTCTGCTTCCCAAGTTCTAGGGTCAAAGGCATGTGCCATCACTGCCCAGCACTACTTAATTTTTATAGGACTATATTTCAAACTATTTAGTAATTAGCATCAAAACTGTGATGTGTATAAAGTATTAAAATATACCAGACTTAAATGATTTAGGAAATAAATATTTCATTATTATTTATATTGATTAGATGTTAACATTATATGTTAGATCTATTGCATTAGATATATCAAAATTAACTTCCTTTTTTCTAGCGCTGAGAACTGTGCCCAACTCTTGGGTGTGCTAAACAAGTAGCTAGTTCCAGCCCTCATAGATTTTTTTTTTAGTATAGCTTAAAAAATATAAAACTATGGGGGGCTGGAGAGATGGTTCAGCAGTGAAGAGCACTGGCTGCTTTTCCAGGGGATCTAGGTTCAATTCCCAGCACCCACATTGTGCTCAGAACTGTCTGCCACTCCCGTTCCAGCACATCTGACATTCTCATACAGACATGTGCAAGCAAAATACCAATGCACATAAGATAAAAATAAATACAAAATCCAAAGCTATGGATATAACTCTCAGATTGGACAGTATTGATAGTATCCAGGTAGTTTTTATATTGGGTATAGCCTCATCTCCAGCAGGGAAGTTTTTAAGAGTCAGGAGAGAAAATCTGTACATAACTCTGAATGCCAAGGGCAGTGTGGCTGCCTGGGTCACTGTGAGTCATAGATTCAGAGGCTCTCATTAGGATCTTGGAGTTGTTCCTAACTTTGTTCATCCCTCAATTCCTTATTATTATAGAAACAATTTGACCAAAAAGTAATTTTAATTATAGTAATATTCACTTGTCACCACCAAATTCCAAATAGTAATAATCACTCATGTTATTGAATAATGACAGGTAAATTTCACTTCAGTCTTACATAGCACTGTATATTAATATATGCTTATAGTCAGACATTCAGATAGAATGGTAACAATTTTTAAAATTAGATTAATTTAGAGCTGGGCATGGTGGTACATAGCTTTAAACCCAGATTCAGGAGGCAGAAGCATGCAGATCTCTTATGAGTTTGAGGCCAACCTAGTCTACCTAATTAGTTCCAGGTCAGCCAAGTACTACATATTGAGGCCCTGTCTCACCAACACCACCCCCAACCTACCAATTTGTAGAAAGCCTACAAGACACATGTGCCATTTATTTGCTAAAACTTTTCAGAAAATACCAATAACTGCTTATTGAATATGGAAACTCTGTGACCAAGGAAAACTTACCAGGGAAAAGGAAGACCACAACAAAAGAATAAAAATGTTTCAGATTTGATTTTTGAGTTCCAGAATAACCAAAGCAAAATGGAACAAGAGTATACTATTTACCCAGAGGAAGCATAGCATTTCTGAGCACTGTAAGAACAATTTCTAATATGATTCAGTGTTACAACTAACATTTTAATAGCAATATCAACATTTTATATGACTACATCTGATAGTATCCAGTTAGTTTTTATATAGAAATGCATGAATGTGATCAATAATTTTGTATTTTTATTTTTATAGGAATCTTGAGAAGCTAAAATGCGGCATAATCAGATGTGTTGTGAGACACCACCTACTGTCACTGTTCATGTAAAATCAGGTTCAAATAGGTCACATCAAACTAGAAAACCTATTAGTCTGAAGCGTCCTATTAAAGATAGTTGGGAAGCATCTGAAAAAAATGCACATAATAACAAATCTAAGCGGCCTAGAGGGCCTTGTCTAATTATACAGCGTCAGGAAATGACTGCTTTCTTTAAATTATTTGGTAGGTGTAAAACATTTTATTAGTCTAGCATTCTTAATTATCAGAATGTAAATCTATTTTGTCAGTTTTTTACAGTGTATTTATGTGTGCGGGGTGGGGGAGTGTGCACATGCAGCATGTTTGCAGAGTCAGAGGACAACTTGCTGTGTTCTCTCCTCCCATCATGGGATTGGACACAGGTTGTCAAGCCTGGTGGTAAGTGCTTTTGTCCACCAATCCATCTTGCCAGCCCTCTTTTGTCATTTTATAATGAAAGTATTCAAATTGATCTAACTGTTTAGGATATTTAAATCTAAATGTCAAGTGTATATTTTGAGCAATTCAGGAAACAAGTTTTGTTTGACTTAAAAGAGTATAGAGATTCAGATGAGGCACCAACCCAATTTGGCTATGCCAGAAGGTGTTTTCCAAGATTTTTATAACTAAAACAAAGAAAAATGGGAATATCGATCAATCTAGAAAGTTAAAAAAAAAAAAAAAGAAAGAAAGAAAGAAAGAAAGAAAGAAAGAAAGAAAGAAAGAAAGAAAGTTTCAGCCTTATTTTTTGGAATATTGCTAAAATGTAAGAACATTTATCAACATGTTCATACAATGAACTTGAAATTGAATTTTCATTATATAAGACTACTTTGTTTATATATTTATTAACAGACTATAAATAGAGACTTCTTTGTAGTATTTATACCAGAAAAGAAAGGAGCCTTTTTTTGCAGGCATGGCAGCAAGGTAGACATTAGAATAAGGGATAGTGTTGATGTTTCCTGATGAGAAATCAAACCATACCACAAAACCCACAGACCTCCTTGTTTATAGAAGGTTATGTGCATGCAAGCAAACTTGATTAAAAGATGACATAAAATATATAAGGAATATAAACAGGTTACAAAGATTTCCCCATCAGAATATGGAATGTTTCCATTTTTCTTTAAGAGAAATCTCTATTAAGAATAAAACAAGCCGGGCAGTGGTGGTGCACGCCTTTAATCCCAGCACTTGGGAGGGAAAGGCAGGTGGATTTCTGAGTTCAAGGCCAGCCTGGTCTAGAGTGAGTTCCAGGACAGCCAGGGCTACACAGAGAAACCCTGTCTTGAAAAACAAAAACAAAAATTATTACCTATAAACTTTCCTTTACTCCCCCCAACTTTGTTTTAAAAAGGGTCTCACCTGTGCCAGGCTAGCCTTAAACTCTTTATGTAGCCAAGGATGACAATGAATTTCTAATCCCCCTGCCTTGAACTGCCAAATACTGGGATCCCAGGCAAACCAAATTCCTTTTTGTTGGCCATCTCCAGCCCTTATCTGCAAACTTTTTGAATACTCTTCGCTGTCCTGAGAAAACACCTGGTTCTACCATTTTTAGCTAACTTGTGAAATAGAAACAGAATTAACAAAACTAATTCTCAGAAAATCAATAGTTATTCCTAGAATTTCCAGTATTAATTACAATGATATAATTTATAACATGCAAAATGAATATAAAGAACTTTTTGCCTTGTTAATAAAATGAAGGGAATTTTCTCATAATCTGATAGTTTTCAATATATTTTGAGATTATCTATTTTAATGGTTTTAAATCAAAACAAGAGTTGTTTTTGTTTTGTTATGTTGGTCTTTGTTATGTTTTCTTTTTGTTTTTGTTTGAGACAGGGTCTCACCATATAGCACATAGACTTACTCCAGACCAGCCTTGAACTCACAGAGATCTGCCTGCCTCTGCTTCCCAAGTGCTGGGATTAAAGGCTTGCACCACCACTCTGGGGTAGACATTATTCTTGATTTTGTTGATCTTTCTATCCTAATCAATTTTCTTAAAACTAAATGCTGATTATAAGTCTAGGTAAAAGTTGAAGTTATTTATATAATACATGTTTATATTTTTGTTTGAATAATAAGTAGACTAGAGAGGAAATAGGAGGAAAGGATTTTCCCTCCCCCCAAAAAATCCTGGACCTTGAAAGGAGAACGTAATAGAAAAATAATACCCTTAGAACAGTATTAAGTTATTTTTTCTTCAAAGATGAATTATCTTGCACCAGATTGCATTTCTGCCTCTTAAAATTGATACTGCAAAGGAACAAAGAGCCTGAGTACCTGACATCTTGTTGGATACTCAGAAAACAAAATATATTATTCTCCTTTAAAGCTGAGTATATACATAATAAAGTGAATCAGATGGGAAATGCATAGCCTTGCAATGATAAATATACTAAAAAAACTGACAATTATAAGGTAGTAACCATTTTTGTTTAATTTCTAAACACTACTTTAAAATGTCCCAATTTAGAAATTATTTCTTCAAAGGGAAACATTTTTTAAGAAGATAAGTCAAAGTTATCTTTTGTTATAGATGATGATTTAATTCAAGATTTCTTGTGGATGGACTGCTGCTGCAAAATTGCAGACAAGGTAAACTGGAAATAGTATAATCACAAACCATCATTGTTATGTTACTAGACCATTAAAATTTTTATAGCTACAAAAAGAATTTTCTCCTTCACTACAGTTAGAAAAATAGCTAGCCTACATTCTTCCTTCACAGCAAAAGTCTTTTGTTAGCCGTGTATGTGTGTGTGTGTGTGTGTGTGTGTGTGTGTGTGTGTGTGTGTGTGTATCTGTCACAGCATGTATGCCATAGCCAGTATATGAAGGTCAAAAGACAATTTATAGACAGAGTTGGTTCTCTCCTTCCATCATGTGCCCTAGGAATTGAACTCAGATCATCAGGCCTTTCAGCATGTGCCACTGAGCCATCTCACTGTTCCCCAAAGCAGAATCTTTACACTTAATTTTTACCAAATCTATCTGGAAACAAGAATCAATAGAAATTCCATCTTTGGTGGGAGAAGGATACAGTTTCACTCCAGCCTCACTTTATCTCAGCCTCCTAAGAGCTAGGATAACAGACATATACTGTGCGCAGTGATTAGAATTACCACCTGTAATTAGTATGGAGAAAAAGTTCTTGAAACTCACTCCATTAAGGCAGTCTCCTGTAAGTTTGAGTATTTTATAAGTAAATCATACAAAATTTTCAGTTGTCTTTTTAAATAGTTTTATTACTATTTCAATAGGCATTAAGTTGCTGTTGCTATAATTTATAATAGTATAAATAATCTCTTATTCATGTTAGCTTTCTCACTGCTAGATAACAGCCATAGATCAGCATTGTCACATTTTTTTGAGAAACACTAGACAAATGAAACCCGAGAACTGCTTTATAAAACAAATGGCTTATGGGGTGGAAAATAGATTAGCAGTTAAAAGCACTTGTTGCTCTTCCAGAGAATTTAAGTTTGCTTCTTAGCACCCCGATCTGGCTGCTTACAACTACCTGTAACTCCAGCTCCTACAGGGCACATGTACACACACACACACACACACACACACACACACACACACACACACGTAATTTAAAATATTAAAATATTTAATATTTAAATATTAAAATTTAAAATAATGGATCATTCTCTTTTTGTTTTTTTTTCTCATTTTGAAATGAATTTCATTGTGACATTTTGATTCATGTATCATTACTCCTTTTTTCCCTGAGACAGATTTAACTATGTAACACTGGCTGGCCTAATACTTTCTGTGTAAACTTGAACTCAAGTTATTTACCTGCCTCTGCCTCCAGAGTGATGGGATTAAAGGAATGTGCCATGATGCCCATCTACTTTAATTTTATTTATACTGGTCACTCATCCTCTCCCTAGCAATCTTACAGGCTAAAATTAGCGTAACATGTTTCCCATTAGATATTGGAATCCCATAAACTGTCTAATCTATTAGGAATAGTGATGGTAAATGCTTTTTTGTGGACATATTTCAATATCTGTTTTTATGTTTTTAAGTCAGCTAAATAGTTGTCATTTTGCTTTTGTAGATATCATTTAGACTGGGCAGTCATATATTTAGTTCAATAACAGTTGAAATATAAATAAAAAATAAAGGAATGTTCAGAAGATTAGTTTATGATTTCATACTAATGTCAAAATGAAGGCTTTTATTTCATACTTAAATGTGACAAACATAAAAATGTTTAATTTTTTTAAAATTTGGGAGGCTGGAGAATTTTCTAGTGGTTAAGAGCACTTCTTGTTTTTCCAGAGGACCTGAGTTCAGTTTCCAATACCCATATCAAGTAACTCATATGACTATAACTCCAGCTTCAGAGTAGCTGATGTCTTTTGGCTTCTTCAGGCATCTACACTCATGTGCACACACATGTGTGCACGTATACACACACATAATTAAAAACTAAAATCGTTTTTAAAAATTAAATATTTTGAAAACTTTTAAAAAAAACTTTAATTTATTTGAGTGTTTGGCTTTATGTATGTCTGTGCACCACTTGCATGCCTGGTGTCTTTGAAGGCCAGAAAAGATTGTCAAATCCCCAAGAACTGGGGTTATAGACAGTTATGAGCCACCATGTGGGTACTGAGAATCAAACTCCATGTCCTCTGGAAGAATAGACAGTGCTGTTAATTAAAGACTGAGGCATTTCTGAAGCCTCTGGAAACTAATTTAGAAAAATTAAAAGCACACACAACATATAATAAAACCAAAGATCTTCCATGTGGCTCTTAAAAATAATCAATTTGACTATTCTTGTTTCTTCTCTGGAATGTGAATTATTCTGAGGTAAATCTGAAGCATGCTAACATTTTATCATAAACATTTGATAATTTGATGCTGGTGGGATACATACAACTGCATCAGCTGGTAAAGGTGCCTGACACCAAGCCTGATGACTGAGTTGATCCCAAGATTCACATGGTGGGAGGAGAGAATGGAACAGACTTGCATTGTTTTCTGATCTCCACACCTGACATATAACATACACAAATAAATAAAGATAGGGGGCTGCAGAGATGGCTCAGTGGTTAAGAGCACTTCCTGCTCTTGCAGAGGTCCTGAGTTCAATTCCCAGCAACCACATGGTGGCTCACAACCATCTGTAATGGGATCCAATGCCCTCTTCTGGTGTGTCCAATGACAGCTACAGTATACTCACATATATAAAATAAATAAATAAATCTTTAAAAAATATATATATATATATATATATATGTGTGTGTGTGTGTGTGTGTGTGTGTGTGTGTGTGTGTGTGTGTAAAACTGTATCTCCAACAATGTAATCTTTTAAAACAACCAAAGTATTACTTTTCAAATAAACAGTAATCATATAACCAAATACTCGTTTCTTTAGAGTTGTGGTAAACAGTACAGTTTAAGTGCTTTAATGTTGGTGTACAGCAGGGGGCAGTGTTTGAAAAGTAACTAACTCAGAATACTTGACTATATTATTTCAAAAATCCTTTATTCAGAAATGAAGGGCTCCCCTGGAATCATCTTGTTGTGCAATGCCCTTACAAGATAGTGAACAAATATGAGAGAGAAAGACCATATTCATATTATAACTTGTTTCAAATGTAAACCATTAGATCTTGGCATATGTCCTAATAAGTTAATTGTATGTCTTTGTAATAAGACATTTAAAACGTGTTTTCTCAATGAAAATTAGGCCTTGCTATACAGTTTTAAAACAAACTATTGTGAATCTAGGTGAGAGATGTTTGGCTACTCATTGAACTATTTCAACTTCTTTATACATTTGAAATTTAAGATAGAAAAAAATTTGGAGTTATAGTTTTAAAATTCACCGGCTATAATAAAATTTAGAAAGCCTCCTAGCTAAATATAATAAATTATTGGTAATGAATTCTTGCACTATTCAAGTGGATTAACTACAGGGGCCAAAAAATAAGTACTCAGGTGATTGTATACAGATTAATAGTGTCTTAAGATTTTAAGTCAACTATTTTATAGCAGTTATATTAGTGAAAGCAAACCATTAATACTAATTCTAACTTTTTCTTGTAGTATCTTTTGGCTATGACCTTTGTTTATTTCAAGAGAGCTAAATTTACTATAAACGAGCATACCAGGATAAATTTCTTTATTGCTCTGTAAGTATGCTTTCTACTAAATAAATTTTATTGGTTATTTTAATATATGTGATTTGTAATTTAAAGTGGAAATGTTAAACTTTTAAGGTTATTGTTAATAGGCCTTGTGTATGAAAATTATGTATTTTTCACTTTAGTAGGATAGTTTTATGTTCTTTTCATTGGCCTTATATTACATGCCAGAGATTTGTTGTTCCCACTTCAGGTTACATTGTGTCTTTTACATTTTACACACACAGAGACACAGATGCACACACACACACACACACACACACACACACACACACACTGGCTGTCCTGGAACTCACTCTGTAGTCCAGGCTGGCATTTAACTCACAGAATCCACCTGCCTCTGCTTCCTGAGTGCTAATTAAAGGTGTGCACCACCACATCCAACAAATTATATTTTTTTTAAAAAACCAGAGTATTCTCTTTTAAATTGCCAGCTAGTATGTAATAAAACCATCATCATATTTTTATAATGTGAGCCTTTGTGGAAAATGTTTTGCATATATTCTTTGTAGGTCTATATCTAAAAGATAGTAGTTATGCATATTTAACACTTTTGTGATTACTGATGGTCTCATCAAACACTGAATGTTGTTTATTTTCCAGATTTTCTGTTGATATTACATTAATTAGTGATAGCTTTGCTATCTGTTAAATTGTTTTAACAATGTGTCTTTCTAATTTATAGGTCATTATTTAGTTGGGAAAAATATAATTTTAGGGCTAGAGATAAAACTCAGTGGTGGAATTCTTGCCTAGTATGCACTAAGCTCTGGGGTCACACAGTTTCTTTGTATAGCCCTGGCTGTCCTAGAACCTGTTCTATAGACCAGGCTGGCCTTGAATTCAGAGATCTGCCTGCCTCTGTCTGCTGAGTGCTGGGATTAAAGGTGTGCACCACCACCGCCCGGCTTCATTCAACACTGCTTTTTTTTTTTATTAAAGGGGAGAGAGCTTAAATTTAAGAATGTATTTTGAAGCCAGGCAGCGGTGGCGCACACCTTTAAGCCCAGCACTTGGGAGGCAGAAGCAGGCAGATTTCTGAGTTCGAGGCCAGCCTGGTCTACAGAGTGAGTGCCAGGACAGCCAGGGCTACACAGAGAAACCCTGTCTCAAAAAAACCAAAAAAAAAAAAAAAAAAAAAAAAAAAAAAAAAAAAGCATTGCTGAGATGGCTCAGCAGTTAAGAGCACCAACTGTTCTTCCAGAGGTCCTGAGTTCAATTCCAAGCAACCACATGGTGGCTCACAACCATCTGTAATGGGGTCTGGTACCCTCTTCTGGTGTGTCTGAAGAGAGCAATGGTGGTGTACTCATATGTATAAAATAAGTAAATAAATCATTAAAAAATGTAAGGAATACACTTTGGAAGTTGTAGTGTGTCAGGAAGTAGAGTGCTTCCCTTATATGCATGAGGCCTTGGGTCAGTTACTAGCAGCTCCCCCTCCCCAACCAAAAGAAGGACAAAGAATATGCTTTTTTTCTACCCTATACTTGGGTACAACAATGCAGCTAGAATGTATATACATAATTTCAAGTGTTAAATTAGAGAACTATGTAAAGCACTATAGTATAGGTGGCTGGAGAGATTGGTTCAGCCTTTAAGGTGGCTGCTCTTCTCGAGGACTGGGGTTCAATTCCCAGCACAACCATCAGATCCAGGGAATCTGATGCTCTCTTCTGGCTTCTGTGGGCACTAGCACACACACGGTTTACAGATACACATGCAGGCATGATACTCAAACACATAAAAATGAATAAATAAAAAGACATTAGAGTATCACAATAGCTGTCAGCGTTGAGGAGTAAGTTTTAACTCAACATCTATTTAATTCAGAATCAGAGTTGGTAAAGAAATAAGACCAGAAGAGCTTGATCTATGATTAATTAGAGAGACATTTTCCAGAACATGGGAAAAATAAGCCTAATTTAACATTTGGTGATGATTAGTAAAATTCCAATTTAATAGTGATAGCTAATACTGAAAGTTATATGTAAATCACCACATCTTATATATTTATACATTTAGGTTTCTTTGGTTTTTGTTTTTTGTTTCTTTGAGACAGGATTTCTCTGTGTGTAGCTCTCTGGCTATCCTAGAACTCCTGCACACCAGGCTGGCCTCAAACCCACAAAGATCCACCTGCCTCTGCCTCCAGAGTGCTTAAAGTCGTGCACCACCACTGCCCAGCACATTTAGGCTTCTTATGAAATGCATTTCTTATTTCTGTTTTATAGACAAGGAAACATTTTGACTTTATAGACAATAAAGCACGTTGAAGGTCAGGGAAATTAGTAAGGAGACCAGGTATTGTGGTATACACCTGTACTCCCAACACTTAGGAAGCCGAGGTGGGAGGATCATGAGTATAAGGCCAGCCTGGGCAAGAACAACAGCAGAGATGCAAATGCATGTATTATATCCCCAAGAGCCAAACTCAGCCTTAATACTGTTAATTTGCCATTTGTATGTTTCAGTATTATACTATATTCACTATCATACTATTCTGTAGGTTTTTTTCCATCTGAGAATTGAAGACAAGCCAAAAATGGCTTTAGTGCAAATCCACGTAGAAGCCTGAAATTGGATTTGTTTCACTTGTTTTGTGGTTATAGCCATTAAGTGCTATTTAGCTTTTACTGAATAGTTATCTTTTAAGACTGCATTGCATACTGTATTATATTATATGTCAGGTACCCTGAATTATAATTCCCATCCTGTGTCTAATCGTGTGTTTTCTGTAGACTAACTCAGTATCTCTTTTCATTAAGCATCTCTTATTAGCCACAGCTCTAAACTCAATTTCTTTCTATATAGTCATGTGATGTTTCCTTTAGTATTTTTGTAACACCCTGAATTTCTTTTTCTTCTTGTTTATTAAAAATCTTTTGAGACAAGGTATTTGTAGCCTAGGCCAGCCCCAAACTCCCTGCATAGCCAAGGATGATCTTGACCTGCTCCTCCTCCCTGCCTTTGCCTTCCAAATGCTGAGGTTACAGGCATGTGCCACCATGCCTGCAATACTGTTTCATCCTTCCACATCCTCTTCCACAGTTATTAGTTACGTGCTCTGTTCTGCTTTACCTGGTTACTGAATGAGTTCAAATCCAGCCAAAGCAACTTAGAAAGATCTTTACTTAAAAGAAAAGGTAAAAAGAGGAATGGAGTTAAATCAGTGGTAGAACATTTGCTTGAGATCTTTAGGCTTCCTTTCTAGCTAACTTTAAAATGTTGTTAGAACCTATTTGGGATTAGGTGAGTTTCCTTGACTTGAAGATATCTTTCAATAAAGAACCCTTAGAAAATTCTAGCTACTATCCTTCAAATTTTCCCTATCGCCTCTGTTAACTTCCATTGAAATCCATTAAATATGGTGCTATATGCTGCATTCTGCTTTCCAAATCTGTTTAACAATTTGGAGGTATTTTGTGCAAACACTGACAGATTTTAATGTGTGTAGGTGTTTATGTCTAGGAATCTACACTCATAAATAACTGGCATGATAGCTCTCACTCCTGTAACACTCTCAGTATGCAGGAGGCTGAGGTAGAATGATCCTAGATCAAGGTCAGCTTGGACTACCTAGAGAATTCCATGCCAACTTGAGCTTTGTAGAAAGATCCTGGCTTAACCCACCTCCACACACTCACCACATGCACAGGCACAGGCTTTAATCCCAGCACTCAGGAGAAACTGTCAGTCTCTGTGAGTTTGAGGCCAGCCTGGTCCACACAGCAGGTTCCAGGTATCCAAGACATTATAGTGAGACCTGGTCTAACAAATAAAAAGAACAAGAAAGAAAGAAACCTTTGTACAATATCTGCACCCTGGGTAACAAGGACATGAAGGAAAGGTATTACTAGGTGGTTTTAAGGAGTGAAGGTAGAGTCCTTGCCCTCTGCCCCTGAATGCTCACTTTCCTTCTGAGGAGACATAAGATTCTGAGGAGGGGAGAATAAAGAGCTCCCAGGTTAGTGGTACAGTGGTAGTATATATGAAGGATCTTGCAGTCATGGCCCAACTTAAGGAACTATGGTATTGTTTGGTGTCACTGCTGCAGGGTAGCTTGTTGCTTGTATATCTTCAATAGGAAATTTGGAGCCATATATAAGCTCCATACTACTCAGGATGTGGCACAGGCAACGGTAACTGTTTCTGGCCTTTTACCTGGAGGATATAAAAGAAGCAGTTAGATTCACATGAATCGTTGATAGTACTCAATGAGTGGCAACCACCATAATGTTACACACTTTTATATTTGTTTCTCTGAGCTACATTTTGGATATTTCTTTAAATTTATCTTTCAGTACTAATTTGATCTTCATTTTATTTGTTATGCATTTTATATATACTATTTTTAAATTTTTTCAAATATATTTATTACTTTTACAAACTATTAGTTACTTTTATTTGTCTGAGTATGTGAATATGTATATGTATAAGTTTATGTGCACCATTTACAGGCAGGTGCCCGGAAATGTCAGAAGACGGTGTGAGAGCCTCTGGGCTGGAGTTAGAGGTATTAGGAGATGGCAGATATGGGTAGTGGGAACTGAAGCCAGGTCATCTGAAGAGCAGTAGTCACTCTTCACTGTGGAGCCATCTCTCCAGCCCATACACAGCTGTTTTTGTAGTCTGTTTAAATTTTGGGTTCTGCTCTGCTCATGATGATGTCTTTCTTTCTTGTGTGTTTGGAATGTTTTTGTTGTAAAAGTGACCCATGGAGCCTGAACTGCTTCTGATTGGGAATCTCTCCCATTATTAACTTTATTCCTGTATTAATATCTTGCCTCATTTTTTTTTTTTTTTTTTTTTTTTTTTTTTGGAACAGGGTCTTATGTGGCCCAGGCTGGACTCAAACTTACTATATAGTTGAGGATAGCTTTGAACTCATGAGTCTTCTGTCTGGACTCCTCAAGCCCTGGGATTAGAGATGTGTGCCAACATACTAGTTTAATGTGTCTTTCTTTTCTGACTGCTTTTAAAGGTTTTTTCAATGCTTTTGAGTAATTTAGCTATGATGTGCCATCATATAATTTTCATGTGATTTCTTGTTTTTTATTCATTTCTTATTCAACTACAAGTACAGTTTTAATTTATCTACTTTTTTGAGCATATAGGATAGTTCTAGTAAGAGGGTGGAGAGATGGCTCAGGGGTTAAGAGCACTGGTCTTCCAGAGGACCTGGGTTCAATTTCCAGCACCACCCACATGACAGCTCAAAGCTGTCTAAAATTCCAGTTCCAGAAGATCTGACACCCTGAAACAGAACACACATGCAAGCAAAACACCAATAAACATAAAATAGGAATAAATTATTATATTAAAAATAGTTATAAATGTTTTGATGTCCTCCTGTGTACCAGTTTTGGGTTGGTTTTGATAGATTATTCTCCTTATCATGGTTTGTGTTTTTCCTGCTTCTTTTTATATCTGCTTCCCCTCAAGTATTTGGCAAAATACTGACTTCCAAATGTGTATGAGAGAGCTGTTTGAAGATAGCCCCAAAGAAGATTGAAAAAAGAGAGTGCCTTACAGTCATTCATCTAGAACTATAAACAGTTTTCCTCAGCCAGAGTAAAAAGCAAAGGCTTGCTTTGCCTTGGGAAGGAGCTAATTAGGTCCAGATTGAACATTGTTTACAGATTCATCTATGAAGTCAGAAAAACCTCAAAAGAGATTGTTTCAAGGTAACTTACTTGCATCCCAGAACAAAGTTCAACATCTATAGGACTACAGAAACACCTAGAAGGTGCAACAAGGTATATAGGTCATTGTATCACTGCTCTTGTTATGTATTTTAGATATGAGTATCCTTTCTGTATTGATAAGTCTTTCACATTTCTATTTTTATTATCTATTGTTCTTGCTCTTACCCATTTCTTTTTTGGGTTGTTGATCCACTTTGTTAGGTATCTGGCTAACACAGTTGAAGAAGATGAAGAAGAAGCCAAGTATGAAATTTTTCCATGGGCTCTAGGGAAAAACTGGAGAAAATTGTTCCCTGATTTCTTAAAGTTACGGGACCAGCTCTGGGACAGAATTGACTATAGGGCTATTGTAAGCCGGCGATGCTGTGAGGAGGTAAGTGTTTAAAGTCACTTTTGTCATCTATCTTTGTTTATCTCATTTTCCTGGCTTGCTTATTTATTTATTTATGGTTTTGCTTTGTTTCTTTCTTCCTTATTTGGGGATAAATTCCTGCAAGTAGCCCAGCCTGCCTAGGAACTCACAGTCCTATTTTGTCCCCTTCAGTTTTAGGATAAAAGTATATCATGCCACTATGGCCTCCCTACTTAGTTTTTAATGATCTGTCTGTCCTCCTCTTTGCACATGTAGGAGGAAATCATTAGCCTCAGTTGTTATTATGAGTGCAACTTGTATATCCTGTTTCTGTTTGAATTTTATCACATTTATTAACAACTGTAGAATCCATTTTTCAGAGAAGACCACTTCTATACTATTCTTATTGTAGTCCCGTCCTGTCCCCCCACTCCCTGCCCCATCTAAAAGAGCACCAGTATCCTAGCAAAAGGCTTGTGGACATACTAAAGCATCTAATTATTATAAAACTAGAGTTGAATAATTTCCACTAAAGTATGTGAATTTTCAAGTTTCCAACATTGACACCAACAACATGATTGTATAAATTAAATACATTTAAAATCTATACCTCTTTTCTCAAAGACTATATTGTTTTGCAAGAAGTTGAGGTCTCATGAATTCTCCCAGTAACCCTTGCATTTCCTCTTTCTGTAAGCAGCCAGACACTTCTGAAGATGATCTATTACTCTCTTGACCCAGAAAACCCTACAAAATCACACAAATCCGGTTCATATCTTCCTCACCTTAAGAACATCAATTAAGCTGCCCAGGCTGTTAAGAGTATGCATATCCAAAAAGCGACCAAGTATCTGAAAGATGTCACTTTAAAGAAGCAGTATTCCAGCAGAATAAATGGTGGAGTCGTTAGGTGTGCCCAGGCTAAACAGGAGGGCTGGACACAGGGGCAGTGGCCAAAAATGAATGCTGAAGTTTTGCTGCACATGCTTCAAAGTACAGAGAGTAATGCTAGACTTAAGGGATAGACGTAGATTCTCTGGTCATTGAACATACCCAGTGAACAAGCTCACAGAGCTCAGGGCTGGATACATGAGCCCCCTGCCTTGATGAGATGATCCTCACTGAAGAGGAACAAACTGTCCCAAAGCCAGAAGAGGAGGTTGCACAGAAGAAAAAGATGTCCCAGAAGAAACTGAAGTGACAAAAACTTATGGCACGGAATAAATTCAGCATAAAATAAATGCAGATAAAAATTTTAAAATACATTTTTTTCTTTTTTAAATTTAATTTTCTTAAATTTCATTTGAGACAGGGCCTCGATAGCCCTGGCTGTCCTGGAACTGTCTATGTAGACTAGGCTAGCTCACAGAAATCATACTGTCTTTGTCTTCCAAAAGATGAGACTAAAGGTATGTATCTTCATTCCCAGCACATTATTTTCTTAATGTTAGAGTTTAAGATAGCTTTATTTATAAGTAAGTTAATGTTTTATTAGTATTTTAAACAACAAAAGTTATAGAGTAAAATTAAGCAATAATATTTGTTGACTCTTGTATTACTGTTTCAGAATTGTGAGAAATGTAAACTAGACAAATCTGTAATTAAACTCTACCCAGTTAAAGAGCCATAGAGCAGAGAAGCCAAAACTGAGAGATTCATTTCAAACTTGAACACAGACTTCAGCTGCATGTCACACAATTTCCCCAGAATTAACCTTGTTGATTATATTTGTAAATGAGAGAAGATACAACAATTTTACATATTTAAATTTGAATTATTGACTTGGAGGAAATGCAAGGATTCAGAAATAACAGAAGAAAAGAAAGACTATATAGCAGGCCAAGACTATACAAAGTTAAATCTAATGGGAAAAGATGAAAGGTTGCATATACAAGGACTCTAAAATTAATGTACTGTCATTCAAACTGAACTCAATCCAGTTACATGATAGTGAAAGAACCCTGTAACTTAGGTCTCTATTTCTTTTTTGTTTGTTTGTTTTGTTTTGTTTTGTTTTTTTGTTTTTTGATACAGGGCTTCTCTGTATAGCTCTAGCTGTCAGGCTGGCTTCAAACTCAGAAATCTTCCTGCCTCTGCCTCCCAAGTGCTGGGGATCAAAGGTGTGCACCATCACTGCCCAGCTAGGTCTCTATTTCTTTTCTTTTCTTTTCTTTCTTTTTTTTTTTTCTTTTTTTTTTTTTTTTCTTTTTTTTTTTTTTTTTGGTTTTTCGAGGCAGGGTTTCTCTGTGTAGTCCTGGCTGTCCTGGAACTCACTCTGTAGACCAGGCTGGCCTCGAACTCAGAAATCCACCTGTCTCTGCCTTCCCAAGTGCTGGGATTAAAGGCATGCGCCACCACCGCCTGGCTAGGTCTCTATTTCTTGTATGCCTTTTTTATGTCTCTACTTGGGTCAATGTTGTGGTCCATTCATGTAATCTCAATACTCAGGAGACTGAGACAGGGGGATCTCAAGTTCAGGGTCAACCTGGACTATATAAATAGTGAGACCCTGTCTCAAGAAGAAAAAAATGGCAATTACATAGAAATTTGCCAACCTCAAGAGTGACAGAGGGCCATATTTAAACACTTTTGTTCATGTACATGCTACTCTGCTTCTGTTCTCTTCCATTCTCTTTAGAACTATTATGTAAAGCCTTTTCTCTATTGTTCAACAGAACTTTGTCAAAGCCTCCTGATAGCTTTATGTTGCTAAAGCATAGGTTAGCTTTTAGTTTTCAGTCCTCAACTTAGCAGCATTTGCATTCCATATGCAGCCAGTCAAGCTACATATGTAATTTCTCTGCTAAACTGTCTTTATGAGCTTTTCCAAATATTGGGATTGATATATTCCCAATATCAAACCCCAATATAAGGGTTTTCCCACCTCTTTTGTCAACTTTCTTTCATCTCACCAGCCTTAGTAAGGTGTCTGAGAGGTCAGTCCTGAGACTTTTCTTGCCTTGACTGGAATTAACTTAGTAATGATCTTGTGCATTCTCCATATATTAACTATGAGGCACTAGAGAGATGGCTACTCAGTTTAAACCACTTCCTAGTCATCCAGAAGATCAGAGTTCAGTTCCTGGCACTGGTATCTGGCAGCTCACAACCACCTGTGCCTCCAACTGCTAGGAATCCTAACTCCTAGGAGTGGTCCCTACAGACATGTACATGTGCTCATACACATACAAACATTGTCAGAAGACTTTAACATAGGTATCTAAAAGTATCTCCTAAGTCCAGATCTACATATCAGACTGCTTGTTTGTTCCATTGTCTGATTGAACCCTCAGACTTGACATGTGTAAAATTCTATTCCTGATTCCTACACACAGACCAACAAACTTGCTTTTTTACAGTCTTCTATATGTTAATAAAAAGCAGCTCCATCCTTCCAATTGCTCATGTCATAAAACTGTATCTTTGGATCCCCCTTAGATCCTTGCCTTCAAAACTATTCAGGGGGCTGGAGAGATGGTTAAATGGTTAAAAGCAGGGCTGCTCTTCCAGAGGCTCCTAGTTCAATCTCACGGCTTCTTACAATTGTCTGTAACTCCAGTTTCTGGGGATCTAATGTCCACTTCTGACCTATGTGGGCACCAGACACTAGACATACAAGTGGTGCAGGCACACATGCAACCAAAATATCCTTACACATAAAAAAAATAAAATTTAAATTTATAAACTCTAGCATCCTACTATTTCTAGCATTTCTACCTCTATCACTGGTTGCCTTAATTGTTGTCATAACTTTGCAAACAGTCTCTCCTGAACATAGAATGTACCTTAGTAGTACACTCTTTGCCAAGCATGCACAAAGCCTTGAGTTCAATCCCTAGTACCTTAAAACAAAAGCAACAAAGAGTTTCATAATCTCCCCCACCTCATAGGCTCTTCTTTATTTAACTGTGAAAGTAATCATTCAGTACAGTAAGGTTTTTTTAAATTGTATTTGTACAGGTATTTTACCTACATGTTTATCTACACCACATGCAAACCTGGTCCCCACAGACCCCAGAAGAGGGCATCAGAACTCCTGGGACTAGAGTTGTAGACTGTTGCAAGCCATCAGGTGGGTGCTGGGAATGAAACTTGAGGCTCCTTGAAGACCAGTTAAGTGTTCTTAAACACTGAGCCATCTCTCCAGTCTCCACACCAAGGAAATAATTTTCAAGACTTCTTTTCAAAAGATCTAAGTAGCTTCACACTTTTATAGGGTATAAGGCAACATTGACCTTACCATGGTCTGCACCTCCTTTATCACTTGGTCCATATCTCTGACCTTGCTTATCCATTGTGCTCTTTTCTAACCTATTATATATAGTCTTCCTTTCAGCTACACTAGCCTCCTACTGCTCCCAAGGAAGCCAGGTATATTCACACTGTAGGATCTTCACTCCTGCCATTCTTAATGGAAGGCATAAGGATCTTTTTGTTTTTTGTTTTTCAAGACAGGATTTCTCTGTAGCCCTGGCTGTCCTGAAACTCTCTTTTGTAAACAGGCTGGCCTTGAACTCACAGAGAACGACCTGCCTTTGCCTCCTTAGTACTGGGATCAAAGGCTCGAACCACAACTCCTGGGTTTTTCTTTTTCTATTTTTCGTTTCTTTATCTTTTTGTTGGCATGGGGATCTTTGCACTGGTCATTCTCTATGGCAGCTCTAAGTGTGGCTGACACACGCAGTGACACTCAACTGGAGAAAACTGACGCCCTCTCTCCCAGTAAGCATCAACTGCAAGGATCTGCTTGGTTGGGGGTGGGATTTTGTGTCTATTTTTACCTCTGAGTGCTGGAATTTTGTCTGGCTTGAACCCATGTACGTTTGAATACTTGGAGGCTAAGAAGTAAGATACAATGTTAGAAATTAAGCATCCTATACATTTGGTACTGAAATCCTAGTACTAGCATACTGTCAGTCAAAATAATCTTTAGTCTTATATTCTAAAATTAAGTTAAACTGGGAAAGTAGCTACCAATGTGCTTATAATAGTAATATGTATTTGTGGTATTCAAATTCATAGTATTTGAATTAGCATGACCCTCCATAGGCTCATAAGTTTGAACATTAGTCTCCAGTTAGTGAAAATATTTGGGAAGGATTAGGAGGTGTGGTTGTTGGAGAAGGTGTGTCACTGGTACATCATTGAGGTTTCTAAACCCAATGCTATTTCCAGTTAACCCTTACTGCCTCGTTCTAGTAGATCAAAGTGTGAATTCCTAGTTCCTGCTTTAGCACCTTTCTTGTCTGCCTGTGGCCATGATGGTCATGGACTCTGTCGCTCTGCAACTATGAGCCCCAAATCGAACATTTTTTTGGAGTTGCTTTGTTCATAATGTTTTATTACAGCAATAGGAAAGGAACTAAGACCATATTATGACTCAATATGCATTGTTTATCCTAACAAAGATATCTCTGAGGATGGAGGCATTTTTCCTTTATAGCTGATGACACTGTAGGCCCAAGGATATTAGGATTTACTTAAGCACATACAAAGAAGTACCAGAGCCACATCTTGACTGGCTGCATATGCAATGACTTCCTGCTGTTCTGTTTTCTCTGATAGCTAGCTTTCATATAAACTTTTCAATAGTACTGGCATCTCCAATATGCTCAGATCTTCTGCTGCAACTAGGCTTCACCAATAGCCTTCATAGGCTCTCTTCATGGTGCCAAGCCTCAAATCCTTTGCATAACCCCTTCAGTCCTGGGCCAGCAACTGCAGCTGCGGCTGCACCTTCACCAGTGACCTTCCTTGGCCTCTCACAGTGCCAAGCTTCAGCTGCTCTTCATGACTTCAAAACCAGTGCCACCTGGGTGACTCTTACACATTTCCAAGTACAGCTGCAGCACAAGGTACAGCCTTGGATATCTCTGGAACACAGCTTCTTTGTGCTCTCAGAAAACACTTCTCAGAAGATTTCACCTCAATAATGCTGGTCTCTTCTTAATCACCACTAATTTCTTTGCTCCAACTAACCAGCATCAGTTGTTCCAGTAGTCTCTTGCTCCTCTTGACAATAAAGCCAGAGCCAAATGACCAAAGCTGCTGAGTTCTGCTGCTTCCTGGGGCTGGAACATGGCCCCCCTTGTTGTCACCATCTTTCTGTTTTCCAACACCTTCACTGCCTAAGCTTAGCTGTCCTGGAACTTGCTCTATAGACTCTTTTTAAACTCAGAGATATGTATGCCTGTCTCTTAAACACTGGGATTGAAGGTGTGGTCCACACCTGGATTTAAGTTTTTCTTCATCTAGAATGTGCTCTAGGCTGGTCTTGAACTCAGAAATCTGCTTGTCTTTTCCTCCTGGGATTAAAGTCATGTACTCCCATGCCTGGACCTAAAGTTAGCTGGGTGGGATCTTGCCCCAAGGTCACTACTCCCTTAATTCAATTTAACATGCTTGAACACAGGATTCAGCTCCATTTCACTTCCTGGTGCCCCTTTAATGTTTGAGCCATATATTTTATATTTTCTCTTTCTCAGCTTGCTATGCTTGTTTAAAATGCTCTTCATGAGAGAACAAAGTCTGTGATGGTTGTTTCTGAGACTTCTTTTGTCTCTTCAGCTTAGACTCAGGCAGACTCTTCAGACAGGGGCAAACGACAGCCACGTTCTTTACCAAAATACCACAGAACAGTCTCTAGCACATCCTCAAATTCCTCTCCACTGAAACCTCTTGAGCCAGGTCTGCACAGTTCACATCACTCGCAGCACCAAAGTCTTCCGTATTCCTTCTAGGAGAGCCCATTAAGCCCCACTTAAAGCATCCCAATGCTTTCACAGTTAACATTCTAATTTTATGTATGAAACTTCATTAAATGGGTTTAGTTGAAAACTTAATGGATATAACTGACCTATAAACAAATTCAATCTTAAACTGTACTTACAAGCTCGAAGTGTGAAGCTCAACTGGTAGAGTGCCTGCCTAGCATGCCCAAAGCTGTGGGTTTGATCCCTGGCACCACGTAAAAAGGGCATGGTGGTACACACTTGTAATCCTTAGTGGTAAGGATTAATCCTGCAAGCACTTAGTGGGTGGACAAGAAGATCAGAAATTGAAGGTCATCCTTAGCCATACAGTGAGTGCAAACCCATCCTGGGCTATATGAATTCTCTCCTCCCCACACCATCTTCATGTGTGTGTACACATATATGTGTGTGAATATTTTATATATGTATTAATTATTTTATAGATTTATCATATATTATTTATATGTATTTATATAAATTTAATAAACTTGCATGGAGACTTGTGATATGGCTCACTGGTACAGCACTTGCTTTACAAAGGCATAACATCACCATTTGCTGAATAAAACAGTTTTACTTTCATATTAAGAGTTCTTTCTTGGGGCTGGAGAGATGGCTCAACAGTTAAGAGCACCGACTGCTCTTCCAGAAGTCCTAAGTTCAATTCCCAGAAACCACATGGTGGCTCACAACCATCTGTAATGTATGCCCTCTTCTGGTGTGTCTAAGACAGCTACAGTGTGCTCATATACATAAAACAAATAAATCTTTTAAAAAAGAGTTCTTTCTTGAAGGCAGTGGTGGCACACACCTTTAGTTCCAGCACTCATGAGGCAGAGGCAGGCAAAGCTCTTCTCTGAGTTCAAGACCAGCCTGGTCTACAGAGCAAGTTCCAGGACAACCAAGGATGGACAACCAAGGATACATAAAGGAACCCTGTCTTAAAACATAACAGACAACAAAAGACTTCTTTCTCATAAAAAAATATAAACCCTTATACATACACCCCTAAAACAGTTCCTTACTGCTGCCTTCCCTTGTCCCTCCTAGGCCACAAATATAGCTCTGAAATTTCAGAAATTTTAAACATTTTAAAGAAATCACTAGTTTAGGCAAGTAGTCCGACTCTGTTTGGCTCTCATTTTAGGATTATCATACTTATCATTTACTGTAGGTCATTGATAACTGCAGCTAAAGACTTGACTTAAATCTCATTGATGTTTTGGACTTCATGAGGCCAGCACATTATCCCTAGCTTGACTTTCTAAATAGCTATCATTTGCCAGATGCTAATTATGGTAAGGATTTTACATGTAATATTGAATTTCAAAACAATATTTATGGTAGTTAAGCACCCCTATTTTATCAATGAAGTAACTGGACCTCAGAAAGGTCCAGTTAAAATAGCAAAATAATTTGCTCTGTAGCATATATAGTCAGCAAGTGGTACAGCCAGGACAAGAAAGTCTACAACTAAATAAAGCCTATGCTTTATTTAAAAACCTTATGACAATGCCTGATAGTGAGAATATTAAGTTTACATGTTTTTTTAAAAAAATAGCACATTCCTTGATATAACTGTAAATATTTTAAGATTAACCTAACATAGCTAAGAGCCTATTTTTTTTTTAACAAAACACACACAAGTTAAGAATTATATGTTTTATACTATATTTCCTAAACTTAGAAATATTTGAAAATTTAAAAATAAATATCCTGGCACACTCCTTTAATCCCAGCAATCAAGAGGCAGAAACTGGCAAATCTCTTGAGTTTGAAGACAGTCAGGTCTGCATAGAAAGACCCTGTCTCAAAAAACCAAACTGACTAAGTAAACAGCAACTGAAAAGGTTGCTTCATTTATATTATCTGCTTGAATTTAGATACTTTGTCAATATTAATATTAATGATCCAAGCAATCACTTTACAGAAAATGCTGCTATGGATGACCTGATGTTGCTGATTTGTTTTGTTTTGTGACAGGGTTTCTCTGTGTAGCCCTGGCTGTCCTGGAACTCACTTTGTAGATCAGGCTGGCCTTGAACTCAGAAATCTGCCTGCCACTGCCTCCCAAGTGCTGGGATCAAAAGCGTGCTCCACTACTGCCCAGTGATGTTGCTGATTTAACGTTGGTAACTTAAGTGTTTTTATTGTTCTGGAGTGGGTTTTTTTTTTTTCTTGTGACAGGGTTTCTCTGTATAGACCTGGAGCTCAATTCTGTAGACCAGGCCAGCCTTGAACTCAGCGATTCACATGTCTCTGCTGGAATTAAAGGTGTGCACTACAACTGTCTTTTTTTTTTTTTTCCTTTCTTTTTTAGGTAACTTAGCTGTTATTTTAACTTCAGGTTTAGAAAAGGCTACTCCTGAGGTACAATTTCTGTACTTTACTTAGTTTTAAAATATTATTAAATTCACAAAGTAGCCTTTTCACTATAGGTTATGGCCATTGCACCAACCCATTATATCTGGCAACGAGAGCGGTCTGAGCATCACAGTGGAGCTGTTAGGAACTACAACAAAGATGAAGTTCATCTGCCCCGGGGACCTAGTGCCACACCAGTGGATTGCTCACTGTGTGGCAAAAAAGGAAGATATGTGAGATTGGGACTGTCTTCATCATCATCCTCATCCAGTGATACAGTGGAGCTAATGGAAAACCGTTCTCAGGAATTTCGCAATTCATTATCAATGGACATGATAGGTGATCCTCCTCAAGCTAATACCTATTCTCAAGGTATGATTTAATGGTAAAGTAGAGTTAGACTAATGCATGTTCTTTGTCTACTCAGACCTTACAGGCAAGGATGCATAGTTTACATAACTGAGTTCAATTTGTATTGAAAGTTTTCCCCCTACAAGTTACCACTTTTTATCCTGTCTATACCCATTTTGTGTGGTAGCTTACACACACTAACAAGGATCTTACATATCTTAAACTGAACCTCACTATGCTATGAGGTCCAACTATTAAGGCATGAAGGGTTTCTATGACATGTTTATTTTAAAATGTTTTAAGAAAATAAATTTACTTATAATTACCATCCAACTATTGGTTTCTTCTATATACTTTTCTATTTCTAACAAAATTAGGCCATATTTTAGCCAGGCTAGCTTTTTATTATTTAGTATAAATCATTTTCCTATGCCATTTAGTCTTTGAAAACCTTATTGTGATATGTGTAATTTATTTGCATATATCATTGTTGAGCTCTAAATGATTACTTAGAACAATGATATATTAACTAGAAAATAACCATAAATACAAACTATATCTTAATTCTCAAGTTATTTTTATATGTAGTATTTCCCTTTCATTTCTCTTTTAGATTTGAAACAGTACTAGAGTACTCTGCAAAGGGTCCTGTTTACTTCTTACAGATTCCCCTCATCTGAAAATAGATTTCACTGGGCAGTGGTGGCACATGCCTTTAATCCCAGCACTTGGGAGGCAGAGGCAGGACAATTTTTGAGTTTGAGGCCAGCCTGGTCTATAGAGTGAGTTCCAGGTCAGCCAGGGCTACACAGAGAAACCCTGTCTCAAACAAAACAAAACAAAACCAAAATAAAACAAAACAAAACAGAGAAAGAAAAAGGAAGAAAAACAGATTTCTTGTAGTCTCTTCTATCATGGAAAAAAACACCAGACCCACATCAGATTTTTTCTGGCTTATTTTTACCATCTTCCTATGAGAAGGACAATGATTGCTGAAGCTTTACGAAAGGGAATTAAACTCCAGTCCAGTGGTTCTCACCCTTCCCAATGCTGTGACATTTTACTATGGTTCCTCATGTTGTGGTGACCCCAACCATAAAATTTTTTGTTACTACTTCCTAACTATAATTTTGCTGTTATAAATCGTAATGTAAATATTTGTGTTTTCTGATGGTTGTTTGGGGGTCATGACCCACAGGTTGAAACCCACTGCTCGAGTCCCTGGACAGCAGAGCATACTTCCTGTGCCTTTTAATGAACACAGTATTTGCTTAACAAATTTCACTGGCAGTATAGTTTCTTGCTTTTCAACATCTCCAAGCACACTCTTTTGTCATACACGTATTTGACAATAAATAGGACTAATTATTAGCTCAACTATAAAGTGTCATTTGTCATTCCTCTTCTATCTCCCAGGTTTTTAACTTTTACATTCTTTGATCCTCAGAATGGGTGGTGTTTATTGGATGTTTACTGTCCCAGGCTATACAGAAAGCTCCTATATAAATGAATATAATATACTCCTATATATTATATTCATAATATATTTAATATTCACTACTACTGAAGGTTAAGTGTTATCTCTACATGGCAAACAAGGAAAACAAGGCTTATGTTAATTTTCATAAGGTTTGTAGAGTAATATTTGAATCCTGGTTTGTGACTGGAGCCTGAATTCTTACCTATTATACTCTACTGCCTTTGATAAAACCCTGCTTTTAGCAGTGAAAATAAGATATGGTAGAAGCCTTTAAGAAGACTGCTAAAGGAGAGATGGAAATACCAAGAGTCAAGTTCCTTCTGGAATGCTTTAGACTCATTCTGCAGACCAGGCTGGCCTCGAACTCAGAAATTGTCCTGACTCTGTTGGGATTTTAATAATTTTAATAATTTGAACCTGTATCTACAGAAAACAGAAGAGAAATCACAGTGTTTTATTTTGAGCAGGCCCTGTAGATATCATTGGAATATGTAGATATCATAGAGATTCTCATCTTGAAATCCCACTGGGGGACTGGAGTGCTTGCAGGAAGTAAGGTGCTTCACTAGTCACTGTACTGAAAAAGCTGAGGGCAGGGGATGTGTCAGTGGGTAAAGGCTTGCTACTAAGCCAAGCCTGATGTTCTGAGCTCAGTTCTTCATGGCAGGCAAAAACTGTCTCCCTCGTGTTGTCCTCAAGAACATTGTTGTACATGAAGCACATACACACATACACTGGGGGGTGGGGGGGAGGAAGAGAGCAAGAAAGGAAGAGAGAATAAATGTAATTAAAAAAAACAAAACCAAGCCTTTGAGGTATTATAAACGAAAGTAAGGCATAGATGTAGGAGAATTGTAGAAGGGAGTGTGCCTTTACCTGTTTATTGATGAAATTCCCAATTTAGGATTTATAGGTCCATTTTAGGAAGCAACAATTTTGGTTTTTTGTTTGTTTGTTTGTTTGTTTCTTGAGATAGGGTCTCACTATGTAGCTCTGGCTGTCCTGGAACTCATGGAGATCCGCCTGTCTCTGCCTCCTGAGAGCTGGAATTAAAGTCATGTGCCACCATTGCTTAGAGGAAGAAATAAATATTTATCCAACAGTTTTCTTGTGAATCTTAAGGTTAACTCTGAAAGCTTTTGTTAGTGTCAGAGGGCAAACAATATAAAGAAAACTATTGCTAGGTATGGAGGCCATGCCTTGGAATCCCAGCACTCAGGTTGAGGTTGAGGAGCCCCAGCTGGAAGCCTCTTTGAGCTACACATACATTACCTTTTTTAAAAGGGGGGGGGGAGGGAGGATACACTGGAGAGATGTCACTTGATGGTCTATAGTCATCAAAAACTCATTCCAACATCCTACAAGAAAGACACACAAGGAGCTGGTCCAGCAGGGCATTAAACAGGGTCCGGAGAGGTCACCTAAGAGAGAATGGGGAAGAAACAGGCGAACGCAAAGAAACACGGCTTGTCTATAGGCTGATCAAATCGTTATTTTTACTTTTTCACACAGGGGTTATATACACAAAAAGGCAGGATGTGGGGAAGGGAATGACACAGTAGCGTAAGTGTTCAGGGGGAGTACAGATATCTTCCAGAACAGAGTGTCAGCAGGGTGAAGGTTCAGGGGACAGTTCATTATGATTCCACCTATGATTCACTTATCCTTATCTAAGTTGGTACTATCCACCAAGGTCACCTATCTACAGGGTCTATGATGACTTAGGTTTGGCAACTTCCCACCAAAGCTGCTTGTTTACAGTAGCTTCTAGCCATCTGTTTCAGTGTCTTTCCACAGGGACCCAGGACTTTGTATTAGCAGGCATTTATGTCAGGCCTATGGCTGATTCTAGGCCTTCAGTGTATAAGCAGGCTGCCCCTGACACTTTGCCTCTTACATTCTGTCCACCAGCCTTTCTGAATTGTGAATGTGCATAATATTCAGATGCCTCATTTGGGGCTGAGCATCCAACGATCATGTGTTCTCAGCACTTTGACCAATTATATGATTCTGCATTAACCACTGTCCACTGCAACAGGCTTCTCTGACCAAGGTTGATAGCAGCACTAACCTAGGAGTCGAGTGTTTAGAAAGCAGTTTGTTATAGCAAGACAACAGTAGTAGGTTCTCCTAAAGTCAGTGACCTCCCCAGCATTGGGCTAGAATGCTCTATATAGCTCAAGCTGTCCTGGAACTCATGGCAGTCCTCCTGCTTCAACCTCCTGAGCTCTGGAATAACAGATGTGAGCTACTATAGACAGAATCTTTTTAACCAGATTAAAAGAATGTCATACTTAATGACATACATCAAATGATGGGAGAAATAGACTTTAGGAACATGAATTAGGAATAGGGATTATTCATAGGTACCAGTTATATTAATTCTGATGTTCTTTTAACTTGGTTAAAAAGGTCCTATGGTAACTCACAGCTGTAATTCTAGTGCTAAGAATTGCCATGAGTTCCAGGACAGCCTGGAAAGTGAGATCCTGTTCCAAACCAAACCAAGATTAGAGTGTTAAGAAAAGAGATTAAAGAGCTGTTACATCTTGAGACCAGGTATCGCAGAACATGCCTGCATCCCGGCGCTCCAAGACTTTTGAGCAGGTTGACAGTACCAGGGACTCCCTCCTGTGGAATGGAAGTGGTTGATGACCCCCACAGCAATCGTGCCACTATTTCACTAGTGGACACATCCTGTTTTCAAGTCGGGTATTATTATAGCATGCAACATTCACTGAGGTGTAAGACCATTGATGAATAGTTTTCTTCCTCAGCAGCTTGCCTTAGTACCACCCTCCAGCATTGTGAAAGCTAGCCAACAGAGAAACATCTACATCTAAACAACAAAAAACTGTGTAACTATATAAAAATACAGCCTTGAAGATGAGTTGTTTGAAAAATATGAATAAAGTTCTTTAAACAATATGTGTTATTAGAAAATACAAAATAACTGGTATCTATGAGTAATTCCTATTCCTAATTCACATTCCTAAAGTACATTTCTCCCATCATTTGATGTACGTTATTAATCCTGGTGGCCTTTAAACATGGTACAAAGATTCTGTCTATGGCAATTCACATCTGTTATTCTAGTGCTCAGGAGACTGGAGCAGGAGGATTGCTATTAGTTCCAAGTCACCCTGAACTATACTAGTAAGTTCCAGGCCAGCCTAAGTTACAGAATGAGACCCTGTCTCAAACCATATCAAACCAAGATTTGAGTGGACTAAAAAGATTTAAGAATTGTTATACCTTGAATGGTAGAACATGCCTGTATCCTGACACTCCAGAAGCCAAGGCAGGAGTATCACTAGTCGAGGCCTGTCTAAAATACACAGGGAACAAGAATGTCTCAAAATAAACTGGTCAAGGTGGCTTATGTCTATAATCCCAGCACTCTGTAGAGGGGAAAGCGGGAGGACCAGGAGTTCAAAGCCAGCCTGGGTTATATTAGACCTCATCTTTAAACCTCAGAAAAATAAAATCCAACCAACAAAAAGAGTTATTATGTCTTGAGGGCAAACCCTATTAATAGTGTGATTTATAATGTACCAGGTTCAAGGTCCTGGCTTCAATACCCAGAACCAAAAGCAACAACAAAGTTACATCTTTATTATAATTTTAAAAATTATATTATTCTCATAAACTCTCCCCTACTATTTACTACAGCCCTGTTTTCTGTTTGTTTATGGTGTGTGTGTGGGGGGGTATGGGTGTGTGTGCATGCACATAGGTATGTGTGGTTAACATTGGCAGTTAGAGAACAACTTTCAGGAGTCAGTTCTTGCTTTCTACCTTGTTGAGGCAGTGTTGCTGCACCAAGCAGTCCAGACTAGCTGGCCAGCTTACAAGCTTCTAGATGATTCTTCTGTTTCCACTTATTGCCAAAGGAGTGATGGGATTGTAGATACCCACCACTCCAGCTTTTTAAAAGCAAAAAATACATGAGTTCTGGGTATCAAACTCAGGCTTGCAGAGCTAGTTAGTTTTACACACTGAGCCATCTCCCTGAGTCTTCCTCTATCTATCATCTATCTATCATCTATCTATCTATCTATCTATCTATCTATCTATCCATCCATCCATCCATCATCTAATTTATTTATGTACTTACTTATTTAATTATTTATTTAGTTTTTTGAGACAGTTTTTCCTTAGAGCCCTGGCTATTCTGGAACTCTCTTTGTAGACCAGGCTGGCCTTGAAATCAGAGTGCTGGGATTAAAGGTGTGCTCTGCTAAGTCTGGCTCCTTATTACTTTTAAGTTCCACATAAGCCAGGCAGTGGTGGCGCACGCCTTTAATCCCAGCACTTGGGAGGCAGAGGTAGGCAGATTTCTGAGTTCGAGGCCAGCCTGGTCTACAGAGTGAGTTCCAGGACAGCCAGGGCTACACAGAGAAACCCTGTCTTGAAAAAAAACAAACAAACAAACAAACAAAAAAAAGTTCCACATAAGCAGTTAAAATATGTACTAGGTTCAGGCAGTGACGAATGCCTATAAGTCCAGCACTTAGGAGGCTGAGGCAGGAATATCAAGAATTCAAGACTAGCCTGGGCTACACAGTAAGATCCTATCTTAATCTTTTTGTTGTTGTTTTGGTTTTGGTTTTTGATCATTCTGCTTCCTCCTCCCAAATGCTGGGATCAAAAGCAGGATCACCACTCCCAAATCGAGACTCTGTCTCAAAAAAGAAAAAAACAAAGATTAAAAAAAGAGAAAAGTCAAAAAGTATTTTAAAATACATAAAGTTTTATCTTAAATACATAAAATTTACCTTAAATGCATATTTTATTTCAGTAGCCAATGACCATCAATCAAACAAAGAAAATGAAACTAATTTTGTGAAGAAAAACAAATCTATGGAATGGTTTGCGGAGAGCGAAGAATGACATGGCTCAACTAAAGCAAGCTGGAGTCACAGCTACAGAATGGCAAACCAAATGCGAGAAAATGTCAAATGGGACAGTTAACCAGTTGTACAATGGTCTTTAGCTTCTGTTATTTTTCAAACATATGTAAAAGTCATACAAATCATAGTAATAACTAAACATACCAAAATAAGGTAAAAATACTTTCTGAAGTAGTGACTGACAATATACAGTTCTAATTTGATACTTCTTTGTCTTCAGATTCAGTGCTGTTATCTCAGGTACCAGTTCAGTTGTGGTCTGAAATTCCTCAACCAGCTTAAAAGGTTAAACTAGAAGACAAGAAGAACTAGTTTAAAAGAGAAAACAATTAAGGTCATAACACTGCATTAAAAGAAACATTTAATTATATATTCTGAAAACAGTAGATATGTGTGACCACTTTACCAGTGAGCAAGTCTAGCCATATAAGGGCATGGTCTGTGTGGAAAGTCAGAACGTGACTCATCTGTAACTGAAAGCTCACACTACACTGTACAAATGTTTTATAGTTTGTTCACAAAAAGTGTTGAAATGTTAAACACTGTCCCTTTCCTGTAAGCTTTTTCACAGAACTTTTTTTTTTTTTTTTTTTTTTTTGAGCATTTGTTTTGGGGCTATTTGGCTAGTTAGTAACAAAAACATTTGTGAGTGATCACACAGTAACTTTACAGGTAGGCTTTTAACCAAAAAGTTAAGCCTGTTTCATAAATCAATGTATCTGAAACCCATTTCATGGCCTAAATAATGTGTACATATGAGTACCTACACTTGTTTCTTAGAAGAACTCCAGCAACATTTTAGAAGCTGCATTTTTTTCAACTGACTCAGCAGAATAGAAAAACACTACATTTCATTTTCTGTACAAAAAATAAAAATTTAAAAATCCCTGAATTGTATTAATGTCAATTAATATGGTCAACATACTTAAGAATCTACAGTATTTATTATCAAAAACATAAGCATAAAATAAAACTGAAGCTCTCCATGTGAAACATTTAATTTCCAACTCCAATTTCCTTTTGAGAATGTAACTGTAAATCTGTGTTGATGTTTGCTCTGACTTTTGAAAGCAGAATTCCATGTCTTGTTTTGTAAGACAGACCAGCCATTCTCTGAGCTCATTTCATTACCTGTTCACATGAGAACAGTTCACAGACACAAGTCACATCCCAAAGTTCAATAACTTGTGTGATGGTTTCAGAAACCCGAATAGTGGATTTTATATTTTTATCAAAAAAAGCGAGTGTATAATCTCTTTAACTACATTTCTCATCCAAATTTAAATGCTATTACCTAAATCTACATGTAATAGTTAAATGAAAGGAAGGATTAAAAAGGCAAATTAGGTGGGGATACAGCTTCGTGGTACATGCTTGCCTGGCATGCATGGCCCCAGTACTACCCGCCCCTCCCCCCCAAAGCATCAGGTCATGAATCCTTTTATTGTCTTAAGTAACAGAACAGACCATTACTTAAGTTTACTGTTAACATTACACTTTCAATTTTCCAATGTCTCAGAAAATACCTCTTTATTACTTTTTTGGTAAAAGATGATTTAAACAACAATATGATGGAATTTGGGACATGTGGTTATTTTATAGCATTTCAATGAAATGACATGTACATCTTACCAAGTTACAAAAAATTATTATTTTGTTTTGTTTTGTCTTTCAAAATGATTTCTCTGAGTAGTCCTGGCTGTCCCGGAACTTGCTCTGTAGATCAGACTGGCCTCAAACTCACAGATCCACTTGCCTCTGCCTCCCAAGTGCTGGGATAAAGGCATGTACCACCACTGCCTAACACAAAATGATCATTTTAGCCTGACATATAACCAGAATAACAATTTTCATCAGAAGGCTGAGGCAAGGAAAGTTACAGCCTAGACTAGACAGTGAGCTGAAGGTCCAGACCACCCTGGGATATAGAGCGAGACCCTGTCTTTAAGAATTGGAGGGAGGCTGGGCAGTGGTGGTGGATGCCTTTAATCCCAGCACTTGTGAGGCAGAGGCGGGCGGATTTCAGAGTTCGAGGCCAGCCTGGTCTACAGATTGAGTTCCAGGACAGCCAGGGCTACACAGAGAAACCCCGTCTCAAAAAAAAAAAAAAAAAAAAAAAAAAAAAAAAGAATTGGAGGGAGTTTCTCTCACCCCTCCAGACCTGAGCCAGGCTGGAAAGCTGGCCCCACCCCTCACTAGCTGCAGTACTCAGGAGAGTAAGCCCTGTACCTCGCCTGGGCAGCACAGTGGAGCTGGCCCTGGTGGTGTTCCTGAGGGAGAGCTATTGGGCTGACCAACTCAGCTACCTACCACCCAGGCAGATCCAGGGATTTGAGTTGGCCCACCATCTACCCCATCTATGAACTGCTGGAGCATGTGACAGGGCTGCAGATCCAAAACTACATAATCTCCATGACAACAACAGGAGTCCTGTTGAGGCCCGCTCTGTTCCTCAGGTCAGGGTTTAGCAAGAGAGAGAGTGGGGGGAAGAAGGGGAAGAGACACGAAGAATAGAGACAAGACAGAGGATCTGTAGTCAAGTCTCCTTTACTGTCTCCCACAGACATATATTCACACCTCCTACTGACCACCACCACTTACACCACCTTACAAGGAAATCCTGGGTATTTATAAGCACAAGCAGGAGAACACAGATGAAAACATTTTACCACGTGCACCATGCAGCTGGGGTCACTAAACAGCAAAACAAGCTATGTGGGATAAACAAGATATTTATCAGAGTGTGCTTCAGCTGTTGTAGGCTATTGAAAAACAAGTCTCTCATCAGGGTATATGGCTCCAGATGGCTGCAAAGTTGATAGCTGCTTTCTAGCCGATTTCTACTAAAAGTTGGCTCCCAAACAGGTCCCCCCTTTTAAATTTTTTTCAAAAGGGAAGGCTGAGAAAACTTACGGAAACCGTGCCTGTCCTAGGTTGGAACAAAGGACCCCAGCCTCCCTTTCCCGTCCTTGGATACTCAACAGCCATTGGTTGAGCTCCTGTCTTAGGATGGTGAGGCCTCCCTTCTTTTAGGGGCAAGGGTCTCGGTATGTTCTCTTACCCGTCATTGGCTATCCGGCTTAGTGCGTAAGTTAGGGGTTAATCCTCGTTAGTCTTGATGACAGAGGTTTCAGAGTCCCCTACTTCCAGCCTGTAATATCGGACCTGTGTGGGTTTCATTTGATTAGCATCTATCTGTTGTCATACAAAAGCCATCAGTCAGTTGAACCGCATCAACCCAAGAGACAAGAGACTTAGCAATGCCTGAATAGTCAGTATAAAAGCAACACTCTTTTTTAAGGGTAACACACAGAAATACAGAACTGATCATAGCTTTGATCTTAACAAAACAAGTAAGGAAATCCCTGTCCCTGCTCAATCAATCTCAAACCCCCAAAACAACTATAATAACTGTGGTAGTGGGTTTAAACAATATACCCCATTAAATCATAAGTCAGTGAATCAAGAGTCCAATAGAGCCACCCTGGAGATGCAGGTGGTGATGTCTCCTTCAGCATTGAGAACTTCTCAGGTCGGGTTTACTCATTGATCTATTCCAGTTTGAAGGCAATTGTGAAGCATCTCCAGGTTTCCTTCTTATTTCCTGCAAAGAAAAATTATGCTTCTCAGGGGGTTTCTCCTCCCTGGATTTGTTAATGTTGTCTATTTGTTTAATCAGTCTCTCTGGCAGCCAACGTGCAGCATCTGCAGTTTGGGAATATATGCAAACAGAACCTCTTCCCCAGATAAGCACTGGATCTGGCCCATTCCAGGTCCCATTAAGGGGTCTTTCCAGAGGACTGTTGCAAAATTCTTTTTTTGTATCAGGATGCCAGAATCTATCTGCAGTAGATTTTCCTTCAGAATCCAAAGTTAAAAAATTTAAAATAAAAAGCACATGATGGATATTTCTGGGGGATCCCTTGGTAGGGTATCATTCCCCATTCTTTTTTTTTTCAAATTGACTTTTCACTAGCAACTGAGCAGCTTGTAATTTTTCAGTGGTTAGGGACCACTGATCCACCCAGATGGGCGAGTCCCCCTTCCAGGTGATGGGATCCGCATAACACCCTAGGGTTGCAGCTGAATCAGTAGCCCCCATCAAAAATACCCCAAGCCTCTTCTTTCATTGTTACCATAAACCTCAGTAGAATGAGTAATTCCATCTTCACCTTTTCCTAATCCTTTGCCTGAGGAAAGCACAGAGTTTACCATTTGAGCCATGATTACTTCATTAGGGCTGCACATAATCAATCCCAACTGGGATAACAGATCTCGGCCCCAGAGATTAATAGGAAGGCCCGGGATGACATAGGGTTGTATATTCCCTGTATTTCCTTCTTTATCTTTCCACGTCAGCACCTTAGAGCTTTGCTGTGGGTTTTGACTTTGGCCAATACCCCTTAAGTTGGTTAAGGTTGGGGTCAGAGGCCAGGTAGCAGGCCAATCACTTTGTTTTAGGATAGTCACATCAGCTCCCATGTCAACCAAGCCTTGGAATGCCTTTCCATCCAGCCATAGTGTCACCATAGGTTTTTGTTTAACTATAGGCTGTACCCAGTATGCATCAGAGGAACCAAAACCTTGATCTCCTCTTTTAGGATTCTTATATTTGTGATTAGTAGGGTACAATGGAAGTAACAATAGTTGAGCTATCCTCTTTCCTGTAGGAATGGTGACTATATTCTGAATTGCCTGCGCCATTACCTTAATCTCACCCTGATAATCATTATCTATAACTCCAGGAAAAATTTGTAGTCCCTGCATAGTAGTACTGCTTCTTCCCACTATCAGGCCAAACACATTTGGATACAGTGGTCCAAACACTCCAGTGGGTAATGCCTGAGGTCCCATTTCTGCGGTTAATACTGTGTGGGTGGCAGAACTGAGGTCTAGTCCTGCGCTTCCTGGTGTTGCTTGACTGAGTTCAGAAAGGGATTGGTGTTTGCTGGTATGACACTGACTGCTCCATAAGCCTGTTTTGGCTTGCATTGGTTCAGGGCCTGGAGCTGGCCCCTGTTCCTGTTTCCCTGATCATGGGAAAGGGTGTTACCTTGTGCGTCTCTTTTAGACCTACAATCACTAGCCCAATGCCTTCCACGTTTGCAACATGGGCAGAGCCCAGGCTGTTTTCTGGGCTGTCTCTGGCTTAACTCATTTTCTACCTTGCAATCTCTTGCAAAGTGTCCAGGCTTGCCACATTTAAAACATGCCTTTCTGTCTCTATTTGCCAAAAAATCTCTTACAGATTGTTCTTGTATGGCAGCCGCCATAGCTAAGCCCTGTTGGTAGGAGGGACCTATGTCAGAACAGAGTCTGATATATCCCGTAAGGTCTGTCTTTTTCCTGTAGGGTCTAATGGCCGCTTGGCAGGCAGGATTGGCATTTTCATATGCAAGTTGTTTCACATAATCTACATCTGCCTCTGCATTAACAAAAATCCTCCCTGCTGTTGTCATTAATCTATGAACAAAGTCAGAAAATTGTTCATCAGGCCTTTGCCTGACTGCTGTTAAAGATTCACCAGGGTCTCCCTTTGCCGGGAGTTTACGCCAAGCCTTCATGGCTGCATTTTGAATTTGAGCGAATAAACCTGGGTCATATTGCATCTGGTTATCATTAGCAGCAAATTGCCCTTCTCCTACTAAGGCATCAAAGGACCAACCATTTCCTGCCTGAATGTTTCTCCTAGCTGTTTCTTTACAATTCTCATGATACTCTGATTTCCAAATTAGATAGTCTCCACCACTAAGAACTGCTCTCACTAATGTATTCCAATCACTAGGAGTCAGCCACTCCTCTGTGGCAGACTCTAAAATTGCAAGAGTAAAGGGAGCAGTGGCACCATATTGTGATACTGCATTTTTAAATTCTTTAATAATTTGAAAATTAAATCCTGTCCCTGTCCTTAATTTTTCTAACTGATTACTTGTCCCTGTACTTAATTTTTGTAACTGATTACTTAAGTCCTGATACTCTTTTTCTAACTCTATCAGTTGTTTAAGGATAGAAATTTTGTCCTCTAACTCCTTTCTGGGATCTACAACCACTGTCTCCACTGGGGGAGCACTTGGAGGTGGAGGCACATAGGAAGAGGGCCTTTCAGCGTCATAAGATTTGACTTCCTCTTCCTCTAGGTCAGCACCATCTGGCTCTGACAAATTGTCATCAACCTTTGATTGTATTTTGGATTCTAACTTATGCTTCTTTTTATTTTGAACATGAAAGACAGCATTCAAGCAACGAAACAAAAGCAGAAAATTAACACACGTGAGCAGCAAACAACAAAACCAAAACAGAGAGTTGAATTCAGGCTGACTAATTTCTTGTCCCATTTTCCTTATCATGGCTTACCTTTCTCGAAGCGGCAGATTCGTGATCACCGTCTGATTTTTCAGTCGACCCTTCTTCCAATAATGTCCCTCACTGGATCTCTCATTCTTGCTGCCTCTCATTGAGCGCCAAACTGTAGCGCTTACTGGAGCCTCACTTTGGGCGCCAAACTGTTGTGGCCTGCTCTGTTCTGCAGGTCAGGGTTTAGCAAGAGAGAGAGTGGGGGAAAGAAGGGGAAGAGACACGAAGAATAGAGACAAGACAGAGGTTCTAATCAAGTCTCCTTTACTGTCTTCCACAGACTATATTCACACCTCCTACTGACCACCACACACTTACAAGGAAATCCTGGGTATTTATAAGCACAAGCAAGAGAACACAGGTGAAAACATTTTACCACGTGCACCATGCAGCTGGGGTCACTGAACAGCAAAACAAGCTATGTGGGATAAACAAGATATTTATCAGAGTGTGCTTCAGCTGTTGTAGGCTATTGAAAAACAAGTCTCTATCAGGGCATATGGTTCCAGATGGCTGCAAAGTTGATAGCTGCTTTCTAGCCACTTTTTTCTGCTTAAAGTCGGCTCCCAACCGAGTCCCAGTGAGGATCCAGTATTGATAGTATAGCAATAGCAGAAGCCAGAGGTCTGAAAACAGACCAGTGACTCACTACAATGTGTGGACGAAAGGGTATACTGTGGGACACACTGTGACACACTACAGCTTCCATTACAAGATTTTTTTAAATTCTAATTTCACTTTATTTGGGGAGGGTGGATAGGAAAGGATGGGGAGATGAATGGGATTGGAGTTCATGACAAGAAATTCACAAAGAATAAAAGTTAAAAACATGCAGGAGGAGAGGGATAATTTAAAAAACAACGAAAAACAGGCTGAGGCTGTACCTCAGTGGTAGAACACACAACTAGCATGTGCAAGGTTCTGGATTTGATCTCTAGCACCCCAGAAATAAGCAGCAAAAGCCCCACTCCCACTACTCTGTTATTCACTTGTCAAGTATCCAGCACACACGCCACTATTTAAGATTTGGGACCAAGGCAGACAAAGCAACTTGAGGATTTAACACATCCAAAGCTCCCTGTGGGGAAGGAAGAGCTGTGGATCAGCCTCCTTGTGCTTAAGAACACAGGGAATCCAGTTTAAAAAGCGAGTCTACAGGTAAAGGAATTGCATTTTGCTACGTTACTGTTCCTCAAAGAGATATGTTTATTATTATACAATGATATAGTACTGAACTATATATAACAATCCTAACAGAGTATCTTCAATAAGGAATCTTTCTTTGGCTATGTATCTGTGGATACAAAGATACCTGTATTAGCAATATTGCCAATTTTAAGAAATGCCATAACAAAAAGAATAGAATATATCCAACGTCCTATGAATTCCTGCTGCTAAAGTTTATACATAACTGCTTCAGCTGAGCTTTAGCAATACAAATTCACATGATTTCTGGGTGTGGTGGCTTATGCTTACTATCCCAGCACTCAGGAGGTGAAGGCAGAAAGACTGATTTCTAGGCTGGCCAGAGCAAGGAAAGATTCTGCCTCAAACAGAATAAAAAGGAAAAAAAAAATCACATTTCAATGATGTTTACATTTTGTTGTTGTTATTTTGGAGACAGGATCTCACTAATGTAGCTAGCCCTGGCTGGCCTGGAACTCATTGTATAGACTAGGCTAGCCTTGAACTCAGAGCTCCACCTGCCCAGATTCTTTACTTATCCTGCAAATAGTGAGGCTCACAGTGCTCAGCTTTTACTTCTTGCCATTATTGAACACTCATGAATGCTTCTGACTCAGCATCTCTCGGACCCAACTCCAAACGTATTAAAATAAAAGTATTCTTTGGACCCCTGGAGAAAAGGGCAAATATAGTGAAGACTGCTGCTCATACAAAAGAAGGCAGATCCTTGGTTGCTTTCCTTTTTTCTAATTTAAAATTTTTATTGTTGGGCATGGTGGTACATGCCTTTAATTCAAGCACTTGAGAAGCAGAGGCAGGTAGATCTCCAAAGTGTAAATTTCTGGTTTCTCTGAAGAGTCGGTTGTGTTATGTGATGTTTTTCTGGAAACTGTCCTATGAGAGGAGGTTTTTGCTGAAACAGACACGAGAGGATGTTTTGCTGAGAGCAGACACATGGTGTTTTTCTGGAAGCAGCCTGGAAAAAGGACATGTGATGTTTGCTAGAGCGGATGCTGGTGAGAACACGAGATGTTTGGAAAGTGTATAAATATAACCCAACAGACAGCAGATGCCGCTGTACTGGTATTGGTATGCCTTACCTTTCTTTGTTGGTCATTGTTGGGCTTTGTTGTTGCTGGTCTTCGCTGTCATTATTTGTTGTGAATTCATAGAGAAATGCACCAAAGAATTTCTGGTGGTGTTTTGGTGGCTTCTTGCCACTTCCAAGGACTTGGGCCGATTGGCAGAGCCTTGTGGTTTCTTCTGGATCTAACTGCTATTGCTGATTCGTGAGTGGTGTTTGCTAGTGGGTAGTTGCACTGGTGGTTTGTGTGATACGAACTGCTAATATCCTGACAAGTAGATTGGATTCTCTCCAAAGAACTATTTCTACACAGGTCCACATCCTCCTTTGCCCTATTAACCTTTCCTTTCCACTACCTCTGGTGGTGGTGGGCTAGAAGGGAGGTCAAAGCATTTAAGTACAATTATTAAAAGTAGGTTTTAAATAATCAAAGCCTACAGATCTCTGAGTTTGAGGTCAGCCTGGTCTACATAGTAAGTTCCAGGACACAATACTTATTGAGGGAAGTATACATGTGTCACTACATGTTTATGGAAGTCAGAAGACAACTTAAAAGGAGTTCTCTTACTGTGTGGGCCTTTGGGATTCAATGTCAGACTTGGAGGCAAGTACCTTTAAGTGCTGAACCATCTTGCTAGCCTTAACCCTTTTTTCTTTCAATACTCAGGAACATAGAAACCATTTAAAATAATTTAGTGTATCAAACGTTAGAGACTTTATGTCTTCCTTTGCTTTTGAAATATCATTATGAATAAAACTCACATGGTCTAGCCATTCTTGAATTTGACTTAAGCTCCATGAATTATGCTAGTGATGGTATTCTTCTTAACCCTATCATGGTCTTTCATATCTCAAAACATAGAACTTGTCCTTGTGATCCAACTTCAGCAAAAAAATAATTTATATTCAACAGCATTAGTTTATAAACTGCCTAGAATCTATTTTGAAAGGGAATTAAATGTCTCCAGAAAAAAGTCAAATATCCATGGTTACAAAAATCTCTTTGTAATCCCTAACCCCAAATTTTCTTCTTTGGAGGCAGCCATAGTATTAGGCATTTGCCCTTCCTGTGACAGCTTTATTTATACAAACCTGCAAGTAATTCTGTGTTTTTAATCCACAGTACAGCTAAATCACATCATCTTTTACTTTTTTCATTGATAATGTCATCTCAGCAATATGCAAACACTGTGTTTTTAACTATTACATTCCACGATTTATTTAGGTAAATGATAAACACTTATCCATTTCTAGTCTTATTTTCACACAAATACTTCAGGGAACATTCTTTTGCCTAATATGTAATGGCCATCAGATATAAATTAAGCTCAGAGGGTATGTAAAGTTTTATATTAAAAATATGTATGTGCCTGGTTCTCCATTCCCAACGGTTATCCAACATTTTATGTGTCAATCTAAAATATGAAATTTGTCATTGTTCTTTCTTCTTTTTAGATAGGCTCTTATTGTGTAACCCAGGCTATCCTAGAACTCATTAAGTAACTCATGTTAACCTAGAACTTATGATTCTCCACAGTGCTGAGATTATAAGTATGTGTTTCCGTGCCTGGTCTACCACTGCATAATTTGCATTTAAAATTATGGATGAGGTTAAGGCTCTCTTGTGTGTCTGTCCATGTTCATGGAGAGTATACATGTGTGGTAAAGGTCAGGGGTTGTTACTGGATGTCTTCCTCTTCTGTTTTCTACCTATTTTTCCAGACAGAGTTTCACTGAGCCTGGAGTTCACCAATTCTTCTAGATTGGCTGGCTGTGAGCTCTGGAGATCCACCTGCCCCATGTCCTCCTTTATCTACTCCAATCTTACCTGTTTTGGATAAAAAAAAAATGAGCTTATTCTACCAGAGCCTGAGTCTGCTTCCAAAACCCTGTCCCCTGGCTGATGTCATTTATATCCTATGATGGAACTATGGTGTGGATGACTCATAACTACAAGCTGCACACCCATTCTTGCTTTACACTTCTGTCGGACAGTCAAAAACAGAAATGGAAAGTGGACTAGACTCTGGCCCTGCCCAAGAATTTATATTTTGCTTGATAAAGTAAAAATTCAAAAAGCAAACTCAGCAGCACTACAGAACAAACTAGAAATTACAAATAAGAGCCATAAGGGTTCAGAGGCAGCAGAGTAGCCTAGCTTGAAGGCAAGAGTTGGAGACCTGAAGAAAACTAGCAGGGTAGGACGGTTTTTAACACAGCACAAGAAGGGTAAGCACTGTTACCTTAGGAGGGGAGACAGACTTAAAAGCCAGCCTGAGGCTTTGTACTTGACCTAGTAAGCAGTTAGGACATGTCCCTAAGGCTATAGAAAGGGTATTTTATGAAAATTAATATGGCAAGGAAATCTATGAGAAACCAAAAGATCAGTTATCAAGTTATTTTTTGAAAGATGTACATATATTTAATATACATATAAACAGTTATCAAGTTATTAGACACCTTTTTGCTTGAAAATAATGAAAAAATTTTAATGTAAACAAAACAGGAACTTTACCAAGAAACTGACTCCTCCCCTTCTCTTTTGAGACAGGGGTCTCAATGTTCCCCAGGATAGCCTTAAACTTGCTATGTAGCCAAGAAACTGAACTCATTTTCCTGCCTCCACTTTCACATGCTGGGTTACAAGTATGCACCACTGCATGCCGACACAACAAAGAAAACTCTGTATGGGTAAGAGCTATATACTGGAAAGAAGGAGGGGAAGGGGGAGGGGAAGGAAAGAGAACAGAAGAGAGGAGGGGTGGGGAGAGGAGAAGAGAGGAGAGAGGAGAGAGGAGGAGAGAGGAGGAGAGAGGAGGAGAGAGGGGAGAGGGGAGAGGGGAGAGAGGGGAGAGAGGGGAGAGGGGAGAGGGGAGAGGGGAGAGGAGGGGAGAGGAGGGGAGAGGAGGGGAGAGGAGGGGAGAGGAGGGGAGAGGAGGGGAGAGGAGGGGAGAGGAGGGGAGAGGAGGGGAGAGGAGGGGAGAGGAGGGGAGAGGAGGGGAGAGGAGGGGAGAGGAGAGGGGAGAGGAGAGGGGAGAGGAGAGGAGAGAGGAGAGGAGAGAGGAGAGGAGAGAGGAGAGGAGAGAGGAGAGGGGAGAGGAGAGGAGAGAGGAGAGGAGAGAGGAGGGAGAGAGGAGGGAGAGAGGAGAGAGGGGGGAGAGGGGGGTGAGGGGGGAGAGGGGAGAGAGGGGAGAGAGGGGAGGAGAGGGGAGAGGGGAGAGAGGAGAGAGGGGAGAGGGGAGGAGAGGCGAGAGGGGAGGGGAGGGGGGGGGGAGGGGAGAGGGGAGGAGAGGGGAGAGGGGAGAGGAGGGAGAGAGGAGGGAGAGAGGAGAGAGGGGGGAGAGGGGGGAGAGGGGGGAGAGGGGAGAGAGGGGAGAGAGGGGAGGAGAGGGGAGAGGGGAGAGAGGAGAGAGGGGAGAGGGGAGAGGGGAGAGGGGAGAGGGGAGGGGGGGGAGAGGGGAGAGGGGAGGAGAGGGGAGAGGGGAGAGGAGGGAGAGAGGAGGGAGAGAGGAGAGAGGGGGGCGAGGGGGGAGAGGGGGGAGAGGGGAGAGAGGGGAGAGAGGGGAGGAGAGGGGAGAGGGGAGAGAGGAGAGAGGGGAGAGGGGAGAGGGGAGAGGGGAGAGGGGAGGGGGGGAGAGGGGAGAGGGGAGGAGAGGGGAGAGGGGAGAGAGGGGGGAGAGGGGGGAGAGGGGAGGAGAGGGGAGAGGGGAGAGGGGAGAGGGGAGAGGGGAGAGAGGGGAGAGGGGAGAGGGGAGAGGGGAGAGGGGAGAGGGGAGAGGGGAGAGGGGGGGAGAGGGGAGAGGGGAGGAGAGGGGAGAGGGGAGAGAGGGGAGAGAGGGGAGAGAGGGGAGAGAGGGGAGAGAGGGGAGAGAGGGGGAGGAGAGGGGAGAGAGGGGGAGGAGAGGGGAGAGAGGGGGAGGAGAGGGGAGAGAGGGGGAGGAGAGGGGAGAGAGGGGCGTCAGGGGAGCGGGGAGACGGGAGAGGGGAGAGAGCGGGGGGGAGAGAGGGGGGAGGAGAGAGGGGAGAGGAGAGAGGGCAGAGGAGAGAGGGGAGGAGAGAGGGGAGGAGAGAGGGGAGGAGAGAGGGGAGGAGAGAGGGGAGGAGAGAGGGGAGGAGAGAGGGGAGGAGAGAGGGGAGGAGAGGGGGAGAGGGGGGAGAGGGTGGGGGGGGGAGAGGGGAGGAGAGGGGGGCGGGGAGAGAGGGGAGGGGAGAGGGGGGGAGGGGAGAGGGGAGAGGGGAGAGGGGAGAGAGGGAGGAGAGAGGAGAGAGGAGAGAGGAGAGAGGAGAGAGGAGAGAGGAGAGAGGAGAGAGGAGAGAGGAGAGAGGAGAGAGGAGAGAGGAGAGAGGAGAGAGGAGAGAGGAGAGAGGAGAGAGGAGAGAGGAGAGAGGAGAGAGGAGAGAGGAGAGAGGAGAGAGGAGAGAGGAGAGAGGAGGAGAGAGGAGAGAGGAGAGAGAGGGAGGAGAGAGGAGAGAGGAGAGAGGAGAGAGGAGAGAGGAGAGAGGAGAGAGGAGAGAGGAGAGAGAGGAGAGAGAGGAGAGAGGAGAGAGAGGAGGAGAGACAAGGGCTGGAGAGATGGCTCAGTGATCAAGAGCACTGGCTGCTCTGATCTTCAGAGGTCCCGAGTTCAATTTACAACAACCACACGGTGACTTACAATCATCTGTATTGGGATTTGATTTCCTCTTCTAATGTGCAGGCATACATACAAAGCACTTATATACATAAAATATATGTAAACAAACTTTTATTTGTCGGACTGTGATGGCACATGCCTTTAATCTCAGGAGGCAAAGGCATGTAGATCTCTGAATTCAAGGCCAGCCTGGTCTACAGAGCAAATTCCAGGAAAGTCAGGGCTACACAGAGAAACCCTATCCAAAAAAAAAAAAAAAAAAAAAAAAAAAAAGAAAGGAAGAAAGAAAGAAAGAAAAGAAACTATTACCTTTAACTCTTAATTTAGAACTATATTAGGGAGTTTGGAACCTTGCTATGTAGACTAGGCTAGCACAAAATCACAATTTCCTGCCTCTGCCAGCTATGTGCTTAAGGCATGCACTACCATGCCCTGCTACTTGTCTAAAAGCCAAAGCAGCCAGACACAGTGGTGATACATCTACATGACTCTGTGCTGTGTTTTGTGGGGCTGGGGTAGGAGTATAATGGAACTTCATCCTTTAGTTAGATAGAACCTCTGTGGTACTGAAATCAGAGTACTTGTGATTGCCCAACTGGGACCCTAAAATATCCCATGGATGGCCTAGTCACCTTCCCTCCTTACATTGGGGCACAGGTGTGTGTTTCAGCTACCCACCAACTCCTGATCACCAATCAAAATCAACCAACTTCCTCATCTCCCCACTGCAGTTTCACATGGGTTGGGGGGGGGGAGGGAGTCAGCTTACAATAGGTAAATTTACTGAGGTTGAGACTCCAGTGATATCTGTGGCTTTAGAAGGCAGTCATCCATGGTTGGATGGGGCTTTTCCAGGCTCCTTGGCATATTCACACATCAGTATTTAACCCCAATAATCACACTGGCTTTAACCCCAATAAACAAACAAACTGGACTTGGATGGAATCGTTTCTTTCATCTGTTGGTGTCCTAGCTGGGTGAACAGCCATTTGTGTGTATCTCCCTGAGAAAAGGATGCAGGACTTCTGATGCATTCTAGGCAAGCCCTCTACTACTAAGTTACATCCCTAACCCCAATGTAAATATGTATGTGATCATGTATTTCCAGTAACATAGCTTACTAAGTATCATTATTAAAATACTGCCACAGGGCCTGTGAGGTGGCTCAGCGAGTAGGCACTGTGGGCAAGCCTGGTAACCTGAATTTAATTCCAGGATCCCAGGTGGCAGAAGAGAACTGACTCTGACCTCCACACTCTTTGTGGGCTCCCATTCAGACCCACTCCCCAATATTAAAAAACAAAGGTGTTATTACAACAGTACTACAAAATTTACCCCCAGACAATTCAACATCCTATGGTCAATACCCAAACACTTCAGAGCTGTGGGGAACAAACAAGTACGTCTGTTTAGCGAGCCCACACTATTATGATAGTAAACTGGCATAATCTTCATTTAAGGTAAGAGAGTGGCAAATAGCAAATGTAAACTCTGTTTCTTTCTAAAATTATCAGTATCTGAACATGTTTAAAAATCCAACATGTTGACAAACTCCAATGTTTGGTGATGAGAACAAACTCATCAGACTGTGGTAGTGCGCCCATCCTTGCCCTTCCTGGAACCCACACACACCTAATTCCCATGGCAGTACTTTTGGATACGTTACGGTGGGCCCTCTTCCATTAATAATACATAGTCCTCCAAAGGTGGCCTCCGCAGAAAACTCTTACCGAGAACGTGTCAGGATCTAGCCAGGAAACCTGCCCTCGAAATCTCTGAACGCAATTGCTCCCCAGTTACTATTAAAGTGTCCGACGTTGAAAAGCCGAAATAATTTCTTTAATTGTAATTCTCTCTTTCCCGCCTGAGCTTTAATAAGCTACCCAGACCGAAAGAGTCCTTCTCTGGAAAGGGAACAAGAGGAAACGCGAAGCTCTCCGGGCTCGGTAGCCACTTGGGCCATCGTGTACCGCACGCGATCCTCGGAGTCACATCCTGTAGGGTCTCAGTGACCCTGCTCCCTGCTCTAGTCCTCCGGATCTCAAGGGGGGTAACTCCTCCCTCGAAGTCCAAAGCCCGAGGGTTTGGACTACTAGTGACAACCGGGTCAGGACAATCCGGACACCGGGATCAAGAGATGGAAACGACTCGCGCACGCGCTCTCCAACTCGCGCGTCTCCAGGCAAGGACCCGCAACCCCGGAACTGAGCTCCTTCACTGACCCAATGTCAAACAGGAATGAATCTCCGAGCTTCGGCCGCCTCTGGAGGCGCCTCAACCTCACAAGGAAAAACCACGGCGTCTCTAGAAAGTTTGGGGTCCCGAGCAGGTGCTGTTGCACACGTGTGACGTAAGCACACCCCTTTGCTTGGTTTCAGAGTAATGTAGGCTGCGGGCGCACCAGCGTCGCTGGCAGAGTGCGTCACGGCCTCGGGGTTAAAATTCTGGCTTTCCGCTAGTGGCAAGAGCACCCAGTTTACTTACTGCTCACCGACCTCCGCTAGCCGCCCAGGGTCAGGAGAACCAGGAAAGACTAAACGTAGACCTCTGTGGAACCTGGAAAGTCTTCTACCAGGTTTAAGTCGCTAGTGGTGATGGACCAGAACGTCACATATCATCCAAAAGTCAAAAGTGGTCTAATCCAGAGATTCGAGTCGTTGGTCAGGTGTCATAGGACGCACTGCTTGCTGAGCCACACACCTTTCTCATAACTGGCAGATCCTTTTCGAATGGCCGGGGACTGTCTTGTTCAGCCTCAGCCCTAGCTCTAGAGTGTCCACAAAGGCAGAGTAAAGCAAAAGTAGCCACCACGGGGGTATAGCTCAGTGGTAGAGCATTTGACTGCAGATCAAGAGGTCCCTGGTTCAAATCCAGGTGCCCCCTTCTGTTAGTTTTGGAAACTAAAGATACAGTGGCACATTCCAGCCCTTGGGAGGCAGAACCCACCTGATTTACACAGTGGGTTACAGGATAGCCAGAGCCCAGAGGAGCTAAGCTACAAAATAGACAGAAAAAGAAAATTGACGCTATTCATTGTGTGCTTGTACTTCAAAAAAATCAACACAACTGCTTTAGCCACCCTGCTTCTTAAAACTGAAGTTACCTTTTGCACCCAAAGTTAAATATCATTAGCCTGCCTACAAGTTTATTGAGAATCAGGCAACAAACAAACAAACAAAACCATGCACATACATTGAAAATTTGCAACTCAGTTAGAAACCAGTATTTATGACCTACTATAGGAAGGAGATTAAACGATGTCAGCAAATCCCCTGACAAGGTAGCTGAGAAATGGGATGGTGAGCTTTCTAACTAGGTCGGCCAAATTCGGTAGCCCTTGTTGATTGTACCATACACCTTTCTAAAGACTAAGGAAGGGTGGGGTGATAGCTCAGTGTGTAAGAATTGGGGTCTGGGTTTGATTTCCAGAACTCATCTTTAAATGGGGGGGGGGGAGGGGCAGTGCAGCAAGATAGCTCAGTAGATAAAGGTACGTGGTCCCAGATTGATGACTAGATTTCTATGGTAGGATAGAAAAAGTAGTGGAAAAAGACTTTCGTGGGTTCTCCTCTGGTACCCACACATATTTTGTAGCATGCATTTCCCTCCCTCCAATATTTCTTTTAAATCGGGGCATGGTGGCACATATTTACATATGTAATTCCTATCCTAGGGAAGCAGAGACAGGCAGATTCCCCAGCACACCCTCCTAGGAGACTTTGTATTTTCCATTACTAACGGGCGGCATTGTTTGGCTCCTAGACTTCATTATGCTTTTGGTTCAGAGAATAGATCTCTCTCATCCCCGATTGCATCCCTGAAGTCCTAGCATGAGCCCTGAAGGAATGGATAAAGGAAAGATGCAAAACAAAGTCATGGTACCCTTTCCCTTACTGGCAAAATACATTTGCTTGTGATGCCACTTAAAATATGAAAACAGATCAGTGCTCAGAGACAGGGAGAAAGAGCTCACAAAGTCACTTAACTACTGAGCTGCATCAGTCCCTCTGCCCAGAGATCAGAGAAGAAGATCCCAACATTTATGTTTTCACATTCCTTAAATGGACACATCTCACAACCTTAAATGGACACATCTCACAACCTTAAATGGACACATCTCACATCCTTAAATGGACACATCTCACATCCTTAAATGGACACATCTCACAACCTTAAATGTCACTTTTTAGACAATATCTCCTTTCTGCAATTTTGTGTTTGTTTTTTGAGACAAAATTTCTCTGTGTAGTTTTGACTGTTCTGAATCTCATCCTGTAGACCAGGCTGCCCTAGAACTCAGAGATCTGACTGCCCCTGCCTCCTAAAGGCTAACACTAAGGGTACGAATTCCACGAACTGTGCAGTTCCTCTGATCCCCCCGACTCTGACACCACTCCCCCCACCCCAACACTGCGCCATTTTTCAAATTTCTATAATCCATTATTATCCCGACAAGGAAGAAAAGTGGCTTTCACCTCTATCTGTGCTGTAGGGAGAATGTAGAGAGCAATGAGCTTCGGAAAGTCAAAGGGCAGAAAGATTCCCATAGGATGTCATTTGTGGAGAGAATGCCATGTGCCAGAGAAACTACCCTGCATGACCTCATTCACAGAGACGTTCTCAGAGCATAGTCACCACAACTGGACTTAGAGCTGATGAGTCCTTTAAAGCCGCCATGCAGCTTTTTATCTCAATACTTAATATTAATTTTTTTCAAAAATGGAATTCTGGAAAGTTTTCTTAAATAATAAACTCCAGTTGTTTACATTTAAGTTTTCCAAAATTACTCTAATTGCTCAACTATATTCTTCTAGTAGTAGTTGTGGATTTTTCAGTTATATGCATCATTTATATTTATTCATTTATATTTATTCATTTATTATTGACATCTCATTATGCAGCTGAGATTTTGAGCTATTTCCCTCCATTGTCTGCTCTTAACCTCAACTATCCACGCATTTCCTACCTGTGTTTCCAAAAACTCTCTTACCGCAGTTCTAGCTACATTGATAGTCAATTCTCAGATTGACTGTGGTCATTTAAATACTATTTGCTGCTAGATTTTGTGTTTCATTGAGCCATATAGCATACGTTTTTTTGTTTTTGTTTTTGTTTTTTTTTAGACCCCAGCTCTGAGAATAATTGGCATGGTGACAAATGCCCTTAATCCCAGCACTTGGGAGGCAAAGACAGGAGGATCTCTGTTAGTGCGAGGCCATCCTGGTCTACATAGCGAACTCCAGGACAGTTAGGCCTACATAGAGAGGCTCTGTCTCAAAAAACAAAGTCCATCCATGCTGCTCTGAGTTCAGTTCCCAGCACCCACATCAGGCATCTCACAACCTCCTGTAACTCCAGCTCCAGTGGAGCTTCTGGTCTCCAAGGACACTGGCATTCATGTGCACATGCATGCACTCACACACCCACTTTTAAAAAATAAAAGATATTTTTAAAAAATAGCCCTTTGATGTGTGTGTGAGTATGTATTCAGGATGTACATGCACGTGTGTAACCGTGTGGAAGCCAGAGAACAACTTCTGGTATATTATTCAGGAATACCTTCCACCTCATTTGAGGTAGTGTTTGCTATTGACCCAAGGTTCACTAATTAGGATAGGATTGAGCCCCAGAACTCCCACTTCAATCTCTGCCTTCCCAGTACTGGAATTATAAGCCTGCCACCATACCTAGCTTTTACACATGGTGCTGAACTAAGTTCCTCAGTTTCAAGGTAAGAATTCTTCCCAGCTCTAAAATAACTCTTGATCATGTTAAATGAACCCAGGCCTGGTGATACAGGTCTATAACTCCATTTATTCAGGAGTCTAAGGCTGGAAGATCACTATGTCCAAGGCCTGCCTAATTTACAGAATGAATTCAAGGGCAAGCAGGGCAAGTTAGTGAGACTTATCCCTCCAAAATTGGAAAAACTACAAGGAAGGATGAGGATGTAGTTGGTATCTACCATGCTTGCCTTGCAGGCATGAGGCTGTAGGTTCAGTCTCAGTGTTCCCAATGTCCCAATGTATCAACCACAGAAGAGTTTAAATCAGTGATGCTCAGCCTACCAGTAAGAACCAGTTTGGAAGTTGAGCTACCCTTTCACAGGGATTCCCCCAAGACCACTGGAAAGCATATCTACATTATGATTCATAGCAATAGTAAACTTACAGTTATGAAGTAGCAATGAAAATAATTTTATGGCTGGGGGTCACAACAACATGAGGAACTGCATTAACTGCATTAATGCTGCAGCATTCGGAAAGGTCATGAACCACTGGTTTAAATATTGGTGATGTCATAAGATTTAACTATCTTATCATATATTCTACAATTGTTTGTTCTTTTCTGCACGTTTTGTTTTAACTGTTTTGTCATAATCAATGGGTAATTACAAAGTTCGTCACACCGTGTCCAGCTGTATGATGCTCTACCCACATCTGCATCCACATTGTTATTCTTTACTTCTCGCATGCTTCCATTCCTCAGAGATGTTTGATCTCCTTATGTTCATCGGCTAGCCCCTGACCTATGGCATCTCTCTTGACTTCAGACTGCTCTGGCCTCTCTCCTTGTCAGTTCTCCATGCTTCTTATAACCCATCTTTGTTTCTCCTAATCCACTCTGTTTCTGGTAGAGAACATCATCCTTCACTCAATTCTCACGAGAATTTAGGAAGTAAAGTCTTTGACATCTCACGTACCAGAAAACATCCCTCTTCTACTCTCCTGATAGCTGTGTTTTCTGACTTTGAATTCTATTTTCCCTTAGTGGCTTGACCTAGTTTGATTACCCTCTAGCTTTCATGTTCTGATAAGACAGATCTCATAGTAATTTTTTGCCCTTTCTTTCTCGGAATCTCCTCATGAATTAGTCAGAGATGCATTTTTAAATCTGATCCCACCCACAATGTTCATCATTTGTGGGCATTTCTTTCTTTTTTTTTTTTAATTTTTTGTTTTCTTACATTTATTTTTATTTTTTTATTTATTCACTTTACATCCAGATCTCAGCCCCCTCCCTCCTCTCCTCCTAGTCCCGCCATCACATACCCTGTTGGGGGCCAACTTTTAGCAGAAAGCGGCTATCAGCTTTGCAGCCATCTTGAGCCATATACCCTGACATGAGACTTGGATTACAATAGCCTACAACAGCTGAGCACATTCTGATAATCTTGGTTTAGATACCTTGGGTGCGTGAGATTAAAGGTGTGTGAGATTAAAGGTGTGTAATTTAAGAGAGTGACTTAGAAGTGTAGAGATCAGAGTTAGAGACAAGACCTAAGGGCATGATTAAAGGTGTGACCAAAAGGCATGGCTCAGAAGTGAGACAGATAAAAGGCAGAGGCAGACGGCAGAGAGAAGACAGAGAAGCAGGCACTTGGAAGAGAACTTGGAAGAAGTAACTTGGAACTTGGAGGCACTAGGGACTAGGGACTAGGAACTTAGGACTTAAGACATTTAGAGGAAGAGAGACTGAAGAATAAACAGGATTGAAACACACTCTGTCTGGTCTCCATTCCTCTCGACCGTCCTCTCTCTCTTGCTGAACCCCGACCCGCGGACTAGATCGGCAGCTTGGGCCTCAACATTTTGCTCAGGCCATGACAATACCCCTTCCCTAAGTACCTCCTCCCATTCTCCTCAGAGAAGGGGAAGCCCCCCCAGGGTACCAACCCACCATGGCACATCAAGTAGCAGCACATCTAAGGACATATAAGGCAGCCCAGTTAGGGGAAGGGGATCCAAAGGTAGGCAACAGAGTTAGAAAGAATCCCAGCTCCAGTTGTTATAGGACCCACATGAAAACCAAGGTGAACATCTGCTGCAAATGTATAGGGGGCCTAGGTTCAGCCCACACATGCTCTTTGGTTGGTAGTTTAGTCTCTGACCCAGTTTAGTTGACTCCGTAGGTCTTCTTGTGGTGTCTCTGACCCCTTTGGCTCCCTCTCCCTCTATCTTTCCCTCCACTCTTCCACAAGACTCCCCAAGTTCCACCTGATGTTTGGCTGTGGGTCTCTGCATCTTTTCCATCAGCTGCTGGATGAAGCCTCTCAGAGGACAGTTATGCTAGACTCCTGTCTACAAGCACAGCAGAGTATCATAAATAGTGTCAGGGGTTGGCTCTCTCTCATGGGGTGGGTATCAAGTTGGGGCAGTCATTGGTTGGCCATTCCCTCAGGCTCTGCTCCATCTTTACTCCTGCATATCTTGTAGGCAGGGCAAAGTTTTGGTCAAGGATTTTGTGTGGTTGGTGTCCCCCTCCTCCTACTGTAAGTCCCACCTAGTTACAGGAGGTGGCCATTTCAATCTCTATATCCCCAGCTGCTAGGGTCACCTCCATAGACTACCTAGAGCCTCCAATGTCCCAAGTCTCCAGCTTGTCCCAGAAATGCCTCTCCACCGATTTCCTTTCTCTCTCCCAGCCCTCTCCCCTTCCCCTTCCTCATACCTGGTCCCCACCCCCATTTTATTCCCCACCCCCTCTCATATCCAGTTCCCTCTCTTTATCTACCTCTGATGTCTATTTTATTTCCACTTCCGAGTGAGATTCAAGCATAGTCTCTTGGGCCCTCTTTGTTACTTAGCTTCTTTGGGTCTGTGGATTGTAGCATGGTCATCCTGTACTTAGTGGCTAATATCTACTTAAAAGTGACTATGTACCACTTTCCTGGTCTGTGTTACTTCACTCAGGATATTTTCTAGTTCCATCCATTTGCCTGCAATTTTCCTGATGTCTTTGTTTTTCATAGCTGAATAGTATTTCATTGTGTAAAGGTACCACATTTTCTTGATCCATTCTTCTGTTGAAGGACATCTAGGTTGTTTCCAGTTTCCAGCTATTATGAATGAAGCTGCTTGTTTCGCGCACCTCTTTTGTGTCCCCTTCGCCCTTGAAAAAGGACACGGAGGTAGTAATCGGGTATCACTACAGACGAGGCTTTACTTCTTGTAACAGCAAAAGCAGAAAAGACCCCAAGCCCGGGAAAGGCACTGCTATATATACCCTAGAGTGGCGTGTTCACTTCTGATTGGCTGTTCACTCATCACCCCATATTACGCCCCGGGATGGGCAGTGACTTTTGGCTCACTTTTGCCTTTTGCAACTGCACAGTCAGTTGTTTACAAGTGGGAGGACAGGATGTCCGAGCCATCTTGGAATGGCAAATCACTGCGGCCCCCAACAGCTGCTATGAACATAGTTGAAAAAAATGTCTTTGTGGGATGTTGGAGCATCTTTTGGATATATGCCCAGGGGTGGTATAGCTGGGGCTTAAGGTAGAACTCTTCCCAACTTTCTGAGAAATTGCCAAATTTCCAAAGTGAATGTACAAGTTTTCACTTCCACTAGCAATGGAAGGGTGTTCCCCTTGCTCCGCATCCTCACCAGCGTGTGCTGTCACTTGAGTTTTTGATCTTAGCCATTCTGACAGGTGAAGTAGAAATTTCTGGTTTCTTTAACAACACAGTTGTGTTACATGATGTTTTTCTGGAAGTTGTCTTGTGAGAGGTCATGTGATATTTTGCTGAAAACTGGTACTTGAGAGGGCATGTGATGTTTAAAAAGAATAAAAATGGAACCCACAGACAGTGACAGGACACTCTAACATTGCTATGCTGTGCAACTCTTTGCTGGTCTTCACTTTGCAGAGAGAAATGAGCCAACAAAGAGTGGAATCACCTCCAAAGGGGGGCCTCAACAACCTTTTCCTGTTAACCTTCTTTCCCCCCTACCTCTGGCTGGTGGGTTAGAAGGGAGGTTGAAGCATTTAAAACCCCTAAATAAAATAGGTTTTGAAAGAAACCCTAAGCCTACAAATGGGTGTAAGAAGGACTCTCGGAGTCATTTTGATTTGCCTTTTCCTGATGACTAAAGATGTTGAACATTTCTTTAGGTGCTTCTCAGCCACTTGAGATTCCTCTGTTGAGAATTCTCTGTTTAGCTCTGTACCCCACTTTAAAAATTGGATTATTTGGTTTGGTGGTGTTTAATTCTTAAGTTCTTTATATATTTTGGACATTAGTCTTCTGTTGGGTGTAGGGCTGGTAAAGATCTTTTCCCATTCTGTAGGCTGTCATTTTGACCTATTGACAGTGTCCTTTGCCTTACAGAAGCTTTTTGGTTTCATGAGGTCCCCTTTATTAATTGTTGATCTTAGTACCTGAGCTATTGGTCTTCTGTTCAGGAAATTGTCTCCTGTGCCAATGTATTCAAGGCAGTTCCCCATTTTTTTCCTCTATTAGATTTAGTGTATCTGCTTTTATATTGAGGTCTTTGATCCACTTGGACTCATTTTGTGCAGGGTCTATTTGTATCCTTCTACATTCAGATGCAGACCCTTAGGCAAACTAACTAAAAGGCAGAGATACAGTATCCAAATTAATATAATCATAAAGAAAAGGGGAAGGAAAGAGGTCCAGAGAGATAGCTTTCTCCAGTTAAGAGCCCTGGCTGCTCTTCCAAAGGACCCAAATTCTGTTCTCAACACCCACACGGTGACTGATAACCATTTGTACTCCAGTTCCAGGGGGTCTGACATCCTCTTCAGTCACTGGGTTCAGGACCTACTTCAAGATAAAAATAATTTTGAGATTTTTAACCGGATTAAATATGCAAAGCCTAATTTCCAGATAAGGCCACACCTACAGTTAACAGTATCAGAACTCAGACACTTTTTGGTGACATTATTCAACTTACCACTATATTCATGTGGAGATGCTGAACATGGAATTGAAATTTAAGTTCAGGGGAAAGACGAAGTTTGGAAGCATACATCTGTGACCACCAGCCCACGAATGGTGACTGAGTTTTATAGAAAAAGAAATAAAGCCCCAAGGAACTTTGATGCCACAAAGTGGAGAAAATGGGGGAACATTTCAAATAGAAGGCAAGAAATCAGAGGGAAGGCGGGGAGCATGTGAGGCTATAGAGGACAGGCATCACAATGATGACGGACACGCACATCGTACGGAGGTTCTTGGGACCTTCACTGTAGCTTCCCAGAAAAGGGCGAAAGCTCCCCTGGAGGGAAGAAAGTAACCAATACTTGTTTTTAAAGAAAAAAATTTCTTTCAAGTGGATCAAGGACCTCCATATAAAACCAGATACACTGAAACTAATAGAAGAGAAAGTGGGGAAGAACCTCAAATACATGGGCACAGGGGAAAATTTCCTGAACAGAACACCAATGGCTTATGCTCTAAGACCAAGAATTGATAAATGGGACCTCATAAAATTGCAAAGCTTCTGTAAAGCAAAGGACACTGCCAATAGGACAAAATGGCAATTTACAGATTAGGAAAAGATCTTTACCACCCCTACATCTGATAGAGGGCTAAAATCCAAAATATACAAAGAACTCAAAAATTAGACTCCAGAGAACCAAATAACCCTATTAAAAATGGGATACAGAGCTAAACAAAGAATTCTCTCTCCTCTCTCTCTCTCTCTCTCTCTCTCTCTCTCTCTCTCTCTCTCTCTCTGTCTCTTTTTGGTTTTTTGAGACAGGGTTTCTCTGTGTAGCTCTGGCTGTCCTGGAACTCACTCTGTAGACCTGGCTGGCCTCGAACTCAGAAATCCGCCTGCCTCTGCCTCCCAAGTGCTGGGATTAAAGGTGTGGGCCACCACTGCCCGGCTCTCAGGGTTATTTTGATTTGCATTTCCCTGATGACTAAGAATGTTGAACATTTCTTTAGGGGTTTCTTGGCCATTCAAGATTCCTTAGTTGAGAATTCTTTGTTTTGCTGGGTGGTGGTGGTGCACGCCTTTAAGCCCAGCACTTGGGCGGCAGAGGCAGGCGGATTTCTGAGTTCGAGGCCAGCCTGGTCTACAGAGTGAGTTCCAGGACAGCCAGAGCTACACAGAGAAACCCTGTCTCGAAAAAAAAAAAGAAAAGAAAAAAGAAAAAAACAAAAACAAACAAACAAAAAAAAACCCCTGAGATTCCACCTCACACCAGTCAGAATGGCTAAGATCAAAAATCAGGTGATTGCAGATGCTGGTGAGGATGGGGAGAAAGAAGAACACTCCCATTGTTGGTGGGATTGCAAGCTGGTACAACCACTCTGGAAATCAATCTGGCAGTTCCTCAGAAAATTGGACATAGTACTACCTGAGGACCCAGCTATACCGCTTCTGGGCATATACCCAAAAGATGCTCCAACATATAACAAGGACACCTGCTCCACTATGTTCATAGCAGCCTTATTTATAATAGCCAGAAGCTGGAAACAACCCAGATGTCCCTCAATAGAGGAATGGATACAGAAAATGTGGTACAATTACACAATGGAACTACAAATTCATGAATTCAGGAATTACTCAGCTATTAAAAACAATGAATTCATGAAATTCACAGGCAAATGGATGGAACTAGAAAATACTATCCTGAGTGAGGTAACCCAGTCACAAAAGAATGCACATGGTATGCACTCACTGATAAGTGGATATTAGGGAAAAAGCTCGGAGTACCCATGATACAATTTACAGACTGTATGAAGGTCAAGAAGATCAAGGCGTGGATGCCTCAGTCTTACTTAGAAGGGTAACAAAGTAATCACGGGAGGTAGAGGGTGGGCAAGACTTGGGAGGAAGAAAGGAGAAGAGGAAAAAAAAGGAGGGCAGGACAGGTGTGGGAGGAGACAGGAGATGTGCAGAGGGTCAGGAAATTGAACAGAGGCATGTAGCAATAGGGGATGGGGAAATGGGGGCAGCCAACAGAAAGTCCCAGATGCTAGAAAAGCAAGAGGTTCCCAGGACCCAACGGGGATGACATTAGCTGAAATACCCAACAAAGGGGAGAGAAAACCTGTAGAGACTATCCATAGGTTAGGCACGACCCGGTTGAGGGATGGGCTACCCACCCTTCTCAAAATTTTAACCCAGAATTGCTCCTGTCTAAAGGAAATACGGGGACAAAGAGTGGAGCAGAGACTGAAGTGACCATTGACTAGTGATCAGTGACCGCCCCACCTGGGGATCCATCCCATATGCAGACACCAAACCCAGACATTATTGCTGATGCCAAGAAGTGCTTGCCAACAGGAGCCTGATATGGATGTCTCCTGAGATGCTTTGCCAGAACATTACTGATACAGATTCGGATGCTTTCAGCCAACCGTTGGACTGAGCAGGGGGACCCCAATGGAGGAGTTAGAGGAAAGACTGAAACCCCATGGAAAGAACAATATCAACCAACAAGACCCCCCAGAGCTACCAGGGAGTAAACCACCAACCAAAGAGTACACATGGAGAGACCCATGGCTCCAGCTGCATATGTAGCAGAGGATGGTGACCTTGTTCCTGTGAAGGCTTCATGCCCCAGCATAGGGGAATGCTAAGGAGTGGGCATATGGGTTGGGGGAGCTCCCTTGTAGAGTCAGAGGGGAGGGGGTGGGATAGGTGTTCTCGGAAAGGAAACCGGGAAGGGGGGGATGACATTTGAAATGTAAATAAACAAAATAACCAGCTGGGCAGTGGTGGTGCACGCCTTTAATCCCAGCACTTGGGAGGCAGAGGCAGGCGGATTCCAGGCCAGCCTGGTCTACAGAGTGAGGTCTAGGACAGCCAGGGCTATACAGAGAAACCCTGTCTCGAAAAAAAACATAACCAATAGAAAAATTTAAACAAGAACCAATAAAAAAAGAAAGAAAAAATTCTATCTATCTATCTATCGATCGAGCTATCTATCTAACTATCCATCTATCATTTATCTTCTTGAGACAGTTTCCCTATGCAGTCCGCGATGTTCTAGAAGTCAGTCTGTAGACCATGCCTCCAGAGCGCTGGGATTAAAAGGCATGTGCCACCACATCCAGATGGAAATATATGTTTGGTTTTTCGAGACAGGGTTTCTCTATGTAGTCCTGGCTGTCCTGGAACTCTGTAGACCTGGGCGGACAGGAACTCAGAGATCCACCTGTTTCTACCTTCCAAATTGTTGGGCTCAAAGGCATGAGGCACCACGCCTGGATTCTTTATTTACATTCAAATTGACCTCCTCTCATTTCCAATAGTATCTCTGTGTTGACACGGACAAAAGAGGCATCTAGTTTCTTCAAGCCCCAACTATAACTTTGATAGTACTATGATTATTGTTATGTACATGATTACGTCCTCGAAGAGACTAAAGAAACATGGAAACAGTTGTTACAATCTTAGAGATGTAAGTAAACATTTCTTTTAAACATTTCATCTAGTTGTTGCACAAGACGTATTTTTATAAGAAGGACCTTGTACTATAGTAAGCAAATCACTTCCCCACGCTCTTGCTTCTCAGAGCAAGTTAAGATGGGCCCCACTGAGCCACCGTCCGCAGGGTGGGCCCGGCTCAACGCTTGCCTGCGTCACGATCAGCCACTCCCTGGGCTCGCAGCATTCCCTCCGCCCCACTTCCTCCCTTAAGGCCCCGCCCCGAGCCGGTGCGCCTGCGCCCGGGCGAACACGTGGCTGCCGCGGAACCAGAGCAGCAATGGCGGCCGGTGGCGGCGGTAGCTTCGACCCCTTGGCCCCGGCGGGGGTCCCCTGCGCCTTCTCGCCGGACAGACAAGCCTACTTCGCTTTAGCCTCTAGCGACGGTCACTTGCGGGTGTGGGACACAGCCAACAACCGGCTGCACCAGGAATACGTGCCTTCCGCGCACCTAAGCGGTACCTGCACCTGCCTGGCCTGGGCGCCCGCACGGCTGCAGGCCAAGGTAGGGTGAGCGGGACGGCGATGGGGAGGGCGCCCTCCTGGCCGGGCTGCGGCATCCCGGGCTGGGCGGCGCGTGGCACCACGTCGCGCGTGGCCCGGGGCGGCCCAGGCGAGGAGGCGCGGAGCGGGACGGCAGCGTGCCCTGGCCCAGCGCCGCGGCTGAGAGTGCGGCCTGTCCCGAGGGGGCCTGTGAGAGGGTGCGGCCCGATCCCGCGGTCTCCGTGAGATCTGCTCCCGGCTGCCGCTGGGCCGCCATGTTCCCCGAAGCCTTTGCCCCCCGGGGGCGGCCTCAGACTTCCAGGCCTGGCTCCTCACGGTGTCCCTCATCAGAGCTGCTCTGTGCGCTCTTTAGGACCGTCTCATGCTTCCGCATCCCAAACCTGGGTATTGGGTTTTGCTTTGGGCAGTTGGAATGCGCACGTCTTGTTTTCTTCCTTCCGGGAGCCCCTTTACTCGGATGCGTGTTCAACACGTGTTCTCTTCTGCCTCTAGGTTGTGGGATTCGTCGTCCCATAAACTCTTTACTTTCTAGGCTCCTTTCATTCTCAGCAGAAGTAAAGTGAAATTGTAGTCGCTTGGTTTAGGGCATATGATGTACGTCCTGGTGATTTTTCCTGTAGTTGGGAAACTGCTTAGTTAGGGAATCCTTTTCGCTGTCAGGTAAGTGCTGTTCACTGTTGACTCACTCACTGGGTTACATCTTAGCACGCACGTGGTTCCTGTAGTTAGGCGGTAGGTAGGCAAAAAGAACCTGGTCTGGAACCAGGTAAAGTTTCACAAATCCTAAAGTTTGTGACTAAAAGTTGCTGTCACTGGTGTAAAGAGTACAAAGTTTGTGTTTGGGATCGAGTACTCCTTTCCCATCACTAGAGAAAACTTAAATTTAGCTTTTATCTAACTTGCTGTACTCTGGGTGACTATGTTTAGCTACTTGGATTTTAAGCTACATTTTCAGTTTCTCTTGGTGACACAGAGCAGGTATGAGACCCTATAAATCAAACGTGATCAGATTTGTGAAAAAGTTATACAATTGACAGCATTAAAGCTGCACTTTTTTGCTTTACACAGTTTTCTTTTTAATTGAGCAGTCCTGTAAAGTGCTGAGAGTACTAACACTCAGAAATACAGAACAGGGAGGTAAGTGCTTGGCTGTAAGGTAGGAGTCCAGCCTCTGTAATAATCGTGGTTTTTGTTCCCTAGTTATAACATGGGGATAAACACACCTACTTCATAAGAGTAATTGTGAAAGGTATATTATTTAGTAATGCAGAATCACTTAGTATATGGTGTCATAAGTGCAGTGCTAATTATTATTGGTATTAGTATCTTGTATTTGTGTAGTTAGTCCTGCAAGGTATGTAAAAGCAAGCAGTTTGAATATAAAGACCAAAAAGAACTAGACTTGGGACTCAAGTCTTTAAAGTTCTTGGCTGTCTGCAACAGATAGTATTAGATAAGCTGAAACTTCATTCTCTTTGCTTTCCTGTTCATTTCCAATCTTCTATGCCCCAGAGCAAGACAAATTTAAAAAATCATGGTATATATCCATCCACTGTGATACAGTAGGGATAAAAGCATTTTTAAAGGAGCCCAACTTTAAGTTTTCAATAAAGCTCCTCAAATTAAAGCAACTTTGTATGACAAAACATCTGCCCTGAGTCCTGGTTCTGAATGAAGCCAAGTGGTGTGCAGGCTGTGCAGTGCAGAGGAGCCTGGGATTAGCTACCCAGAGTCCTGGGTTCCGTCCCCAGCAAGCCCTGCTGCCCAGGTGTTGATGCTTTCACTTTCTTTTTATCTATATGTTGCCATTTTTACTATGTAACTACTAAATGTCTGGGAATTAGTGCTTTTAGCATAAACTGACTTAGGGTGGGATGTAGCTTAAAGATAGAATATTTGCCTAGTGCATCAAAGGCCCTGGGTTTAATTAATAGTACCACAAAATCAGAGCAGAGAAGCAGCCAGGGCTCAGGAAGCTGAACGGTGTAACCTAAGCCTTGGTCACTAATAAAGTAGTGTCCCAGTCCCCTTATACTAGTAACTAGTCCCCTTGCACTTTACTTTATCATGGAACCAAGAACCTGGGTGGCTGCAGAGCTTATCTGTTCCCATCCTGGGGATGTGACTTAGGAAGCATCAGTTTTATTTGAACAATTAGAGAAGCAGTTTAACAGTGGAATTAACTGGTCTGCTTTGTGGTGGGGGTGGGCTTATAGGTTCGGGTAGTATGTGGATCAAAGCTTGTGGCAGCAGATCAACCTCTGTTTTGGGCTCACTGGATTGTGTGCCCTGCTATTTTAAGTACCAAGATGAACCTACTTTATTTTACATTTTTGAGTGTTTAAAGTATGAAACATAAAAAGGATGTTCCCAGCATACTGGTACAGTCAGGCATGGGATTTACTCTCCAGTGTGGAAGTAGACATATTATCCTACTTCCAGGATTAAATGAAGTAATGTATAAATGATTGTTATAGTGAGACTTGGTCCATAGTAAGTGGTTATTGTATGAACCAGTGAATGTTCTGTCTGGACTCATGACCTCATGTAGTGCTGTATTTATTGTAAAGAAGTACATATGAGTGGCCTGCACTTGGGTTAGTAATTGGCAGTTTGCTACAAGGACAATGTCTGATGATGCTCTACTAGTAGAGAAAGGTAGGTTCACACTGCGTTTCTTGACTACTAGGTTGTAGTGGCATTTCATAAAAGTTTAAAAGGCTAGATTGCGTTTTCCTGTATCTAGAGTTACCATAAGGCCTTGAAGTTTGTGCCGTGATCATTTAGCACTTCTCTGGTTTATGTTTGTACTGAAGCTACTAGCCTAGTAGCAGGCTAGAGCCACACATTTAAGCCATGTAGAAACCCGTCCTGTTTGGCGCCCCCCACCCCCACCCCCCCAACTTCTCTTTCTTCATCCTCTGGTAGTAAAACCTGGAAGTCCAGCCCTGTTTGATGTTGGGACCACAGTTGGCTTCCACGTGCTTTGTGGAAACATGAACACATACAGCTTAGAGCCTGCCTGAAGGACAGGGCATTCCAGGCCTTAGAGCTGGACCGAAACACTGATGAGATTTCTAGGAAAGACTTAAGCTCTCTTCAGTCCCCACTCTGGAGATACAGCACAATTCAGCTGCATTCCTGACAGCCTGGAGGTCAAGTACTTACATTTCAAAGGAAGGGAAAGGTTACAGATTAGATTCTGTTGGTAGAACATTTGTTTTGATATTTGTAATTTGGTGAGATGTATACTTTTTCACTCTTACCTATGAAATACATTTGCCAGAGTAAATACCATTAAAACAGGTCAAAAATGGACTTAAAAACTACCTACTAAAAATTGAACATAATTTTCAGTGTCTAAGGTCAGTTTTTAAGACCTGTTTGATGCATTAGTGGGTCACAAACTAGGTTTAGTGGGCTCTAACAGTGTTGAGTGAGATAGAACGGAAAGGTAAAGACATGGTGAGGATAAGTTGTCCTGTGAAACTTTTAGAGACAGGATTTTCTGTGCCACACAGCCCTGGTCATCCTGAAACTCACTTTGTAGACCACACGGGCCTCAGAGATCTTCCTGCTGAGTGTGTCTTCATGCCCAGATGTTTTGTGAAACTTAGATGTTTTATTTGTATCCTTGAGTGTGTATGGGCCTCCATGTGTATACAAACTCTTACTCAGCAGTCTGTCTAAAAAGTCATTGCTTAATTGTTGACAGGTTCAGTCAGACCTCTGGTTGTCTGGTTATGCTTTTTAAACCCTTGTCCTCAGCCTGTCTATAACTTGTTGCTTTTTGAAGTCACACATGTGTGGCTGCTTCAGCTTTCTGATGCCCTTGATCAGATGGGCTTCTGGTGTTTATTGCTTAGCTCATATAAAGAAATATCTTTACTCTAAGAAAGCAGTCTTTTAATAAACTAATACAAAGTTAGTAAAGACTATTACTCCTAGTGTCTTCATGCCAGATTTTCCAATTAGAGATCCTTGAACAACCTTTCTCATTCCTTAAGCATTATATGTACAGTCAGTATTCATGTGACATAATGCTGAGTTCTTTAGGGGGACCAGCTGTGACTAACAGGAATGGACAGCTCGGGATTTGCTGGTCTCACACAGTCTGATTTCTTAGGAGAAGCAAGAGGCTTCTGGAGGAAGAGTGTGTCAAGTTTAGAGAGCATGGTGTTGCAGTGGAGCTGGAATCAGTAGTGCTGACCCGGATTCAGGACTGTTTGTACGGAATTGTACTTGTAACACTAGATTTGGAGGGGACACTAACTAGGAGTTAGGAGTGGGCACTTATGGCCCAGTCAGAGGACCTGAGTTTGGATCTCAGCACCCACATTGGGTGGCTCACAAATGCCTGTCGCCTGGAGTACCAAGGATCTAATCTAATACCCTGCCTCTGTGGGCACTTAGAGACAGACACATGACTATTTTTTAAGCCATTGTCTTTTATTAAAGTGCACTTTGGTCATCTAACTTACTAATTTGGTTGCTGTGTTATGTGGTGGACCCGATGATCATTCTTCCCATGTTGAGCATGGGTAGGTATGTACAGTTGCATTTACTTTGTGTGTGTGCCTGTGCTGGGACTGACTGAACTTGCTCATAAATGCTCTAACCCTGAGCCCTGGTCCAGACTCCATCCTTGTTTCTGAGATGGGGCTACATTTACTCAGGCTGCTGTGGAACTCAGAAGCCCAGGCAAGCCTAGAGTCCATGATCTCTTTCTATTCTTCCCTGCCCTCAGTACTGGGTTGAGATTGTTTTAAATAGTGAATTAGCTTTAGACCAGTGAATGATCCTTAAAGTTGTAGAAGAACATGAATCATTTGTTTTGATACATCTGTAACTTGTTGGGCTGTGTAGTTTTCACTCTTATGAAATACATATGCCAGAGTGATTGCCGTTAAGGAGGTTGCCATTACTTCCAGAAATAGAAATAGGGACAAATAAAGATTTGATAATACTGTTTAACTTTTTTTCTCTTAAAAAACGAATCTGTAGTAAAGCATATTTGGACTACTTTTTGTTTTATACTTCGAGAAACTTTAGTTTGTATATAATTTGATTTAGATAAAGTAAACATGAATTTATTTTGTTTTGGTTTTTTTGGAGACTGTTTCTCTGTGTAGTCTTGGTTGTTCTAGAACTTGCTCTGTAGAACACTCTGGCTTTAAACTCAGAGATCACTTGCCTCTGTCTCCTGAGTGCTGAAATGAAAGGTGTGTGTTACCACCGCCCAAATAAAGTGAATATATTTTAGGAAAAGTTTTTTTTTTTTTTGTTTTTTGTTTTGTTTTTTTTTGTTTGTTTGTTTGTTTTTTGAGATCCCCTCTCCCCCTGAGAGATAGGACTTAACTGTGTATCTCAGGCCGGCCTTGCTTACAGCCGTTCTCTTGCCCCACGCTCTTCAGTACAGGCATTACCGGTATATGAACCACTATGCTCAATTGAAGAGTTTTTTTTTTTTTTTTTTTTAAATTTGGGTTGGAGAGAAGGCTCAGCAGTTAAAGCACTGACTGCTCTTCCAGAGGTCCTGAGTTTGATTCCCAGCAACCACATGGTGGCTCACAACCATCTGTAATGGGGCCTGGTGCCCTCTTCTGGTGTGTCTGAAGACAGCCACAGTGTGCTCACATACACAAAATAAATAAATAAATAAATAAATAAATATATAAATAAACAAATTTATTTTTATTTTTTGAGATTTACTATGTCGCTCTGGCTGTCCTGTCCTGGAACTTGCTATATAGGTGATATTGGCCCTTGAAGTCACAGAGATTCTTCTACTTCTGCTTCCTAAGTGCTTGAATTAAAGATATGTGCCACTATGCCCACCTCTTTTCAAATAGTCAGAATTTTAGATAGCCTGGGCTGCCTTCAAGCTTTTCTGTAATGGAGACTAGAGCTATGCCCACACAGGAAGGAGAAACTTAGGTAAGGCAGTAGCTGATTATGAGGGGTTTCAGAATTGCAAAGTTTGGGATTTTACAATATTTGCTTTTATTTTACTGAAAATCGAAAATCTGAAACTAACTTTAGGTTAGTGTCCCCCAACTCCTATAGGTGTTTCTGTTCTTAACTTTATGTAGAAATCACATTTGTGTTTTGGGGCCATTTAAAGTCACTTTAAAAACCATGAGACTGATACAGGGCTTAGCATATCCCTAATTAAGAAGCTTCAGTGTTTCAAGCTGAGACTTCCAGACTATATTTTGTTTTTTCTTATAGTTTCTGTTGGATTTATTAATACAGTACATTTCTAAGGACTTGCAAAAATGTTTCTTTAAGTGAAAAGTTACTTTTGTTGATTGTTTTTTTAATTTGTCAATGTTCTATAAATAAAATTCTTCAAATATACCCTTTGAAGACAACAAAGAAATAGGGAGGGAAAAAAGGAAAATATGCTTTAGGAGTCTGGGGAAATATGCTTTAGAAGTCTTTGAGGGACTGAAGAGATGGCTCAGTGGTTAAGAGCACTAACTGCTCTTCCAAGGGACCCAGGTTCAATACCCAGCACCCACATGGCAGCTCACAGCTGTCTATAACTTCAGGATCCAGTATCCTCACACAGACATACAGACAAAACACCAGTGTACATAAAATAAAAATCTATCACCTATCATAAAAAATCCTTGATCAATTGATTTATCCATCATCTACCTATCACCTATCCATCATAAAAAAGATATCCTTGATCAACTGATTTGTCTATTTGTCATCTGTCTCCCTATCACCTGTCTGTCTGTCTGTCTGTCTGTCTGTCTGCCCGTCTTAATTATTTTGAAAGGAGCTTAGGAAGCTTAGGCTAGCCTGGAACTCCTAGTCTTGTTTAGGAATCTCCCAGGTGCTGGATTACAGGCATGCTGTGCCATTGCTGCTTCTGTCTCGGTATTCTTCCCTGCATAGGCATCGTTGTTGCTTTCATCATCGATTCTTGAATTGAGTGGATTTGTGTTTGTTTTGGGTTTCTTTGCTGTGGAGCTGAGACCCTGCCTGGGTAAGAGAAGTTCCTTTCTTAGAGTATTAGTGTTCATGCCAGAAGAATGGACTTCTAGAGCTTCCTTATACTAACATTTAAATATTTGCATAAGTTGGGAAGGTCTAAGAAGTTAATGGGAGGAGCTGTTAAGAGCTCTCTCCTAGAGTGTTTGAGCAATGTTCCCAGCACCTACATGGCAGCTAACACCCAACTGTGCCTCTAGTTCCCCAGGGGAGTCTGATGTCCTCTTCTGGCCTCTGGATATCAGGCACACATGATGCACATACATGTAAGTGGGCTCATACATACTTATAAAATTTATGAAGGAAGTTAATAGAATTTTCAGCGTCACAAACTCTGATGTAATGGTACTCTTAAGTTGAGAGCATTAATTTTTGTTTTTCAAGTGCTGAGACAGGTTCTCATGTAGCCAAGAGTGGCTTTGAGCTGATTCTCCTGCCTCTATCTTCTGAGTGTTGGGCTTAGATGGTTGGTATACCACAGCCTGCTCACTGGTTATTTTTGATGGCCAGATACGAGCTGTATCATATCAAATTTGAAATACATCTGATGTCATTTTCCCACTAGATGGATAGCGGATCTTTAAAGTCAGTAGAAGCAGCAACTTTGCAGGAAAATACTAGATTAACCGTTATCCAGACATTGACCAGGTCATGCTGTCACTCAAAAATATTGGTTGACTCAGATCGAAGTTAATGTTTGTGAATATAAAAATGTTGGTGTTTCTTAAAAGTGAAGCTAGAGCTTGAGGAAAATGGAAGAAGTAGCTGCTTGGGCCTGGATGTGTGGGTTCATAGCTTTGGTGTGGATCTCTTTCCTTGGAGAGAGGTTTTCCTCAGACCTGCTAGGAATAATTGTTGGTGTTTAAGAGGTAGAAGGAACGTTGAGGCTTTTGGGTCTGTTGAGTGCTGAGAGCATGTGAAGTGATACAGTTTGCTGCCTACCTACTTAGAGGGGTGGAAAGTGGGCCAGGAAACTTAAAAAGTACACAGGCATTGGTGATGTTTTGGTGTATATTTGAAATGCTAAGTTAAAATCTTATTTTTTTTTTCCAGGAAAGTCATCAAAGGAAAAAAAGGAAATCAGAAGTTATAGGAACGAATGACCAGGTTGACTTGTTGGCGCTTGGCACAGCAGTTGGTAGCATTTTATTGTATAGTACAGTAAAAGGAGAGTTACACAGTAAATTAGTAGTAAGTATATTTATGTATTTATGTAAAAGATGTGACAAATTAATTATTAGAGATTATTAAAAATGCTTCAAGTTATCGCTGAGCTCTATGTAGCAACAGTTTCCCATTCCATTAAAACAACTACATGATATTTGTAAAAAGCTGTATTAGGTAATTCCTACTTATGAGTTAGAGTACAGAGAACTTTTGACTAAAGTCAAAAGGTATCAGAAGGACTTGCAAGTCAGCACAGATAGCGGCTTTAGGAAGACCACTGAACCTCTTAGAGGGAACCAGAGAGGCACTTGAAGTTGTTCCTGAAGCTGAGACCATAGGAGTTGACTTTGCTAACACTTTGAGGACCAGGGGCTCTGGGCTTGGGGCGCACATTTCAGGAGAGTGTACTGCTTCCTGATGTCTTTGAAGGGAGGGATGACACTGGCTCCTCCAGGTTTGGAAGATTGCCTGTTGGCTTCAGTTTGTCCTACCACAGGTGCAGAAGCCAACTGTTGGGATGGTGCATACAAGAAGACAGGAGAAATAATGCCCTGTCTGTCCTTCTAGCCATGTCTTCTTGAAACACATGGGCAGTGGATCCAGCGGCCAGGCAGAACTGTGTTGCATAGTCGTAACCCAGTGCCTCAAGCTGTAGAAGTGTGGGGTCAGGCTCTAGAAGAGTCACTTCCCTGGTATACTTGCTTTTAAGTTATGTCTGTTACAGTGTGCTTTTGTTCACTGGACGGATGTCTGTATAGAGAGTGCTTACTGTATAAAAGAAAAAGGCAGGAGGGTTTCCATTCTAACCAGCATCTACCATAGAACATCTGGAATGACATGAAATTGAAAATGGAAAAAGGTGAAAAAGATGACTTTTATCTGGTCATTAATAGTTTTCTGATTTTTGTTTTTATTGTTATAATACGAGCAGTTTTTATCTATCTAAAACTAGCTGTAATCTAGTGATTGTCTGAAGTTTGCACTAAATTGGATAATTCCTTCAGTACATAACTGTTATTGATCATTTGGAAACTTGCAGTTTTTCTGTTACAAAAGAATGGACACTTCCCTGCCCCACCATTCAAGTAGTCTCTTGAATTTATAAGTGTACTTAAGGAGTCAAGATTTTAGAATTAAGAATGATTTCTAGACGTCTTCTTCATTTGTCATCATCACTAGTGGAAAGAATAGTACCTGGCTTCAGTAGCATTATTGCCACCCTGAAAGGCTCATGTAAATAGCAACAAGAAAATCCCCAGCTTTCAGTGGATGAAAAATGTCTGGTTTTCTTCTTTGGGCTTCTACATGCGCATGAAGACAGATAGGCATACATGCATGTACATAAATTAAAAACATAAAAAATTGATCTGTCTTTAAGCTGCCTTTTGAAATTGTCTACATTAGTAGGAGATAACTTAGTTGGTAAGATGACTGACTGCCTTGCAGCAGAAGGACCTGGATTTAGTCTTCAGGATCCACATGAAATTTAAAAACGCTGGGCATTGGTGGAATATGCTTTTAATCCTAGCACTGGGAAGGCAGAGACAGACAGCTTTCTGGAGCTGGATGGGCAGCCAGCCTAGCCTACTTGGCAAGCTTCAGGCTAGGGAAAGACCCTGTCACAAAATTAAAAAAACAAAAAACAAAAAAACAAAAAACAAACTGGTTTCAGAGGAATGTCATCTGAAATTGTCCTCTGGCTAACACTCTCACATGCATGTGCACATAACACAACTTTCCAAGCATAAATATACACACCTAGCACCAGAATTGTCTGTTATACATTATAAAGATATAAAGCTTTGACATATAATACAAATGTACATATGATCTCTCCAAGTGGAGGGTGGTCCCTTGTGTGGGCTCTGTCTCTCTTGTTGGAAAACAACAACGATAAAAGCAATGTTCACACATATGTTGTCTATGTCACACATGGATTTACTTAAAGAAATACTGACTTCTTTATTGAGAAAAAGCTCCCTCTTCCCCTTTTGAGATAGCACATTGCTGTGTAGCTTAGGCTGGCTTCAAAATATCCAATGCTGTGATTAGAGGCCAGCACCATCCTGGTTGGCAGGTGGTGCTATTTTCAGCTAAACACCTTAAAAGGTGATTTCAGCTGGACATTGGTATATATCTGTGATTCAAGTGTTTGGGACACAAAGGCAGGAGAATCATTGTAAGTTCTAGGGTATCCCTGTTTACACAAACTCTAGGCCAGTCCTTGTCTCATAAAGAAGTCAGTTTTTGGACTCTATGGTGTAGGTCCACTACTTCTTTCTAGTATAGCTCAGGTCTTATGCTGCCACTTCTATCCCAACAAATGACATTTAGTCTGCCACCCTTGGAGGATGTAGAAGTAGGTTTTTCCTACACAGAGAAACAGGGAAAATTAACATTTTAAGATCTTGCTGGTTCACCTCATATTTGATGTTGGGAAACTAAATAGGAAGATGTAGTTAAGGCCTTAGTTTAAGGACTAAGATTTTAAGGTAAATGTTCCTTAATTTCAGAATTCTATGCTATGCTATGCTATTATGTAAGACTTTCTTTGTTTTTTATTTTTTAATATGTAGAGTGGTGGACATGAAAACAGAGTCAATTGCATACAGTGGCATCAAGACAATGACTGCATATATAGTTGTTCAGATGATAAGTATATTGTGGAGTGGAGTATACAGACATGCAAAGTAAAGTGGTGAGTACGATGCCCGGAAGTGAGGTTGGCCCAGCATCTTTTGGGACCCAGTAGGGAATATATACATTCATAAGGTTATGTAGACGGTTCTCTAGGAACTTTTAGTGAGATTGGACATTCAAGCTTTTACTACATCCAAGTGAAATAGAGGGGTTAAGGAGAATTGGGTAGCGGGAAAGCAGCTAAATGGTACACAGTGAAAACAAGAAGTGTCAGAGGTGGCATGAGGTTATTTGTCAGATCAGCAGGGTACAGTTGGAAAGGCCTGGTGAACGTAGGATAGATAGGTGCATAAGCCTTCTAAGAATGGGCAAAGGAATACAGATATGGCCAGAGCAAAGGCCAGGGGATAAGAAAGTAAAAGATTAACTTGGTAGTGAATAAATTAATTCAGAGGTGGGTGCCCTAGGGAATAACAGACAGTCTAGGATGACAGTATCCTTTAGTTAGAAGAATTAGGGTCTGAAGAGAAATGATTTGGGGGTGGGGGCCTTTTATACAACTAAAGTGAAAGACAAGAAGGACCCAGTGTATGTGGTCGCAAGGAGGGTTCACCATCTAAGGAAGGGGTTGGGGCTGGAAGTTTAGGTGAGTGGACCAGTGTTTGACTGTACTTAACTGCTCATCATCCTTAGATGCTGGTGACTGGCCAGAAGAAACCCATGGAGAGTCTTGAACAGTGGGCTGGGGTGGGGCTTGCAGTTACATGTACTCTAGATAAGAGTTCATGATCATTCATATAGAAACTGTTTGGCATGTTAGACATACCATTGTATTTAATCATAACATGAGTCTGGTGTGTCCCTGCTGCACAGTTAAGAAATAAATGGGTTAGATAAATGCCTGACCTCTTTTCTACCAAACTGTACTATCTCATAAAATAATTGAGTTTACAGCTTTATATTACCTGCAGTGGTCTCCTTTCTTTCCACCATGGGTCTGGGGATTGAATTTATGCTGTTAGGCATGGCAGCTTGCACTTTTCCCCATTGAGCTTTGTTGTAGGCCCTGATATCTCTTATCTCCCTCCCTCTTTCCCTCTCCCTCCTTTCCTTTCTTCCTCTCTTTTAAAAACCATACTTTAAAAAAAGATTTATTTATTATGTATGAGTACACCATTGCTCTCTTCAGACACACCAGAAGAGGGCATTGGATCCCATTGCAGATGGTTGTGAGCCACCATGTGGTTGCTGGGAATTGAACTTAGGACTTCTGGAAGAGCAGTCAGTGCTCTTAACCATTGAGCCATCTCTCCAGCCCCCCCCCCCCCCCGATGTCTCTTGTGTGCTTATGCATGTTTTCAGAAACCTGAACTGATGTCACAATCCTTACTTCCTGGCTGCTGTCACACAGGTGGGCACCACCATGATGACTTCCCTGTGTGTTGAAGGAAACTTATTGGTGCTTGGTGGGAACATCCTGGTCTTTTAAATATTCTCACTTTTCTATGATTTTCCACTTTATGTATTTGTTCTTATTGTGTTTTATTTCTTTATATAGCTTTGAAAATGATATTGTGGGATTTCAACATTTTCCTTTTGTACTTCTATTATCTCTATGAGGTGGCATGTTTTGAATTGTTGGATGTAGTCCTTGTTTTCATATTGAAAGCATTCTTCAAATTGATGAAGAATCTTGGCTTCTTGTTGGTATTTGAAATGAAATTGTGTAAAAGAATTGAAATCCTAGGAGTGTGTGTCTCTTTATCTATTGGGGTTCTGTAGAGCAGTCCAAAGGCGTTGAAGGTTTCTATGGGTTATCACTCTGCGACCCATCATACCAATCCAAGGAGTGTGCTCTGCTCTAGTGCTTTGTCCTTAAAGTAAAACAGTCTTTATCACTTTTATTCTATGTGTCGGTGTTTTGCCTGTACGTGTGTCTGTACACCACAAGCAGGAAAAGTGCCTATGGAGGCTAGATGAGGATGTCAGATCCCTGGGGCTAGAGTTGTAGTTGGTGTGAAGTGCCATGTCAGTTCTAGGGGTTGAACCTGGGTCCTGGAGAGTAGCCAGTGCTCTTGATGGCTGACACTCTGTTCAGCTCTTCTTCCTCTTTTTTAAGACAGGTTTTTACTCACTATTGCTCTGGCTGCTCAGGGATTTGCTGTGTAGACCAGGCTAGCCCCAGTCTGCTTGACTGCTTCTCGAGGGCTGGGATTAAAAGTGTACTCTAGTGCTTTTTACATGTGCCAACAAATCTGCTGTAGTATAGTAGGCTGAGCCTTGGCAATCTGTAATAATGAAAAGTTGTCAGAATAAGAGTTACAGTTTCTTTGGTTGTGATTGCCAGCGGGGGTTGCTGGGGACACTGGTATTATCCTCTACATACGGAGGGAAGCAGATTTAGGTAGTTTTTCTGGTTTTATGGCAGTGTGAGGAATTCATCTTGTGTGTGTGTGCGCTCGAGTGTGGGGGGCTGGGGGTGCATGCGTGCGTGCATGCACGCATGCACGTGTGCATGCATGTGGAGGCCAGAGTGTCTTCATCGGGTAGGTACTCTTCATCTTTTTTGTTGTGTTTTTTTGAGACAAGGTTTCTTGCTGAGCCTGGAACTTGTTGATTTGGCTAGACTGATTATTCAATAAGCCCCAAGGGTCCTCTTGCCTTAGTGTTGTTCTTTTTAATGAATTAATTTATATTCTGGTTATTTTTAATATGGGTACTGGGGCTTGGACTCAGTTTTTGTTACTCGTGGGGCAAGCAGTTTTTCCTGAGACTCTCCCCCTCCTCCTTTGGAGTATGCCTTTTAAATACGTGTCGTCATGGTGAATGCATAATGAGTAATTACTGTAAAGGAGCCTTAAAATCATGGATAGTGATGAAAATTGGGAAAGTTTAAAAGCCAGTAAGGATAAGGGGGACTTTTTGTACTTTGTTACTCTGTTCTTAGTGAGTTCGAGTGTTTTCTGCTTTTCAGCAGTATTTGTCTAATAACTGCCTGTTTATACGCTTTGTTTTCATTTTGGGTTCTTATTGATACAAAGGAGCCATTACTGCATTTAAGTATTGCCCCTTGTTTATCATATATATGTGAAGAGCCAGGTTCCCCATTGCTTATCCCAGCATTACTACGTACAGGAAATTAGACATGCTTCCAGGACTTCATAATGTAGCTCTAAGATAGAAATAACCTCTGGGAACTTCAGAGAAGCCTGTGTTGTCAAGGGAATTAAAGACTAGCCTGCCAGAGACAACAGGGCTCTAGGGCATAGCAGTCTACCTCATGGTCACAGAGTGTGTAGCTCTCTGTGTTACTTTCTCATAACATTTGTCCACCAGCTCCTGATACTGCAGGGGCTTTTCATCTTGTGTTTGCCAAAGAGAAGTCTTACCTTGTCAGGGAGGCTTTACTGTAGTGGTGGGTCTGGGGTTACTAACTTCATGTAAGATTGTAGGGCACGGGACCTTAAGTAGTACTTTTAATGTCCGACTTAGCTTTTTGTCATTTTCTACTCTTGATAAAGTTTCCTTAGCTCATTGTGATGTTTTGGTTCTCTCCACAATTCAGCAAATGGAAAGGAGACAATAGCAGCGTCAGTTCCCTGTGTATCAGCCCAGATGGAAAGATGTTACTTTCTGCTGGTCGAACAATCAAACTCTGGGTTTTGGAGACCAAAGAAGTCTACAGAGTGAGTTGAAAATTACAGTTCTATAGAGCAAGTATTTAGAAGTTGGAGTCATGGAATATTGTTTTAACAGTATGGATCCTAGCTCAATTAGTAGAAAGCTTGCCTCACATGTATAAGGCTTTGGGTTCAGTCCTAGCAGCACAGTAGCAGTAGCAGCAGCAGCAGCAACAAAAGCACCCTCACGCCCGGCACGGATGCTTGCCCACGTGTGTTAATGTGGTAATGTGTATCTATATTCCTATTAGGAGAATAAAGCTCTAGCTGCTGAGACAACAAATAAGATTCAGTCTCAGCAAACTAATAAAAAGCCCAAGTTCTCTATTTATAGATAGATTAAATTGAACAGGGCTCAGTTTTGGTTCAGTTGGTAGAGTTCTTGCCTATCAAGCATGAAGCCATGGGGTTTAGTCCTTAGCACTGAGTAAACCATATATTGTAATGCATGGCTGTACATATTTGCACAATGAAAGCAAAGGGAGGAGGATCGGAAGTCTCAGGTCATCCGTGGCTATGTAGCAAGGCTATCCTGGGCTACAAGAGATCTTTTCAGAAAAAAATAATAATAAAGTTACCAGTTGCCAAGTAATTTGTGTTCTTCTAGAGGACCTAGGTTCAATTCACAGCACCATGTTGTGGTTCTAGGGGATCTGACCCCTTCTCGTGGCCTCTTTGTGCACCCAGTACACAGCCATACAAGTAGACAAAGACCCCATACACCCAAAATGACTTTAAAAATAATAGGATTAATAGTAACATTTTTCAAATCTGATTTTTTTTACATTAAATAATTCAGTCATGTTCACATGCGCTTTCAAATGAGTAAAACAAGTGGAATTTGAATTAAAATGTTATGCAGTGATTATAGTTGTTTTCATGTGTGACCAGCATTTTGTAGAGATTTGCTATCAGGAGTTTTAAATAAGTTGTACTGGGGATGTTGAATATGGTGCTGTGATGATGCCTTAAAATTGTGGTTTCGACTCACTGAGAGCAACATGAGGACCTACAATTCCTTGGCTGTGTCTGAGCACCAGAGCACCCCTTTAGAAACGGTAGAATCAAGTCCAAAATGGTGGTTTGTGCCTCTAATCCCATGCTTAAGAGGTTGAAGCAGTTCTAGGACAACATAGCTTACACAGCAAGATCCTGTCCCCCCCTTTAAAAAAAAAAAAGGCAGGTCTGGGAACGGGAGAAGCAGAACAAAGAGGAGAGAGGATACAACCAGGCAGGCTTGATTCAGAAGTGAAGGAAGCTGGTGGTGAGTAGGGCTGTAGGAGAGGCGTCTGAATTGTGTTTAATGTTCAGGTGTGCCTAAGGGAAAGATGGAGCCTAAGTAGATTTTTGTTTGGGATGAATTTTAACTGTTCCTCTGCTGTAGGTGCTGCTGTTACATGTGATGTGTAAGGACTTATTTTTGCACTGTTTATAGTCTGTCTCCTAAACGAGATTTAACTTCCTCTAGCACTTCACAGGACATGCGACGCCTGTTTCATCGCTTAGGTTCACGACCATCAGACCTAATGAGAGCCAGCCTTTTGATGGGATTACAGGCCTTTATTTCTTATCTGGAGCAGTACATGACCGATTACTTAATGTCTGGTATGTAGCTGTTTTGGGTTTGGTATTCAGCTTTGCTTTTAAAAATCTGTCACAGCTCATGGGGTCAGGGTAGATGGTAAGTTGGTTAAGTTAAAGTGTACATTTACTGCATATAAGTTAATTTTCTTCTAGACTAAATACAAGATTTAGTAGGAAATAAATTCTCAATAGAACTAAATTTAAAGCGTATTTTTTAATACTCTTTTTTAAATTTTATGTGCATTGGCATTTTCCCTGCACGCATATCTTGGTGAGGGTGTCAGATCCCTTGGGACTGGAGTTACAGACTGTATTTCTAGCTGCCCAGTGTCCTCATGTGGTTTTTATGTATACCACTTGAGTTGTAGGTGATGGGAATTGAATCCAGTCCTCTGGAAGAGCAGCCAGTGCTGAGTCATCTCTCCAGTCCTGATTTTTCTTTTATTTTATTTGAATGGGTGTTTTCCAGCATGTAAGTCTCCTGTCTGTATGCCTAGTGTCTTCGGAGTCTACGGAGGGTGTCAGATCTTCTTGCACTGCACCTCTAGATGGTTCTGAGCCACCACGAGGGTGCTTCAGGTCAAATCCAGGTTCTTTGGAAGAGCAGTAAATGCTGTTAACACTGAGCTATTCCTCCAGTCCCAGAAGCATACTTTGAAGTCACATGTTAACTTTTTCTTTGCCATTTAATTTGTACCTAGCTTTATTACTGTAGAGCTTAAAGTATACAAGTGTACAGATTGAACCTGGGGAGAAAACAGATTCTAAGTGCTCACTCTGCGAACATAGGCCTTTGTTTGGTCTTCAGATACCACTTTAAACAGTTGTGGTGGCCACGTGAGGTGCAGGCCATTAATCCTAGCACTTGGGAGGAGCAGGCAGGTAAGGTCTTAAGAGGAAGTTCCAGAACAGCCAAGGCTGAGTAGAGAAACCCTGCCTCAAAAACAAACAAACAAACAAACAAACAAACACCCCAAAGGTAAAAAACAAAACCCACAAACAAATAAATACATATAAGTGAATTCAAACTTAAAAAAAAAGTTAGGCATAACACAATTGTGTTCGAGTTAGTACAAACACAACACATACACATTTAGATCCATTAACAAAAAAATCTTAATGGCTGGAGAGCTGGTTCAGCAGTTAGGAATAACCAGGTTTGTAGCTACAGTTTCAGAGAACCTAATTCTGTTTCTGGCTTGTGTGGGCAGCAGGCACACACTAGGTGCATAGACCTACCTAGTTGTTCGGGAAGTCTGTCCTCTTACCTACTGACTGCTTTTGTTATCTAGGCAGGTCCGGTCAGAGAACAAAGAGAAGAGTGCAGTCATGTCGTTTACAGTCACAGATGAGCCTGTCTATATTGACCTGACTTTGTCAGAAAACAAAGAAGAGGTAAGTGGCTTGGTGTGAGAATTCATTTTAGAGTCTACAGAAGTTATGACAAAGGCACTGATGAGTACATAAATTGTTGGCTATTCGGGTTCTCCAGAACACATGTCAAACCACTCAGGTGTGCTAGCGGCTAGTAATCCTAGCATTTGGGAAGTAAAGGTTCACCAAGGGATCCTGCCCTAAGAAATGATCTGGGGAGCAGTTGAAGAAGATACCTAACATTGTTGGCCCCGCATCCATGCTCGTGCATGTGCACCACACACATTTTTTTTCCCCTTTAAGTTACTGAACTTTTTAAAAGATGGTATTTATTGTGTGTATGTCTGTATGTAGTGTAAGTGTATGTCTGTGCAGATACACATGCCCATGTACACATGGAAACCACATGAGGACATTGGGCATCCTGCTCTGCCATTCTTATTTAACCTTTTGAGGTGGAGTTTCTCACTAAGCTTGGAGCTAGGGTGGTGATGAGCAAGTCACTGGGATCCTCCTATCTTCTTGCTTCCCAGTGCTGAGTCACGGGTATGCGTGTGATCCTGTCTGTCTTTTTATGTAGATCCTGGGGATTTGATCTCGGGTCTTCTATGTTTGTATCCTCTGAGTCATTGCTCCAGCCCTGAGACAGTCTTGCTGTCTAGCTGCTGTGTATCTCAGGCTGGCGTGGAATTCATGGCACTCTCTTCCCTGTCTCCCAGGCTCTAGGATTATAGGCATGTACCAGAATGCCCAATTAAATTCTCGTCTTCATTGTTGCTGTTTTGTTTTCCTTGAGGTAGAGTCTCATCTATTCCAGGCTTCCCTTCACTTTACTATGTTGCTGATGGTAATGGTCTTGAGCATCTCGTTCTCCTACATCTACTTCCAGGTGCAAGAATTCTAGATTTATACTACATGGTCGGTATGTGAGGATTTAGAATTGAACCCAGGATTCTGTTTATACTAGCAAACTACCAACTGAGCTATCCCTTGCCCACATCTAATGCCCTTGCTGAATTCTGTTTTAATAATCCAAATGTGGATATTAGGGAGTACCAACAAAATGTAAGCTGGTTAGGTTATCTGGCTGGACTGCCAGTGAGCCACCTCCGTCTTTGTTTCTTCCTCTTCAGTGCTAGGACTAAAAAGGACATGTCACCACGCCTGCATATATGTGGGTGCTAGGACTGAACTCTGGTCCTTACACTTGTGTGGCAGGCACTTAGCTGACTGAATCTACTCCCAGCTCCCTCACAGGCTCTTTAAAGGCATTTACATATTAAACTGAATAATGGATCAAGAAACCCCAGTCTTATCTCTCACATAAATTTTAAGTAATAATTACTAATTAGTCATAAGGTCCAAAATAAAACCTTGATTCTGATCTAGGAAACAATTGGTTAGTTACCAGTAGTTTGGGGTTAGATGTATCTGTGGGGTCGTGGAAAAGGGAGGTATTAAATGTGGTGATGGGATGGCCTTGCCTTGGTGATTGATTCTGATCTTCAAGGACAGCTGGCACTTCTTCAGGAGCATCCTTGCTTCCTAAAATCTAATTCTGAGAGCTTTCCATGCCCTCCTGTTTTCCCAGCCTGTATTTTAGTGTTCCATGGTGTGGTTGGCCATTCTTTTAATCCTTGAGTTCTTTCAATTCTTTGAATTCTTGCACTAGACATAACTTAGAATACAAATGGCAAGATGCTGGCAGTACTAAATATTAAGAAAGCTTTTCTCAAGAAGCTTCAGAACTTCAGAAGTTCAGTCCTCCGCACAGGAAGCTGATAGCAAAAGTGTGATGGATGGAGCCCCAGACCAGAGGACTGTAGAGGTGACAGACAGAACCCAGGAGCAGTGCGCCCTTCTCCTCCATGGACTTGAAGCGGTGTTTTTGTCAGTCCTGGCTGCTGTGATGTTCTGTACTGGGACGTTCCAGGGTCATTCAGACACTGCCTTTTTTTGTTTATCTTGGAGGCAGCTTGTGCTCCTCCAAGATAACATTTGACATTACAGTTTGACAAGAACAGTCAGTTTGAGATGCTGATTTCGTTAATCTCAACACTCCAGAGGCAGAAGCTAGCCTGCTCTACAGCAGATGGCCATGGCTGTCCATCCAACAAGTTTGTTTGCTTGTATGCATCTGTGTGGGCAGAGGACAGTTCTGTAGTCAGTTCTCTCCATTTTTATATAGATTCTGGTTGGCCAAACTGAGGTTGCTATCCTTGTATGACAAATGTCTTTACTTGTTGGCTGAGCCATCTACTGGCCCCTGACAGTGGTTTTTAAATATGTTGCTGTTTTTATTGTTCTAGTTACTAAGGAGATGGGACAAAAGTTCAGTTTTCATGAACTAAACTGAAGATGGGTATATAACTGACAGGAATTAATCAACCCTGTTTATCTTTTAGCCTGTCAAGTTAGCTGTTGTTTGCAGAGATGGTCAAGTTCATCTTTTTGAACACATATTAAATGGGTAAGTAAGAGGTTTTAAACTTAGAATTGCTTGTTTCTGTGTTCCTTTGTGTTATAATCCCACCTCATGCTTTGCATTCTGTTCCTGCTCGTTTTATTAGATTATTGTGAAGCCATTCTGGGTCCATGGGACTGTGAAGAACTCAAGTTCGGGGGCGGGGTGTGATAGGCCATGTCATTTCTTTGTGGTTAGGAGAGTGGCTTTTCATAGAGTATATGTAGTGAATGTTGGTGATACTAATAAAATTTTGGGAGGGACTTGCTTGTGGGTTGGTGTGAGTTGTGACTCATTTTATCTTCCATGGAGGTCTGTTTGCCTGTGTTTATGGGCATGCCACTCAGTGAAATGTCCCTGTCCTGTTTTCCTGATACCAAGAAGTAGGTAGAGCTGGGAAAGAAGTGTGCACTACTATAGAACATTCTGGAGGCAAGGGCTGTGATCTTGCCTAGGATGCACAGTGCCAGGGCCTGGTCTCTATTATACCAAGAAAGGCTAAAAATAAAAGCTCTGCAAGTTGTGTCTCCTTCCATTTAGTTCTCTTAAAGAATAGCATTTTCATGTATAGTGCCTGAGGAATTTACACAGTACTGTGTGTACAGTGTATGCTTTTCAGTTTGTAATTAGGACTGCTGAGAATTTTCACATTTCTCTTTGGCACAGGTAGGCCATTTTAAAGTTTGTTTTGTTCTAATTATTTTACATATGGGTGTTTGCTTCCATGCATATATTTGTATCACTTGCATGCACGGCATACATTGGGTCCAGAAGAAGGTCTTGGATCCCCTGCACCTTTTGAGTTGCTAAGTAGGTACTGAGAATCAAACTTGAGCACTTGGGAGGCAGAGGCAGGCGGATTTCTGAGTTCGAGGCCAGCCTGGTCTACAGAGTGAGTTCCAGGACAGTCAGGACTACACAGAGAAACCCTGTCTCAAAAAACAAAAAACAAACAAACAAACAAACAAAAAAACAAAACAAAAAACAAAACAACAACAACAAAAAACCAAAAAAACAAACTTGAGTCCTAAAAGAGTAGCCAGTGCTCTTAACTGCTAAGCCATCTCTCCATCCCCCCTTGAAGAAGAGTTTTAAGCAGAGGATTTGTGACCTAAGGTTCAAGAGAGTTATTCTGTCCAAGCTGTTGAAAATAGTTAAGAGAGATAAATGACGGTCAGGTGCACAGTTCAGGGCATAGAGACAGTTGTGGAGTTAGGGGACTAGAAGGCAGCTGAAAAGGTTTCGTAAAGTGATGCTTAAAACTGAGATGATAAAAAGTGTTGAAGAAGTGGGGTAGCATTGAGAAAGTGCGGTTGGGGTATAGTGAAGAGCCTGAGTTGGAGCTGTGGAGATGAGGGCAGGGTCTTGTGTGACTTGATTCTCTAATCTTCCTTTCCCTTTACTCCTAGACACTGCAAAAAGCCCTTGACTTCAAATTGCACAATTCAGATAGCAACACCTGGAAAGGGCAAGAAAGCAACACCAAAACCCATCCCTATTCTAGCAGCTGGCTTTTGCTTAGACAAAATGTCCTTATTGCTTGTGTATGGCAATTGGTTTCAACCTACCATCGAGCGAGTGGTAAGTAGATGCTACCTTGGATACAACAACAGATTTTCAAAGGAGTTATTTTGGTTCCTCGTTGGAATACTTCAGAGAAAATAAACATCCTTCTCTAATTAAAAAACTTTCAGTGGTTGGTTTAATTTTTCAGAATTCTTTTATTTTTCTTTATCCAACAGATATTGAGTGTTACCTCTTGGGTATTTTGTCTAAGAAATCTTCCTATATAACTAAGTTTAAAATAATCCTAGTTTCCTGTTTGTACTGGATACTGTTTTTGTCAGCACGAGTATGATTCGGTAGCCCTTGGGTGCCCACTGTGTTCTCTAAGTAGAAATGGAAGTGCCCTGACATTTTTTACTACAGAATATTCTGTAAAGACTTGAAGTTCTTAGTCTTGTTCAGTAAGTGCTTAAGCTTGATTTTATAATGCTTTACTTAGGCTCCTGTGGAGCCAAATAAGCTCTCTGGAGTTTATTACAGAACATTCATTTTTCTTCTTAGAATGCTAGCCCCATTCATGTACAACCTATGTACCACTGACACAGGCTCTTGTTAGGTAACCCCGACTGACTGTGAATGTGGAAGGGGCTCTACTGCTTCTGTCTCTTGGGTGCTGGAATTTCAGGTTATTATCTGTCAATCCGAGAAATATTTTGAAAAGTTGATTGTATATATGCATGCAGATTAATTAAACAAGAAGAAGATGCTGCTGGAAACGTCAGGTGGCTCTATGGGGAGTCCTTCCAAATAATCGGCTTTGTTCTCTGTTTGGATTTTACAGATAATAACATTCCAGCCATATGGTGTTAAAACAGTTTTAAGGTGATCCTGGCCAGCTCCCAAGTAAATGAGACAGAGACTATAAGGCTTATTTAATCAAGCTTTATGGCTGGGATTGGAAGTCTAACTATTCTCTCTTCTGCTCAGCCATTGGTGGATCATCATTTATTGACCATGGGGGAGGAGGGCAGAGAAATCAGCACTTGAATAATACAAGAATAATATTTACATGGTATACAATAACGTGCCCACAGACAACTTTTCTGGACTTAAGTAATTTGCATGCATGTGCCTCCTGTTCTCTCACTGAGCATCCTGCCTGGACATGCAGCTCCCTCTCAGAACAGCCTGTTAGTAAGCAGTGCTGTCCTCAACTTGCTTGTAGAATGAACTTGTTTAGGGTAGGACTTGGTTGTTTTAATAAGAATGTTGGATCGCATACCTTTTTCTGAAATGAGAAGCTCAAGTGGTCCATAAACAAGTACATACTGCACCAGGGCCTTCTGCTCAGCTGCCATGAGTCCTGGTGGTGATTGGCTGACTGATATACTTTATGAAAACAGCATCATTGGTGGTTGCTTTGTTTGACCGTCTTTTTTTTTTTTTTTTTTTTTTTTTCTTTTCTTTTCATCTGCCTTTGAAAAACCATGTCCAGGCTTTGAACTCCAAAGATACTCATATATGTTTGGAAAGAGACATTTCAAATTGCTGGGCTCCAACAGTAGAAACTGCTATAACCAAGGTAAGCACATCATTGGTTTTATGTTAAAAATAATAGATTTGGTTAAATTGAATTGAATATAGTGTGTATCATGAGTGCCACTGTGTTAGATTGACTTTATTTTTTTCTCCTGTCTTCTGAGATGTTGCTATTTGGTCTAGATTAAAACTCGGGAGTTTTCAGCCTTAGTTTTGGGTTGTGTTGGTTGTGTGCACTACCACACCTGGCTCTTTTTTATTCTCTACTATCCCCTCTTTATGCTTCTGTCTTATAAGTGTGGCACTGCATGTAGACAGAAGCGTTGTAGAGCCACAGCTGTGCTGTTGGTGCAGTGCATGATGATCTGGATAGGAAACTGTAGGACTGAATGGGAATAGCAGACTTCAGTATTGCTTATCCGAACTTGATGGAGCACAGCTTTGGTTAGCAAAATGTGTTTCAGGGAAAATAAACCACAATGGCGCTGGAGTTCCTTGCCACTCGGACTCATTAGGGCATTCGGCTTTGCTTTGAGTATGACTTGCTGTAGACACGGAGATACCTTGTTTGGTATGAAGTAGGAAGGAAAGCCAACTCACGCTGTGATGATTGCCACATGGTTTCGCATCTAGCTGAGTTTCAGAGATGACACCTTTCTCTTGGCTGTCTGAGCATGGTTGGCAAAGATTTAATTCTGGAAGTTGTGAAATGTGTTTAACTTGAACATTTTTAAAATCACACAGTATTTGGTAGGTTTTATTTTTCTTGCTTTGTACTCTAAATGAGATATTACAAACTTTAAAACCATGAGCTTTTGCCAATATTCAGTTAACAGTTTGTCTTGAATTTCTGTCGTGGTTAGTACATTGTATTACACTGTCTGGTGAAAAAGCCTTTGGAGGGCTGTTTGCTTTGGTTAACTAGGAAGCACAAGAACTAAGCTGTATCTTTCCCACACCCTGGTACTGTGTGTGACAGGTGAAAACACCGGTAATGAATTCTGAAGCAAAAGTTTTGGTGCCTGGGGTTCCTGGACATCATGCGCCAATCAAGCTGCCGCCCACCCAGCCCAAGGAGGCCGAGAGCAAGAGGAAATTGGGCAGTAATGAGGTAATGACCACTCACTTGGGTTTGAGGGTTGAGAAATTGTAGGGAGTGTAATGGGCAGAGTTAGAGTTGTTTTTTGAAAAGCTTGCAGAACTTAACTGGTTTTTTAGGCTTTTAACTAAAAGCAGATTTTGCCATTTCCTCATAGTTGGCCAGATAATTGAATAGATTAAATCAGGGTTTGCTGTGATGACTTTCATTGGGTTTCGCATACTGCTGAGTTCCTATGATGCCTCTTCTCTTGGCTGTCTGAGCAACCCTGGTAACCAGTTATGTGCCAGCTGGTCTTCCACAGTGATGGTCATGGACCTTATAGGGCTATAAACTTTGGCATTTTAAAATTTTTTTGGTTGCTTTTTTTTTTTTTTTTTTTTTTTTTTTTGTGAGTGTGTGCGTGTGTATTTGTGTTATAAGTGTGTTTTGCCTGTTGTGTGTGGAGGTTGAGGACGACCTGTCATAATTGTTCTTTCTTTCACCTCATGGGTTCCTGGGATTTAAAGTCAGGTTGGTGGGCTCGGTGACAGGCTTCTTTACCTGTTTGAGCCATCTTGCCAGCCCTGCTTTATATTCTTTTTTTTTTTTTTTGTTGTTGTTGTTTTTTGTTTTGTTTTGTTTTGTTTCCAAGACAAGGTTTCTCTTAGTAGCCCTGGCTGTCCTGGAACTCACTCGGTAGACCAGGCTAGCCTCGAACTCAGAAATCCGCCTGCCTCTGCCTCCGAAGTGCTGGGATTAAAGGCGTGCGCCACCATCCCACTTTATATTCTTGACAAAGTTGAGTTGATGGATACTTGTGAGGGATAGCTGTGTTAGGGAAAGCATAGGTGTGATAGCTCTTTGCTTGTATCTTAGTAATAAGTTGCCAAGTTTTTTCATTTTTTAATCTTCCTAGAGGACTTGTGATTTATGTGTCCAGGGCATGTGCCTCTCTTGTTTAATAAAAAAAAGGTAAAATAGAAACAACATTTTAATTGTATTTTTATAGGTGTTTTGCCTACATGTATGTCTGTGTACTCTGTGCATGCAGTGCCTATAGAGACCACAGGAGGGCATCAGATTTTTTTGGAACAGGTGCCCTAATGATAGTTGTGAGTTGCCATGTGGGTGCTGGAATCAAACTGGGTTCCTCTGGGAGAGCCATTTCTTCAGTCCCCAATGTGGTTCTTAGGTAGTTGTTTTTTGTTAGACAGTGGGGACTTTTTTCACTTTTCTTTCGCAATACTACTATGATGTTGAGAATGTCTTTCTGTGCCTGAGATGTGAATCTGAGCTTGTTTGCAATCCCCCAGTCCTTGTCTGGCTAACTTAACGGTGTTTCTGTTCTGTAGGCTACCATCGAGGAGCGCCTTGGTGCCATGGATCTAGATAGAAAAGGGAAGAGGGACGACCTTCTGCAGACAAACAGCTTTCCAGTCCTTCTCACACAGGGCTTAGAAAGCAATGATTTTGAAATGTTAAATGTAAGTATTGGGACAGATTTTCAATGAATGAGAAAGTAGAAACTGTTGAACCTGTGCTTGTAGAATGAATAGTCACATTATATAGCAACATGTGATTTAATTTTTTGTCAGTTTTAGTCAGAGGTTAGTTGTGCTTGGTGGCATTATATAGATGATCACCAACCTACCATGGGGGCGTGCTAATTCTCTTAAACCTGGAATGCATTTTCTCATAGAAATGCTATTTTGAATTGTTGGGTTATTTAGGCTTTAGTTTACAAAAGCCTGTATAAAGTGCAGCTGAACTATAACATTCAGCATTCTAGATCACAATTTATATTTCTTTCTGTAGGAAAATGCGTTCCTGAGTTTTTACTCTGGATTCCAGAAACTTATTTCCCCTGGCCGTGAGGGGCAATGAGGTGTGGAACCTTGGCAATGGGTAGGAGTTTGGAGGGAGATTGAAGAGGGTTGGGGGTTATATTGTTGTTTAGCTGTAGAAACTTCAGGAAGCATTAATATGTGTCTGTGTAAGTTGGTGACTGCTTGTAAGAAGCTACTCAGCTTGGTTCTTAAATTCACAGTATATATAGAAAAGGTGAAACACCATAGGCATTAAGGTCTGCCTGATCAGATTAATATGATTTTCATTTATAAGGTCTTTTCTTCATGACTTAGCAGTATTAGTTCAGTCAGTATAGATGACTTTAAATTTGTGACCTGTGAATGCTATGATTTTCAAATAAAGTAATTTTTATAAAGAGAGGAATCAAGCAGCTCTAAAAACTTGAGATTACTTTCCAAGTAGTTTCTGTTGATGCATTTAGCTGAGTTGTAGTTTAATGTGGCTTGGAAACCTAGACAAATTTGGCGAAAAATAATCTGTACAAAACACTTGTTTGGCAGTACCTTTGAATGTAGTGCAGATCGCCTGTCATCGATGTTATGTGAATATGATCTGAAGTTGTCCTCAGTAGATGAACCAGGTTCTATACAGTACAGTAGATGACCAGAAACCCATCTGTCAGGTTCATAAGCTCCCACAAATGCTTTGCCTGTCCATCATGTATTCATTTATATGTTCCCATGCTTCTGAAGGTGGAGTAAAGCTTAGAAATGATTAAAAACTGTTTCATCCATGAATAGGCCTTTAGAAAGAAGGAACTACCATCTGTTACCGTACCTAACACAAGTTAATAACAATTAAAAAATATTTTATTATTAAACGTGAGTGCAGGTATGTGTGTAAAAATCATAGGGTAAAGGAGTAAATCACCATTTGGACACTTTTAGAATCAACACCTTCTGCTATTGAAGACATTTTAGATGCTGGAGGTGTTGGGCCTTTGTTAATCTCAGCAGTTGAGATGAGGCAGTGATCTAGGCCAGCCTGATGTGTATAGCCAAGGACAGTCAGGGCCACAGAGAGATACGGTCTCAGAAGACAACGGTAGTCAGATACTGTAGTGCTCAGAGAAGGTTGAGGCAGGGTGATTGTGCTTTTTACAAGCTAGCCGTTTGTGATACAGCAGGGGCCTGTTCCAGCAAACCAACTCAGTGTTAGGATCATGAAACAGAACATCACTATGGAACTCCATGCTGCAGGCTGAAAACGTCTGCTCACATCTGAGTGTTTACCCAGGGTATATACAAATTATCTAACAAGATATTACTTAACAAAACCACTAGAGAGATGAACAGACAACATACCGAAGTCAGGGACAAAGGAATGTGTAGCAAATGTTGATTGTTAATTTTTACATTTGTTATTTGCTTGCTTATTGTATGTGCCAGAGAGTGCCACAGGGGCCATGTGGAGGGCGAGGACACCTTTGAGAGTTGCTTCTGTCCTTCCAACCATGTGGGTTGACCTTCAGTTGTCAGATTTGGTAGTAATTGTAAGATTCTTTGCCCTCTGAGCCATCTCACCAGCCCATGTGGAAAAAAGGTTTTTAAGACATTAATCATCACAGAAAGGCAAAGCAAAATCAGTGAGATTTTGATACTATATATCTGCTATATATTGTTTACAATTTAAAATGATGACATTGTATTGTCAGGATACTTAGCAGTTGAAAACCATGCCTTGCTATAACAGTGTGAAATGGAATGGCTACCTTAGAAAAACAATTTGAGAGTTAAAAAGGAAGAATGCACCTACTGTGCAAGTCCACTGTTCTGCTCCTATTCACCAAGAAACTGATGAGTGTGTTCTTGCAGAGTCAGGCACCTGGATGTCCATTGCCAGTGCAGAGAACTTTTTAAATCTAGCAGTGCAAGGATTGTGCTACTTAGAGACTTATGATGGGGATGAATCGTTAAGTATATACTCTTAGGGTAAAGTCTGACAACAAGGGAGATGATTGCATAACAGATTCTGGAAAATGCATGCCCATGTGAAAACAGGGGCTGTGTCGGGGTGGAGTTTAAAGGAGAGAGATTGTAAAAGTCCCAGGGAATCTAGAGGGTGGTACAACTTTCTTAAACTGTTTGTTTCCTGGGGAAATGTCCTTGTCACATTGATGAAATACTGTATTTTTAGAATGTTTTATGCTTAGTTGTGAGAGGAAAAAAAAATCATTGCTAGAAGTATCTTCTTGGTAGTTGTAACTGGTTTATAGGGTTATTTGTTTAAATATGGCCTCTAGAGAAGTTACTGTAGCTGGTTGTTTTTGAGGCAGGGTTTCTCTGTATCTTTGTCCTGGAGCTTGCTTGGTAGGCCATCCTGGAGTCATACTAGAGATCCACCTGCCTCTGCCTTCTGAGTCCTGGGACTAAAGATGTGCCCACCATACCCAGCACTGATTAGTTTGGGATAATTTATTTGTATTTTTTTTTACTTTTTAATTTAAATTGCTAGCATTATAGTTTTGTTGATAGCGTAAGAAGTATTAGGTAGCTTATTAAAACTTTTTTTCTGCCTTGAAGTTTTAGATTACTTCCAAGTAGTTAGGCCTTACTCTTGATGGGCATCTTACAGTTCTGGTGGCCCACCCATCATCTGATAAATACATCTCAGCATATTTATTAAATAGCAGCCTTTTCCATTCTCCCAAGCTGTTCAGATTGAACAAGTACACGAGTGTTCTGTTTAGATCGGGAGGAGATTCCTGCCTTCTCTTCCCTTCCCTTTGTTTCCTCCCTCCCTCCCTCCTTTCCTTCCTTTCTTTTTACCATGCTGGCCTCATGATGTAGTTGACATTGACCTTGGACTAGGGATTGAATTTGTGTGGCCTACTTCATGCTAAGAAAGCACTCAACAAACTAAGCCACACCCCCAGCCTCCATTCATTCATTCATTCATTCATTCATTCAGATTTAGACATGGTCTCATTGTGGTGCCCAGTTGGCCTTGAAGTTACAGATATCCTCTTGATTTTGTTTTTCTTAGTCATTCTCCCTTTTATTTGCTTTAGTCCTTTCTATGTGTCATCTGTCTGTCTGGAGTCTATTTCTTTACTTGTTGTATATTGTGTATATTCCGAAATGTGTAAGTATTGTTTCTGCCTCTTGAATGCTGGAATTACAGGCATGCATCACCATGTCTGGCTCTGTATGTGTTTGTAGTTTCTTTGTCTTTGACCCCCGCACATGCAGCGATGTGTCCCCCACCATCCCCAAGAGGCTTATTTAGCAAACCACAAAGAAAGCAGACACAGCAGTAATAGAGCGTAATCAGGCTTAGTTTAAAACACAGGAGCCACAGGCTGCCTTCTTTTTTATTTCCTGCAGCTCCACTACACTTTCATTAAGACAGTGGATCCCTGTGTGAGTGGACGATTGAAGCAGTTGACACAGGAGTGACGGTATCCCAAATACAGATGTTTTTGGGAGCTTCTAGATGATTTGAACTTTGATCACAGATTTATAATAAAGAGGTTATTTTAGGAATGTTTAAAGTTACCATGTATGTTCAGTTTTATTGTTATTAAAGTTTTAAATTAGCACATTATGCTTTAGTAGAGTAGGTTTTTTTCTTTTTCTTTCTTTCTTTTTTTTTTTAACTGCTGATATTCAAACCCAGGGCTTATGTGTGCTAACTAGGCAGTCTCACTGGGTTACAACTTTGGTTGTTTTGTTAGTGTTGTTGAGTCAGTATGGAACTGTGCAGTCCGGGCTAGCCTTAGACTCCTGAGGGCTGGGGATTATATATGTAGCTTTTTTCATTTTCCTTTTTTTCTCTTTTAAGCAGTGCTGAAATCAAGCCCTTGGCTTTATATATACCAGGAAAGTAGTATACCCGTAGAACTTAAAAAAAAATTTTCTGAGATATTATGTTGGTAAGTTGGCCAGACTGGTCAAATTTGTGATCTTCCTACTTTAGCCTCCAGGTAGCTGGGATTGCAGTGCCTGCCACTGTGCTCAACTCGTAGTTTGCTGTGGACCATATGTTGTTTATTTGAAAATGAAATTTAGCTTAATCAAGAACTATTAGATCAGGACATTCTATGCCTCAATTTCCCAATGATTGTATGAAATTGTGTGTGTGTGTGTGTGTGTGTGTGTGTGTGTGTGTGTGTGTAATGGCCTATGAAATTTTGTAATTAGGTGATGTTTAAAGATATGTGCCGGGCAGTGGTGGCGCACACCTTTAATCCTAGCACTTGGGAGGCAGAGGCAGGTGGATTTCTGAGTTCGAGGCCAGCCTGGTCTACAGAGTGAGTTCCAGGACAGCCAAGGCTACACAGAGAAACCCTGTCTCGAAAAACAAACAAACAAACAAAAAACAAAACAAAAAAGATACCATGTTGGTGTAAAGGTAATTTTTACAAGTAAGTAAATCTGGTTAGGATTCTGCAAGGATTCTAAAGGAACGGGAGGAAATAACTAGACGCTAACTTACTGTTTGCTTTTGCTAACCTGTCACTTAGATAGGAAGGTTTTAGGAAGGAAAGGTGCATCAGACCCTGAGTGTGCTCTTTCTCCCACTCCCTCCTTTCCTGTTTCTCAGAAATGTCTCTGACTCTGACATATAACACTGATCTCCTTTTTCTACAACCCAGAGTTTAGTCTGGCCTTCTCCTTGAGATAAAGCCTTAAAGGGCTTTGGTTGAAGCATCTATTCATGTAGTCATTTGATTGGTTTACATATCTATCAAATGGCGAAAGTTTAAAAGAGGTGTTTTTTTTTTTTTTGAAACAGAAACTTACTTAGTTCCCTCTGTGCAGACAGCTCTGATTTAGTAAGATGGAAGTTGGAGAGCATTGCCAGTAGTGCAGTCTTGTTTTTAAAGTGTCTGGAGACAGAGGTTCTTTTGAGTGTTATCTGAAGGCAACTCTACCTGATCTCTAGTCTGATTCACCCAGTTAAGTCTCTTTCCAGTTGTTACATCAGAGTTTTCAGGTACAGTCTCAGTATTGGAGGTATGCTTGTCTTAATTGTCACTTACTTTTTTTTTCACAGAAAGTGCTTCAAACTAGGAATATCAACCTAATAAAGAAGACTGTGCTGAGGATACCCTTGCATGCTGTTATCCCACTGTTGCAAGAGGTAACTGTTGCTGCTTCAAGTGAGCCAGGGAATACTGCTTACCTAGTGCTGTCGTGTGGGACTGTAACCACTGAGTACCCCAACATGGAGCCCACTTCTTTGATTTCTTTCTCCCTTTATCCTTGTGATGTACTCTAATTCCTGATGGTTTAGTTCCTCCGTTTGGAATGTGGATTGCAGAGACCAGCCTTTGACACCAGAAGGAACTTGCATGATTCCTGCAAGAGCTAGTTCTTTAGTAACTCCGTTTAACTGTGTTCCCAAAGGTAGGGAGCAGCTAGGCTAAGAGAAGGAGTGTGGCACGCTTAGCAGAAACACCAAGCAGCACCACATGTTTAAATGAAAACTCAGGGGAAACTCAGCACCTGCATTCATTCTGGGTGTCAGGGAAAGTAGATAGATTCTGGAGGCTGTCAATATGCTGAATTCAGTTTAAGTGTTTAATCACTAGTTATAGTTGGGAAAACTTAATTTCCTTCAAAAGTACATTTTGTAATATACTTTTAATTTCCAAAAAGTATAATTCTACTGAAATAGTAAAAGACTGGGTACTTATTATTAAATATTATACTGGAAGAATGAATGCTTTGTAATAGAAGTTGTACTTGTAGTTATATATTTTTTTAACATGATGAAGTGTTTTGTGAGAGTGATTTTGGTAATAGTATGTGCTATTTTTACATCATTGGTAGGAAAGATTTAAAGACTGTAGAGATGTGTGCTCATATATTGAGTTATTGTTTGTTCCAAATTAAAATTTACCTTCCTTGCATTTTTCATACATTTTTATGTATTTTAAAAATGGACATACTGTTTATATATACCATGAAGTTATTAACTCTTTCCTAGTGTACAATGTAGTTGCTAAGAAGAACAACGTTTGTTCATAGATTGTCCAAGTATCATTCCAAAAAGAATCTTGTATCCATTAGTAGTCACTCTGCATGCCCCTTCCCATACCTTCAGATTTATAGGCAATCACCGGTCTATATTTGGTCGCTGTGCATTTATCTACTGAACATTCAAGCCCTAACCTATATTTCTGTCATGTAATTACTCTTATGAAAATGAAATCAAATTTGTGTTGAGTAAAAATATATTGCCAGGTGGAGCAGATACTCCTATAGCTCTCCTTGCGTTGGGGAATTGGTGGGAAAGCGGGCCTCTGCAGTGCTGATGCTAATTGTATTTTCTCTCCTTTAGCTTACGAAGAGGTTACAGGGACATCCCAATAGGTAAGCTGTTTCAGTGATGTATGTTTTCTCTTGTTTGACACAGCCTTACTATGTAACTTACTGGTCTAGAACTCAGTATTTTCTGCCTTGGTAAAGGTTTGTGCTACTGCCTGAGCTGAATTACTGTCCTATAGATGAATTAAGAGCAGCAGCACTCATCCAGTGCACACTTTAATTCCAGCACTTTGGAGGCAGAGGCACGTAGTTCTCTGCGTTCAAGGCCAGCCTGGTCTTTGTAGGTGGGCTCAAATGTGATTATAAAAGGGAAAATCATTTGTGTATATTTGGATGATAGTTCTGCCCTGGTAGATTCATCTGTGATGGAACAAAATCCTGGGACATGTAGTGCTTGACGGCTGCCTTCCTTCACAGATCTCCTGTTTTAGTTTGTTATATTTGGTTTTGAATCAGTGAACATTTCCTTTACTTGAATTTCTCTTTTTTGCTAGTGCTGTTTTAATGGTCCAGTGGCTGAAATGTGTGCTGACGATCCATGCATCATACCTGTCCACAGTAAGTCTCTCCTAAGGATGAGTAACAGTTAGGCTTTGGTAAGGATTAGAAACTAAAGCCACCCTTTGCTTCTTTTAGAGAGTTTATTATTTATTTATTCATCATCATCATTATGAGATTTTTGGGGGTATTGTTTTGTTTGATTTGGTTTGGTTTTGAGACAGGGTCTCTGTCTGTAGCCCTGTATGTAGACCAGGCTGTCCTGGGAACTCAAGGAGCGCTTTCTGCCTCAGTCTTCAGGGCTCTGTGAGTAAAGGCATGCACCATCACCTCCTGGTAGGAGATAACATCTTACAGCAAGCCTTTAAGCTCAGCAAAGGTGGCTTTCTGTGAGTTCAAGGCCAGCTTGGTCTACAAAATGATTTTTATGACAGCCAGGGGTATATTATACAGAGAAACCTTGTCACAAAACACCAAAATAAAGAAATAGATGAATAAATCAAGTAAATGAAACAAATCTTAATGCCAGTAAAATAAGTTTTTTCTGTTACAGCATGATTTACTCTTTGCATGTTTGTTATGTTTTGAGTTTTTAATTTTAAAGAAATTATGTTTATTTGTATCTGTTGGGGGGGTTGCCCATGGCATGAAGTGTGGAGGTCAGAGGGCAGCATAGCTCTCTATCTCTCTCTCTCTCCCATGTGGGTTTTAGTGTCCAATTCAGGTCATCAGGTTTAGCAATAAACAGCTTTTCTGTGCCGTTTCTCTGGCCTGTATTGAAGTTTTTTCTTTATTTTATTTTATGTGTATGAGATTTTGTCTGTGTGTATACATACATGCCAGATATCTGTGGAGGAGAACATTGGATATCCTGGATCTAGAGTTACCAATGACTGTGAGCCACTGTGTGTGTGTTGGGGAACCAAACCTGAGTCCTCTGCCAAGTCCTCTCTGCAGCTCTGCCCTGAGGGTTCTGTTTTGTGTTTGAGGCCCGGGTTTCACTCTGTAGGCCTGGAACTCACTGTATGGCCAGTTCTGTCTTTGTACTTCAGCTGTTCCTGCTGCAACCTAAGCTTATAAGCAGGATCCGTCACACATGGCTGTCAGTTAGACTGTAAACTAAAAACAAAATTATTACTTCTTCGCTTAGCATTTTATGTATATTTTCCTAGAAAGTTTTAACATACAGCTTAAGGAAGACATTCCATAATTAAGTTATAGGTCCTCTCCTCTTATGTGTATGTATATAGTATACATTTGTATGTGTGGGACTATACATGTGCACATATGTATGTGTGTGGAGACCCAAGGTTGGTGTCAGGAATCTTCCACCTTATTCTTTGAGGGCAGGTCTCATTCAAATCAAGGCTTGCCAGCTCAGTCTGAGAAGGCTGGAATTGTAGCCAGGTTGCCACTCCCACCTTACAGTTACATAAGTTCTGGGGGTCTGCTTGTGCAGCCACAGCCCCCGAGCCATCACTGCAGCTCAGCTTGACCCCCTGTACAGTGTCACTAATGTCCCCTGGTTACTGTAGCTTGCGCCTTAGCTCAGGCTTCTTTCCTTCAGTGCTTCCAAACAGGCACACGTTCTATTGCACGTCTGGGTGACACTGACAGAATGCTGGAAAAGGGAGAGACAAGCAATAATTGTTTTTATGTTCAAATGTCAGAAATAGGGCCAGTAAAGGCTAATTTAAAGGGCAAAGTATAGGATCTTTTCCCATTTATAGGGACAAATAAAAGGTTTCCTGTTGAATTTTTCAGTGTGATTGATAGAATGCTCTTACAGTGTTGTGTGTGAGGTTCACCTTGTTCTCCATTGCTGTCCTGACAGCTGGGAGGAGCTTCTGGTGCCTCAGAGCCTATGACAAGTGTATATGGTACTCTGGATACTGGACAAGAGTCAGAGGAAAGTCCCTTCAGCTAAGAGTTGTGTAGTGGAGTGTTTTGTTATCTACCCTCTGTTGACCTTGTTTAAAATAATTTATCAGTGTATAAGATTTCACCTTGCCACCTGCTCTACCTTACGTTTTGTATGTTTTGAGGTTATTTTCTTGCCAGGACACCAAGGGTTTTCTTTGAAAGTTGGTTGTTGCTGGGCTGTGTCCAAACCCTCACTGCTGCTAGGAGGACTTGTGACACCTGCTTGTGTAGGGGCTGGCTCCTGGGCTAGGCTGAGCATGATGTTATGTCCTCTTTAGAATGTGCTGATGATGCCAAGTGGTTACTTGTGTATCTTTTATTCTAGTTGCCTGACCTGGTACACCAGCTAGGAACACTCTACCAGCTAATGGAAAGCAGAGTCAGAACTTTCCAGAAACTTTCACACCTGCATGGGAAGCTCATTCTTCTCGTCACGCAAGTGAGCAAATCAGATGGCTTTGAGCTCAGACCTGGGTGTGATAGTGGGGAAATCAATGAAGAGGAACCCAAGTAGTAAGAGACTGAGTTCAGTAAGACAAGAGTCCCGGCTTTAACCTGGGAGTTACCTGAGTGACAGCAGGGAAGCCTGACTGTCCATTCCCGACTTGTTCATTCCTTTCTCCCCCAGGCTGGCCTTGAACCTACTCTGTGTAATGTTTAATCCTACCTCTTCCTGCAGGCCTGCACAGCACATTCGAGCACTCACCAGCTGAGCTGCATGCCCACTCTGACCAGTGTGTGTTTAGCTCACCTTGTTACTGTGAGCTGTGCGTGAGTCATGGGCTGTCTCCCTAACAGTTCATGCAGTAAGGTGTTCTCACCACTGCACACAGTTTCTGAACACATACAGAGTCAGTTTCCTTTTATATTTGTCTCATGGTTGTTCTGAGTTGTTTTTGGGTCCTTCATTCCTTTGGAGGAGGCCAGTCAGAGAGGGAAAAGTAGCTGAGTGTTGGGGAGCTGTGTGTGTTATTGTCTATACTTAGAATAAACTTATAATTGCTTTATAATTCCTTCTTTCAGGTTACAGCATCAGAAAAAACGAAAAAAATGCCCTCCCCTGGACAGAAGGCAAAATTGGTGTATGAAGAAGGTAAAGGTTGGAGCAGAGGCTGGTGGCTGCACAGTCACGTGGTTCCCTTCCTTACTTTTATAGAAATGCCCATGGGTGATCTTTTTTAAAAAATTAATGGTTTTGGTTAGCATTCGGAGTGATGAATGGGCTTTGTCATGGACTTTTTTTTTTAATTGTTGTTTTTTGTTTTGCTTTTATGTTTTTTGAGATAGGGTTTCTCTGTGTAGCCTTGGCTGTCCTGGAACTCACTCTGTCGACGCCACGGTAGCGTCGAACTCTGAAATCCGCCTGCCTCTGCCTCCCAAGTGCTGAGATCAAAGGCATGGGCCACCACTGCCCGGCTGTCATAGAATTTTTAAGCATGTGTCTTCATACGTAGTTTTCACCTGTTCCCTCCCTCTCTGCCTTAGCCCACATTACCTCCCCTCCTCTCTTCTGTTTTGTTACCTTACCACCTCCTTGAAGAAAGACCTCTCCCACCCCTACCTGTTCTAAGGAACATCTTACTATTTTGCATTTATAAATTTGCATGTGTACATGGATCCTTTTAAACCTAGTTTTTTGTATAAACAAGAATGTGAAATCTTGTCACATCTCTTGAAACTGTCAAACTCCTGACAAAACCCAAGGGAAGTGGCTGGCATGTGGTCTGCTGACTCGTGCTAGTCAAGATTGAAGAACTTGAATGTAGGAGACCATGGTGTTGGTAAACAAGAATGCTGAGGACCAAGACTGGCTTCAGCCATTGTTCTCAAATGGATCAAGAAATCTGCTGCTAATACAGTGGAATAGCATTCCACTGGAGAACACTAAGCATAGAACTAAATCTGAAAGTACACCATCTACACATCTCTAATAACCTAAGCACCCATGGAATTAAAAGGAATTTCTTTAGCATCTTAAGTGGTGAAGCTAGGAACCAGATAGTAAGGTACTTTTTTATTTCTCCAGATGTCCTTCCTAAAGAATTCTAATCTAAGACATATATATATTCTATAGACTTGACATATATTATTCTTTGGCACAAAGAATCTACAATTACCTGTTGTTAATAGGTTCTATGCAAATCAGCAAGTGTCCTGAGCACCAAGACCAGCAAAAAGGAGTCAGCATTATTATACCCCAGTAACTGGTCATAGAAAGCTTTTAGAAAAAAACCTCATTATAGCAGCAATCAAAACTAGGAATACTGACTGGGAACTGTCTAAACGTGAAGTAGAATGGTTTCAGAGAAAAATAATAATATACCTCTATAAACTTAAGATATTCTAGTAATTTTCCTTGTAATTTTAAGTTGTTAGTAATTTTCAAATTACTTTATTTAATATTTTATTTGCTTAAGTGAGTCAAGAAAATCACAGTAATTGTGATGTAGACGAGACGTGACCTGTGTAACTGTGGGCTGTTGGTAGGCAGCGTCTATGAGAGGCTCAGTCTTGGGGCTGGCCGACTACCTGTCAGGAAATGCTGCCAACACTGACCGTGCATGAGGGGCAGAGGACTGCTGGGTCACACTCCTCACTTTGCTTTTTACACCTTAAAAAAGCCTACTAAGTGTAAAAGTGTAGTGACTTTAAAGAAGTGCAACTATAACATCAGTGACATGTTTCAAATATCAGAGTTGAGATTTAATGTTGGCAAGAGTTCGTTGTGTAGGAGCCCATGGGGGCAGGATGCGTGTTTATGTCCTTGGTAGAGAGCAGCTTTGTAAGGTGTCAGAATTGAAGGTTGCTTCCCACTTTCATCTGGGTGCTTCTGGAGTTCCGTGAGTCATGGTCTGTGGAGCCCAGGCTTCTGGGCCTCTGATGGGTTCGTGTGGTTTGATGTTTTCCGTGCTGTTATTGCTCAGGTTTCTTAATAAAATTTAAACTCCTGTAAATGCTGAGATTGTTTTGAACTGGATGAGGGAAGCTGAGTTGGGTCCAGTCACCTGTCGTGTGGTGTACACCATGCAGGTTTCGTACTGCCTTACACAAGAGCCGTTCAGCTCGTCCTGCCCTTCATTTCCCAGTGCTTAGGCAACAGTCTAAAACTGTACAGTTAACAGCAGGTTGTTTTCCTGTAGCTAGATGTTATGGGTCACAAACCATGCAAAAACATTTGTCTTAGACACTTGACCCATCATTTCTTATATAGAATATTTACACACCCACTGTCTATTTGGTGGTCCAAAAATGATGGAATATTTTAAGATAAGATTTTTATAAGTTGTTGATACTTGAAATGTTTCTGTGAATGTACATACTAATTTTATGGGTAGAGATGGCTGAGGGGTAAAGAGCACATTTCAGTCTCAGCATCCACATGAGATAGTTACACTGCTTGTCACTTGAGCAGCCCGGTGCCCTCGTGTTTCTGCTGGCAGCTCCTCTCTCAGGCGTCTTGTTTTATTTTAAAATAAAAATAAATGTTAAAAACAGGGTAATAAGCCAGGTAGTGGTGGTGCACACCTTTAATCCCAGCACTAAGGAGGCAAAGGCAGGTCTGGTCTACAGAGTGACTTTTAGGACAGGCAGGGCTAGACAGTGAACCCTGTCTCAGAAAACAGCAAGGTGATTGGGGTCACAGTAAAGTTGGGTGCTGAATCTAGAAGGTGTGTGCCCTATACCTGTAAGCTCAATTTAGAGCAGATGCAGGGAGACTGCAAGCTCTAGGCCTGTCTGGGCCACACAGGACCCTGATTCAACCATGCCAGCAGAAACGACAGCTACTCACTGAATAGCACACACTGGGCACCTCAGCACTGTCCCGCTGTTCTCTTACAGAGTCTTCTGAGGAGGAGTCTGATGATGAGATTCCGGAGAAGGATTCTGATGTGAGTGATGCTTTCTGCTCTGTCTGGTTTTTACCCTCACTGTCAAGGAGCTTCATAAATTCCTTTTTTTTTTTTTTGTTATTCCACCAGGATCATTGGGACGAAGATGAAGAGAAAGACAGTGAAAAGGATGAGGGCGCTGATGAGGACAATGAGGAGGAAGATGAGGACATGGAAGACAAAGAAGAGAATGAAGAGGACAGAGAAGTGTCAAGTGAAAAGGAATTAAACGGAGATTCGGATTTAGATCCTGAAAATGAGAGTGAAGAAGAGTGAAGACAGAAACAGCCCGTCACACGAGGATCCTGGCTCGACTTGCCCAATGCTGTCTATTGCATCCTCCCAGGGAGGCTTGCCCTGTGCCAGAAGACAAAAGGCCGCCACATGCTTCCAAGTTCACAGAGGCGATTCCCACACCTCCTGTCCTGCGTGCCCCAGACTTTAACTGTGTAAATAAGAATGTTTCATTCAAATGTTAATAAACTTTACACAGTAAATAGACACACTTTCTGCAATGTACTGACATGAGTGTCCAATATATGGTATATTTTTATAATATAATACTCTGGTATGATTGGTTCTATCGGAAACCGACTTAGGTGAATACAGACATGCCATAGGGGTCAGGAACTGGACACTTGGAAAGGAGTTGGCTCTCATCTCAGGTTGGTATCTTTCATCCAGTCCAAATGCAAGTAGCATCAGTGGATTGTTTTTAATCCAGCACGTCTAATTTGATACATTTTCCTAAAACATGAAGGAATACCTAAAAGTTAAAATGGTTGTGATTTACAGAAATAAGGTCACAGTCTCCCTAGCTTGTCCACTCACTGCTGATCTGACCCAGATCGGTTGGGTGGTTGGAGTGCTTCCCCAAATAACCACTTATTTTTTAAAGTGTCATGTGAGATATTTTTTTAAACAAAACAAAATAATGGTAATTAAAGAAGCAAAGCCTCAGCCATCCCTAAGGGGTTTCTTGTCTGCAGACTGTAAAGACTCATCAGTGTACAGATGAGACCTGCTCAACATGCAACTTTGTAACCCTTCAGTCCTAGCTGCTTTTGAGGAGGTTTCCATTTTTATTTAAATTACTAATGGATCAGAGAACAATTGTTTATTTTTTTCTCTTTGGTTTTAGATATTAATAATAACCTTGCTGGAATTTTTTTCCAAAGAAACTATTTTTATAATTCAGTAATTTAACTTTTTTGTTCCTTTTCATTACCCACTCTTGGCAGGGCTAGGGTATCTGTTTATCTTTCAAAATGATAAATCTTACTCAAGATTTTTTATGTATGTATAAATAAGTATTTTGGTGTGCTACACAGCTTTTTCAAATTACCAGTAATTTGTCTTGTTTCTAAGAGTGGGCCAGTACTAACTTGGCATTCAATGAGGGACGCAGATGGAGAGCTCACTTCTGCAGAAAGGACTGAGCAGATGCGTGTCTTTCCTACCTGTGACTGTAAGAAACGCAAGATCTGGGAGGACTCCCACTGGGCAGAGCAGGCTGCACAGCCAAATCGGGAAGGGCACCTTGGGCAAGCTGCTGAACTATTGATGTACAGTTGTTATTTGTCTATAAATGGAGCTGTTTATGGCAATTTAATACCATTCTCTTTGTAAAGTGAATAAATACTCATCTTTACCCAGCGCGTGTCTCGTGTGTATGGAGCATGCACAGCAATGTGGTGTTGGGGCTTAAGGCTTATGGTGTGAAGAGTTTAAGTAGTTTCCTAGAACTCACGGGTCTTTCAAGGCTTGCTGTATAATCAAGTTTGTAACAGTAAAGGAATAGGCTTCTTGTTTTAAATCTGTCAGTGACAGCTGGTTATTTTTTTAGTCTCATCTGGTTGGGTTGCAGCTTGATATCCCAAGGTTCTAGGCAAACAGGCATTTATGTCCAATGAGGAGGAGACGACAAGGGAAGCTTTTATTTGTTTTTGGTTTAGAAAAATCTAGTAAGAAAGGCCTACACCTAATTCATTTTTGTGTTTCATTAGACAGTTGGTAGTTGTATCCTACCAGTTGAGAATGAAATTTGGTTGTGGTGTCTTCGATCTTCCTACTTTTTTTATTGTAGAAAACTTTGAAGCCTGCAACCATTGTCCATGATCACATGTCTTAGTTGGTTGTCATGGTTATTCTTAACCTAGAGCATTCTCCCTCAGCTTGTGTGTTATTTTTGATATTAGGTGAGTTCACATAAATTGTGTTGTACAGCACTGTACGTCCTGGGTTTGTGTGGTTGCCTGAGGTATAGACAACTACTGAGTACAAATATGTGTTTATGTGAGTAGATGTTAAGGCTTCTGTTGTGAGATTTTGAATCCTTAATGCTGAAGATTTGGAAATTAAATTGATGGGTGAAGTTAATAGGATCCCGGTGAAGGCCAGTTCCCAGCATGCCATGCTGCATTCATTTGACTCCTTGTCCATTCTACTGCGGATCATCTAGGTGCGTGGTGAACAGTGGCAATGTCTAGCCCAGCGTCTGCTTGTCATGGTTTCCGTAAAGATCTCTAAAGGCTAGGGTGCCATGCTATTGCCTGCACCCCCAGCCCCTCCTCCGTTCTTAGTGTAGTTGAATGTTCCTCTGTGTGGGACTCACCCTGGGCCCTTTGTCTTTAGCTTTCTTGGTTGAAGAGTTAAGTATTTTGCCACAGGCTTAGAAGTTAGTCACCTCAGGTATGTGTTACAGTACTGAGCCCATGGTTCGTCGGGGAGATAGGGATGTGTGTAGAAAATGTACATAAATGTGGGGGGGGGATGACAAAGGCGGTGCTTTGTGGTGGGAACGTGTAGATTACATAGAACACAATCTGGTTATTGGAGGAGGTGGCTCAAGTGGGTTATCTGGGAGGACCTTAGTTGAGCAAAGCTAAAACAGATCACGTGCCGGGCAGTGGTGGCGCACGCCTTTAATCCCAGCACTTGGGAGGCAGAGGCAGGTGGATTTGTGAGTTCGAGGCCAGCCTGGTCTACAGAGTGAGTTCCAGGACAGCCAGGGCTACACAGAGAAACCCTGTCTCGAAAAACCAAAAAAAAAAAAAAAAAAAAAAAAATCACGCTGAGAGGTCCATAGAAAGACTGCTGAGAGGCTGGACCAGAAAGGTGAGCACAGGCTCCGTGGCTTATGCCAGAAGTGGGGGGCAATGGCTGTTGCTTTGGAATGGAATTAACAGCTTTTCCAGTTGAGAATCCAGTTATCCAGGAAAAAGCTTGTGTTTGCAGTAGTCCATGACAGTGACTTGACTAGGCTGGTAGTTAAGAGGTTGGAGAGGATTGACTGTTGGGCTATTTTGAAGTTAAACTACGTCTTACAAAAGTGTGACAACATCTGGTTCACTGCCACTGTCCACAAGGGCTGTTCTTTTGATAGGACTATGACTGTTGAGATTGGCGTTGTCTCGGGCATCACATAACACTGTGCTAAGGCACTTTTTAATAACTTGGAGAACTTTGCAGTGATGCTACCAACTAGTTAGGTTGGGAGAGATTTGAGTGGAGAGAGCGATTTGGTGTTGACATGGATGTACCATTACTCCTGAGCCACTGCTAGATTCATTGGTGAGTGATAAGAACGAAGAAGCACAGGAAGAAGCACAAGACATTCCAGAAAGAAAACCAAAAAACGACATCAAGAAAGAAGTCACTGGTTCTGCTGATTTCTTCAGATTTGAATCTATAACATCTTAGCTGTAGGTTCTTTGAACTGTGATTGACAGGTCTCTGACTGAACCCACCCAGGCAATGATTTTTTACGTTTCCTTTTAAGTGGCCATTTGTTGGTCTCCCCTTTGAAGGCATCTGAGGTATACACTTTAGCTTTTTAATCTAGTATAGTGTCTTGACTCTGGTACCTCAGTAGTACTGCTTGTGCTGACAAAACTTGACACCAACTCAGAGCCACAATGGAATGAAGCCACAGAGGTGTTCATTCCTTCAGACAGGAAGCTGGCCACATAGGGATGTGAGCAGTCTATCTGGTGTAAGGTTACTGGGTCAGAGCAGACTACTCAGTAGCTTTTTTTGTTGTTTTTTAGTTTTTTCGAGACGGTTTCTCTGTGTAGTCCTGCCTGTCCTGGAACTCACTCTGTAGACCAGGCTGGCCTCGAACTCAGAAATCCACCTGCCTCTGCCCCCCAAGTGCTGGGATTAAAGGCATGCGCCACCACTGCCCGGCTTACTCAGTAGCTTTTTATAATTGGGTAATTTTTTCTTTTTAAAAATTGCTTCAGACAACAGCATTTCTAATTTGCCCACGTAAAATGAAGTTTGCTTGAATGTTGCTAGGAGGTACAGATGTCAAATGAAAAGTACACAAGTGGGTACATGCCTGTTTTTTTTTTCTTTTTTTAGATTTATTTATTTTATGTGAGTATATGTGCTGTTCTCAGACACACCAGAATACGGTGTCAGATCTCATTACAGATGGTTGTAAGCCATCATGTGGTTGCTGGGAAATGAACTTAGGACCTCAGGAAGTCAGTGCTCTTAACCTCTGAGCCATCTCTCTAACTCCATGCCTGCTGTAATCACAGCACTGGCCTGGCCAGGCTGAGGCTTGGGCAATAGCACTAAAGCCTTGTCTCCAAACCCACAGTTGGCCTGATTGTTGAAGATTATCATGGCTTAAAGTGGAAGAATGCCTGATCTTTACAGGTGTGAACACTTAACTGTCCTTAGGAAGAAACAGCACAAGTGTTTGTCATTGGCCTGTCCTATAACACTTGTCTGTTTCCTAGTTCCTCTTCCTGGATCTGGGCCTGGTGGTGAGTGGAGGAAGGTTGTGGACTGTCACAGGCAGTCATGGCAATGAGGCCTGACTCTTGTAGCTTTCTTAGCCAGCCTGGTGGTCAAAAGTGCTTGACCAAAGCTTGCCGTCTGTCTTCATGGCTAGATCAGGGGGATTGTCACAGTTGAGTTACACAATGTTCACTAAGAGAAAAGGCCTAAAAGTGTGATGTTGCAGTAGAGATAGACAGGAAGGTTTTCAAGGCTGCTGGTGGGGAAAGCTGTAGTCTTTTCTCAATGGTGGGTTTTGAGGTCTTGGCTTCATTAAGGGCAGTGCTCAGTCCTCTTCCTCCACCCCAACTTTTCTCCTTTTCTAAAGGACAGTGACTTAGGATTTGCCTATGTTGGGTCTCCTTGGGTATCATTTAAAGCTGTTGGTTAGATTGTGAGTCTGGCTAGTTTGTTGTGACTGTGGGTTTCCCAACAGTCTATGTAGTTGCATCTAATGAACAGATTCAGCTGACTTTGATCTTGGTAATTATTCCCAGTCAGGCAGAGCCTTTTCCCCCTGTGGTCAATACACATGATTAAGATGAACGTTCTAACCATTTTTAGGTATAAAATTCTGTGTGTTGGGCAGTCACATTGTACAACTGGCAGCCTGTTTAATTGGTGACTTGTGATAGATTTGGGTATAAGAAAGGTGAGTCAGCAGACTTCAGTTCATCGTGAGAGAAGCTTAAACCAAGGGGCAGAAAGAAGCTGGAGTGCCAATTCTCAGTACACAGTACAGTGAACTACAAAAACTACTGTTCTAAGCATCAACAAATGCTGGACTGGGTGTGGGATTCCAAACTGGTGCAGCCACTATGGACATCCGTGTAGAAAATTCTCAAAAAGCTAGGAATAAATCTACAATATGACCCAGCTCTACCCAAAGGTCTTACTCCACAGTCCTACCCAGCCATGACACCAATGGCCTTCATTAAAGACCAGGTCTTAGTCCACAGTCCTACCCAGCCATGACACCAGTGGCCATCATCAATGACCAGAATGGCACAATAGCCCTAAGGCTGCATCAAGGTGTGTTTGCAGTAGTGGCAAGCACACCTTGGTGGTAACCAACAGTTCTCTAATTGGGCTTAAGAATTCATAAAGAGGGAAACTGCCCGGTACTGGAAACCTAGGTAACTATTCAATGCTGGTGACGCCATGGGTATTAGAGAACTTACATTCACTAATTTACTAATTCATAAACATTAATCCTTACAGACAGATTCATCTAGTTTTCATCCCTCATCAAGAAACTTTCTCTTAGCAACAGATGGAGACCACTACAGAAAACAATCAAAACACAGAGTTGTGGGCCCAAGTCCCAGTGGATACACCTACAAAACCCTGCTGTACCTCAGACACAGGGAACATTGCAGACGAGGGCTCAGAGAGATTGTACCAGCCAGAGGATCTGAGTTTTCTGTGAGCTGTGCCTCCTAGTAAAGTCAGAGGCTCCATCCATAAAGTCTCTCTCACCAGCATGACTGACTACAAGTGAATGAGGATGGGATCAGGAGACATGCCAAAGTGGGCAGAAAAACAGCACAACCGTGCACACCCGAGGAAGCAGCCGGGAGTGGGGGAGGTATCTTCTCCCAGGGAGGAGCACACCGATCTGATGTCCAGCACAGTCGGCCCTGAAAATATACAAGTAACATTATGTAGACCAGACGGTATATGTAGATATACCTATGTGTGTACACGTGCACACACACACACACACACACACTACACACGTGCGCAAGAACAGTGAGAAAAGAGAGCAGGGTGGGTTTGAAGGGAGAAATGTAGTTAAATTATAATCTTAAAAATGTAAAATGGAGCCGGGCAGTGGTGGCGCACGCCTTTAATCCCGGCACTTGGGAGGCAGAGGCAGGCGGATTTCTGAGTTTGAGGCCAGCCTGGTCTGCAGAGTGAGTTCCAGGACAGCCAAGGCTACACAGAGAAACCGTGTCTCAAAGAAAAAAAAAAAGTAAAATGAAAAAAACCTATATTGTTCTAAAAGTATGACATTTTTGAAGAGATTTTGGAAAATACCAAAATTTGTAAAGGAAGACAAAGCTATAACAGCAGAAACCATTATATTTTGGTAGATCTTATTATTTTCTCCCTTTGTGTGAGCATACATGTGTGTGAGCGCATGTGTGTACACTCATGTGCACTTACATCTCATGTCATGTGTAGTCAGAGGACAACTTGTGGGCAGATCCAGGAGATCAAACTCAGCTGAAGGTTTGGCGGCAAGTGCCTTTACCCACTGAGGCGTCAGGCCAGCCTAGCATTAAAAGTGACTTAAACTAGGCAAGTGCTGTGGAATGCATGTCATTAAAGCAGTGGTTCTCAACCTCTGGGTCACCACCCTTTGGGGGTTGTCAAGGACCCTTTCATAGGGGTTGGCCATTGGAAAAAACAGATATCTCCATTATAATTCCCAACAGTAGCAAAATTACAGCTATAAAGTCTCAACAAAAATAGTTTTAGGCTTAGGGGCCACTACAACATGAGGAATTGTGTTAAAACATTAAGGCTGAGAGCCACTCACCTAAAGAGAAGATGAAGGCCATGGCTTAAGCCAGAGCCCTGCTACCCACCACCCTAATCCTCTGCCAACTGCATGCAGAGGCAACAGCAGTTCTTTTTGACCTTGGTCCCTCTTCAGCTTTCTCTGTGGATCTGCATGCAGACAGATGTGCTGGTGAGATGCAATTGGTTTCTTTCTCCACACAGATGGTATCGTACTAACTTTGTGGTCTAACTTTTTTAGACAATGTACTTTGGAGGGCTAACCAACTTATGAAAAAAAACTACTTCATTGTATTCAACTGTGTCGAGATCAGTTCAGGGTGTGGGACTGTCTGAGAATGCTTGGCTCAGGGAGTGGTACCCTTAGAGGTGTGGCCTTCTTGGAAGAAGTGTGTCACTGTGGGCTTGGGCTTTGAGACCCTGTTCTTAGCTGCCTGGAAGCCAGTCTTCTCCTATTGACCTTCTGATGAGGATGTAGAACTCTCAGCTCCTCTTGCACCATGCCTGCCATGCTCCTGCCTTGATGATAATGGACTGGACCTCTGAACCTGTAATGAAATGCTGTCCTTATAAGAGTGGCATTGGTCATGGTGTCTGTTCACAGCAGTCAAACCCTAACTAAGACACTGTCCCACCCTGGAGTTTCAGACTGTTGGAACATTTCCTGATCAATGATATATAGACTGTTTTTAGTGTCCTGATAAAATAAGGACGTTTCCTGGGCGCTCCTGTTTCTGTGTAGGTGTTGTGCCAACATCTTTCTAGGATGCTGAATTGGATACTTGACTTCAGAAAAGGTGGCTTGTTTTGGTGGGTATGTGGCCCATCAAGGCACAGAACGATTGGCAGCAGGAACGAGGCAGCTGGTCCTACTGTGTTCACCATCAGGAAGCAGGAAAAGATGAATGCAAGTGCTCATTCACTTCCTGTATCTTCTCCTGTTTATTGGGTTTGTGGCTCTAGCTCATGGGATGGTGCTATCCAAGGAGGGGTATTCCTCTTCAGTTAAATCTCCTTGGAAACATCCTCACAGGCATGCCCAGAGTGTCTCCCAGGTGACTCTCAGTGCAGCAGACTTGATAAAGATGATAACATTTGCAGACAGGTAGGATTCTGGGTCCAAGCTATGGAAGTTGAGATTTCCATAGATCTGTGTTGCCTCTCATGTGGCTTTAACAGATTTCAGGTGAAGTTTCACTGGCAAACCCTCCTGACCTAAGTTAAACATAAATCCTATGGAATTTTGATTTGCTCTTTGACCAGACAATAGGTTTATGAGAATTGATTTCTTAGAATATTATAACCAAATACATTTCTTTTTGCTTAGAAAAAATATTATTTCTAATCATTTATTTATTTTTTGTGCATTGTTGTGTCTGCATTGTTGTTTTGTCTTTATGTATATCTGTGTGAGGGAGTCAGATCTGGAACTGGAGGTACAGACAGCTGTCTGGAAGAGCGGCCAATGGTCTTAACCACTGAGCCATCTCTCCAGCCCTTTCTTTTTTTTCTTTTCTCTCCTTCCTTCCTTCCTCCCTTTCTCTCTCTCTTTCTCTCTCTCTCTCTCTCTCTCTCTCTCTTTCTTTCTTTCTTTCTTTCTTTCTTTCTTTTTTGGTTTTTCGAGACAGGTTTCTCTGTGTAAGCCTGTTGTCCTGGAACTCATTCTGTAGACCAGGCTGGCCTCAAACTCAGAAATCTGCCTGCCTCTGCCTCCCAAGTGCTGGGATTAAAGGCATGTGCCACCACTGCTCGGCCAGCCCTTTCTTTTTTCTTTTTATCTTTTTAACTTTAGAAAAATCATGCCTGTTGCTACCACCTCCGTAGGCTTGGGTAATTATCTTGGAACAGATGACCAGAGCCTGCCAGCTTTTACCTCATGAATGAATGATGTTCACAGGGAAGGCAGGACAAATAGTTGCTTGACAGATGCGTTCTAAAAACGTGTGACTAAAACGCGCAACTAAACTTAAAATTGAGGCCTTCGACTCTGTTAACTGAGAGATTTCAGCTTGCAAGAAACCTAACGAGTGAGGCAGAGAGTATGGCTGTTCTCAGGACCCAGGGTTCCTTTTTCCAGTGGACATCTTGACTGTGGATTTTGCAGTATATTCTTGTGTGATACTCAAGTTTCGTGAACCTGGTGGAATTGCTTTGATGCCTAGAAAGCCAAGGAAGGCCAACGGAAGTTTGTTCTCTAGGCTTGTCTGGTTGCCCGGGTTTCTTTTTGGGGTCCAAGTGTAAGCCATCAAAATCTAAGTGAGCCACAAGGTGTCAGTCTTGCTCCGGGCAACTCTCTTATCAACGCGCCATCACCGGCAGGAAGCCGGGGCTCCCTGAGAATGCTCCCCTGGTGAACCTGTACAGTCTTCAGGAATCTCAGAGGTGCTTCCAGCTTTCTTTTCTGGAATGCATCCCAATTTGGAGTACACAGGGTCTTCTGGTTGCAGTTTCCAATTTCCTCCAGCTTCTCTGAAGTGGGGAGCAATCCTCCCTCCCCCTTAATCTGATATTCTCATGTCCTAGGCCTGGACACATGCCAGTGGTCTAGCCTGAGCAAACACCCAGATTGGCAGAAGCAGCATGGGCGACTTGTAGTGTGTAACAATTAAGCACCGGAGACTGCATGTTCCCCTCATTTCCGTTAAAGAAAGAAAGAGAGAAAGAAGGAAGAAAGAAAGAAAGAAAGAAAGAAAGAAAAGAAGGAAGGAGAAAAAGAAAATAAAGGTATGCATTAAAGTAAAGCTTGGTAGCTCTTTCCTCAAACTGTCCTCTGCTGGCTCCAGCACAGTTGGCCCTGACATGACCTGGCATGCCTTTTCCTGTGAAGGAGTTGAGCATTTTGAAAGCTCTAGGGTGTCCCGGTCAGGCCTACCTCTCTGTGGCCTTGGGCAAGCTGTCCACCTTCGATGAGTGCCAATTTTTCCATCTACAAATGGAAGACTGGGTGGAGCACCTCAGACAGAGGCTCTGGAGGGGAGCTAGAGCAGTTTATTACGTGTCTGGAAACCAGCACTACACAGGGCCCAGGCTAGACCAAGTCGACAGAGCCACGAGGTCCACAACCGATTCTCCTTCCTGTCCCAAGGACATTTGAATTTATTTAGAAAAGATTTATTTTTATTATTTTTACATTGTGTGTCTCTGTGCATGTGAGTACAGGCACCCAGTGAGATCAGATGTGTCAGATCCCCTGGAGCTGGAGTTCAGACGGGTGTGAGCTGCCTACCGTGGGTGCTGGAACCTAATTCAGATCCTCTGCAAGAGCAAGATGACCCGCTGGGCCATCTTTTTGGCACCACCCCAAACCCTGTACATCTTAAAGGTTTGTTTACTTAATTTTGTGTGCAGGTTATTATTATTAATATTATTGGCTATTGGTTGTTTTTTGAGACAGGGTCTCTGTTGCCCAGGTTACCCTGTGCCCAAGGAATCCTCTTGTCTCAGCCTTTCAGGTACTTGTTCTACAGATGTACGCAGCCATGTCTAAATTTCTAATTCTAATATTATTTCCACCCCCATCCTCTGGGCTTCTCCTTAAATAACCAAATACAATAAAGGCTACACTTGTCTGTTGTTGACATTTGTTTGCTTGTAACACAGTCCCCTCAGGATGGGTAAGTTATAAAGATAGAAGGTTTATTTTGTGTTCATGCCTCAGGGTTCGTTTCCTGGGCTGCTGTGTCTATCTCTCTGCCTGCCTAGCCGTGGCTCCGAGAAAAGATGCTCCTTGTATTCAACTGGCAACTGACAGGTTCCAAAAATTGATCTATATCCATGGTTACTGTCACCCAGGAGAACAGTGAGAAACAAGAGTCTTTTCTTCCCATTCACATCAAATACAGCCATTGCTTAAAACTATTGGGCTGCTTTCCCTCTGGCCAGCCCTGGCTTGTCCTCTCCTGGAAGATGTGTGTGTGTGTGTGTGTGTGTGTGTGTGTGTGTGTGTGTGTGTGTATTTGCCATCCCCACTCACACTGTCTCTTTCCTAGGGAGTCTGTGCTGAGGGCCTGATTCACTGGGGACCAGCAGCTTGGAAAGGAAGCCAGGCAGCATCTCCAGGAACCTGAGAGCTCCAAAGTATTTGTCAGTCACTCTGGGGAGGGACTTGAAACCACTCCAACAGACTTGGGTTGGGGGTTGTTTATAGTTTAAAAAACTGGATTGGTAGGGGGACATCTTTGCCAAGCTTCTCTGTGATGGCCTCCTTCCCTGGCTTTTGGTGTGGCTTAAGGGGAGTGATGAGATAGTTTCTGGATCTGAGAGAGAGAGAGAGAGAGAGGAGAGGAGAGAGAGAGAGAGAGAGAGAGAAGAGAAGAGAAGAGAAGAAGAGAGAGGAGGAGGAGGAGGAGGAGGAGGAGGAGGGGGAGGAGGAGGAGGTAGGTGGTGGAGGAGGGAGAGGAAAAGGGAGAGAAAGGGAGAGAGAGGGAGAGGGAGGGAGAGGGAAGGAGATTAGGTAAATGTGGACATTTTCCTTGGGCTCTGAATTTTCTTGTACACCATTTGTATATGAACAGAATAATCCATTTATTTTTGCTTGTGCTGGAGCTCTGGCCAGTTACCTTGAAAACTTTGAAATGCATGAGAGCTGCGATTTACAGGAGCTCTTTAAGCCCTTGCTCTTCAGAAACCTTTCATGCACAGACTGGGCTCCATATAATTGTGTGGATTTGGAAGTTGCTTTATACTCCAACCCTGCTGGAGCCCAGCTGCTCCCAGTTCCCAGAGCATACTCCAGGCTCTGAGGGAAGAAATAAGCAGAACAGTACCAACTGCCATGTTGTCTATGTCTCCTTCTCTGCAGAACCTTCCATGTCTGCATTCACATATGTTACACAAAACTCAGCTGGAGAGTAGGGGGACTGGAGTGTCTCACTGGTCCTGGGCAGGCCTGACCAAGGACACGATTCAGGACACACTGGAAGGAAGCATGACTTACCTGGAGTTCAGGGGACCATGCCTGCCGCCTCCTCCACACTCCAGAATTTCCCATCTGCAAAGGCTCTTGACAGGGTTGGTAGACAGGTGAGGGCTGATGTGGGAAGAGCCCAGGTCTATAGTGAATATTCTAGAAGGCGAGCTGGCTTCTTGAGCATCTCTAAGGGTCAGGGGACTGTATCTTTCCTTTGAGTGGGAATGGTAGAGCTGTGTGTTAAGGAGTTGACCTTCCTCCACGCCAAGCTCCTGCAGCCTGCTTCCACTGTGGCTTGTTCCTCTGTCGGTACCGTGCTATGTTACAGTATATGTGATCTTCCAACTGTGACGGGGTTGTGTTATTTACTGGAAAACCCCATTTTGGGTTGGGGTGTGGCTCAGCCTCAGCACATGGCTTTAATCCAGGAGCTCTCTGCTCAAATTCTGTAAAATGGATGAAATAAAATCAACCGTATTTCAAGAGGTGCAGAAGCAACCAGTTGATAGGAAGTGAACACAGATCATTAAGAGAACGAGAAGTCAGGAGGACAGGCAGAGAGATGCTCAGGAAGGGGAAGGGAGGAGTTTGAAGGAGTTTTTTTGTTTGTTTGTTTGTTTTTGCTTTTATTTTTTTGAGATGGCAGGGGAGAAGGGATTCATTCTGGGATATTGTTGGAATAGGAGGTCAGCTGGGTGCTTTCTCTCCCTCTCTGAGCTAGCAGCCTTTCACCCCAGCATCTTCATCGGTAAAATCTAACAATCTAACATGGCTCAATGGTGCTATGTCCTCTGTGCTCCCATTCTCTGTCTTCACTCCTTGTGAGATGTGTTCTGGAGGCCCCTCCTTGGGCCTTGTCCTGGCTAGTTTTATGTCACCTCGACATAAACTAGGAGCATTAGAGAGGAGGGAACCTCAAATGAGAAAATGCCACCATAAGATTGGGCTTCAGGCGAGCCTGTATGGCATTTTCTTAGTGATTGATGGCAGGGCCCATTGTGGAGCCACCCCTGGGCTGGTGGTCCTGGGTTTTATAAGAAAGGAGGAGCCATGAGGAGCAAGCCAGTAAGCAACACCCCTCCATGGTCTCTGTGTCAGTGCCTGCCTCCAGATTCCTGCCCTGTCTGGTTCCTGTCCTGCTGTTTTCCAGTGATGAACTGCAGTAAACCAAACAAACCCTTTCCTCTCCAGCTTGGTTTTTGGTCATGGTGCTTCATCACAGCAATAGAAACCCTTAAGTCAGGCCTGCACAGTTTCTGATGGGAAAGCCATTATTTTTCATAACATGGTTCTTTATAGATGACAGCCTTTCCTCTCTAGTTGCTTTCAGAATTCTCCTTTTCTTTGTCTCTAATTCTCTGAGCCTTGGTTATGGCATGCCCTTTGGCTGGCTGTGGCTGGCTGACCTTTCCTGGCGTGCTGAGGAGAATTGGATCTTAACTAGGCATGGCATTTCCCTTTGTACCTGCCTCCAGGCTCTAGTCCAGGCTGGTTAAGTCCGACTAACTTGCTGGTCTTCTTACTAGGGAAGTAGCTCTCTTCTGTGCTGGGCAAAGCTCACTGACGTCCACACTGACCATGTGATCTGGGTTCATTTGGGTCAGATTAGGTTATCTGAGCTGTGAGCCGGATGTACCAGGCTTTCCAGGTCGGGCCCCACATCCTTCCCTCCACAGCACCAGAGGCCCTCACACAGACATAACCAGTTCTAAAAGAAGATGGACGTCAGGCTGGAGAGATGGCTCAGTGGTTAAGAGCATTGACTGCTGTTCCAGAGGTCCTGAGTTCAATTCCCAGCAACCACGTGGTGGCTCACAACCATCTGTAATGGGATCTGGTGCCCTCCTCTGACCTGTTGGCTTACTTGTAGGTGGGATGCTGCATACATAATAAATAAATCTTAAAAAAAATAAAAGGACTTCACCAGTCATTCTTGATCCTGTGTCTCAGAGTGACTTCCTCTCTGGACTTCCACCTCCAATGCTTAACTTTTGTTCAACTTGTGTTTATGTATCCATTGCTTATGTGTTCACACTAGTGTCTTCTCCTTCATTTCTTGCTCACATCCACAATTTCCTGATGAACAAAACCCTCCTGTCTTCTCCTTTCCTATCTCATCACATCTGTTTAGTCTATCATATCTGTCTGTCTGTCTACCTCACCCTGTCCATCTATCTATTCCATTCTATCCTATTCTATTCCACTGATTCTATCCCATCCCATGATCCCATATTATCCCATCATCCCCCTCTGTGTGTGGTTGAGGAAGCATCCTTCCTCAAACCCTTTGCTGTGGCCATGGGTCCCTTCTGACCGTGTTTGGAGGGTGGGGAGAAAGGAGAACAGGTACATCTGGCTCACCCCATGGAGGCAAGCAATTGGCTTCATAGGCCAGGCTTTGGGGGTGGGAGTTCTGGTGAGGGTGCAAGAGTGAGATTTGGGGGATCCTGAGCAGCAAGGTCAGTTTGGAGGTGGTGCCTCTTTCCTCTGTGTGTCTCTGCCTGAGAAGTGGCATGTGGAGGTGAAGAAGGTCAGTCGCCCTCTTCGGCTGTTGGAGGTCACCCAAGGTATGGGGTTCTCAGATATGAATGGCAGGTTGGAAGCCTAGGGAAGGCATAGGCTCAGCAGAAACCACAGAGTAAAATCAGTGACAGAGTTAGGAGTAGAATCTCTCATGTCCCCTTGTCTGGCACTTGTGGATTCTTCATCTGAGCTCAGTGGCTCCTGATATGGTATCATTGGAGACAAAGGCATGAGGAGACCGAACCCAAGTGTTCTATTCGTCTGTTCCATGTGCCTCATGTCAACTGCAGCCATGGCTGGGGCCATCCTAGTTTGTCATGGGAAAGGCACGAGGATCAGAGCTCCACAGTCCACAATGCTCAAAGCCCCGGCTCTGCAGGCTGGAAACAAGGACTGGTCTTGGGGACCCTGGCATGTCTCAGAGAAAAGGGAGTCCTTAGGGACTTACTGTCCCCTCTCCCACCTGAGTCAGATCCCTCTCTAGTCCTGTGAGAACCTGGCTAGCGAGTGCTATGAGACATGACAGCTCCCAGGAGTTAGAGCATAGCAGGTGTCTGGCCGTCTGTACTGAGAGCTGTGGATGGAGGGAACTCCGGAGGGGACGCTCTTTGTATGAGGTGGGTAGGAAGGGTCTTCGGGTGGAGGGAATAGGAAAAACAAGAGGGGGCTGGACAGTGGTACCCCGGGGCTTGCTGGGCAGAGCAGAGTTTTTAGGCTGAGCCTGGCCGTGTGATTAAAAGGTTGCCCTACGCTGTACCCCAGGTGGTGTGCTTGCCCTGTCGTAGGGCATGCACTCGGGATTCCTACATCTTTCTGTTGCTAGACATGGACATTCAACTACTTCACAGATTGGTAAAGGCCAAAGAGGACCCTCAGTGACATGTTTGTTGAAGTATTAGACCTTAACAGTGGTTCTCAACCTGTGGGTCGAGACCCCTTTGGGTGGCTCAAAGGACCCTTCACAGAAGTCAGCTAAGGCCATCAGAAAACACAGTTGTTTACATTATGATTCCTAACAGGAGCAAAATTACAGTTATGAAGTATCAATGAAAATAATTTTATTATTGTGGTCATCACAACATGAAGAACTGCTTTAAAGGGTTACAGCAGCTTTAGGAAGGTTGAGAACTACTGGATTAGGGTCAGAACTGAATTGTCTTCCACTGATTAAAGTTGCCAGCGTGGGAAGTGACAGTCTTTGTGTCAGTGAGCTTGTGAATCTACGTCTTTTAAGCTGTTCGTTTAATTTATTTCAAGTGTTTGTACAGAACTTTCTGTGAGGCTGGCATGATGGTACACACCTTTAATCTTGGCATTCAGAAGGAAGGAGCAGATGCGTTTCTCTGTGGGTTCAAGGCCAGCTAGGTCTTCACAGAGAGTCAGCCAGGGCTACATAGAGAGACCCTTCCTTGTGGGGGGTGGGGGTGGGAGAAAAGAAAGAAAAAAGAAAAGAAGAGAGGGAAGGAGCTACTGTGGAGGTGAACAGGGTTTCCTTTTGTAGCCCTGGCTGTCCTGGAACAGGCTGGCCTCCAGCTCAAAGATTCACCTGCCTCTGCCTGCTGAGTGCTGGGATTAAAGGCGTGTGACGCCACCACGCTACGAGTTTTCCATTCTCACTGGCAGGCCACTATTGGCCTCTCTTGCTCTTGGAGCTTGCTCCTTAGAGAGGCTTCAGAGTGGCCCCCATGGACCACAGAGAGGAAATCGTTGCATTGGATGCAAGCTATTCCGCAGCTAGGCTTCCTGGAAGCGAGGCAGCCTGTTCCAGATTCCTCTGCTCTGTATTCTTGTGTCTATTGAGTTGACTCCTCTCTGAGAAGTTGGAGGGGTCGCCTAAAAAATCCTTAAGTGTTTGGGCAAAGTGGTTCTTTGAAAAGCTGTATGACATCAGTGAAACCTCTGCTCTTCCCCTGTATGCCTTGGAGGGTGGGCTGCAGCGGATCAAGAGAGGGCAGGGCAAGGGACAGGAGCAGTTGCTGTCTGAGGGGATGATACACCCATGCAGGGAGGGGCTCCTTGAGGAAGCACACACAGAATGATGGACTTCCAATTTCCCAAGTGTTGTGCAGGGGAATGTGGCTGGGGAGGACACCTTGGCTTTCACCTACATAAATATTTCTGGAGAGAGATAAACAGAGGGCCTACTTTGTTCTAGACAAACCCTGTGCTTCTTCCTGGCAGCTACTTAAGCCTGATTATCAACTCCCGGAGTACCATTTTGTAGATGAGGGAGACTGAGGCTGAGCAGGGTTAAGCCCTGGTCAGAGAGCTGGTCAGCAACAGCAAAATCAGGGTCAGACCTGGCTCTGCTTGGTGCCTGCCCCTACCTGGCCTTTTGCCTATGGAGACGAGCTGGTGAGTAGAGGCCCATGGGGCCCAGACGCCGTGTGCATAGGCTCACCTGCCTATGGCTCCTGCCTTAGACGGCTATACAGTTCTTGATGCAGCCACGACCTAGTGGATCCCAGCTGGCTCTAGTATGCTTGCGTGTGTCATCCCTCCCTCATGCCTCATGGTCCTAGAGGACAGGCTGGCCTCTGGGACACGCCCAGCACCTGGGGGAGCCACAGGGGAAATGAGGCTGAGGGGAAAAGTCTTAGCTCGCTCTCTCTCCCACACAGGGACTTGGGCTCCTTCAGAGAGCGGTTGCCATGCAGCCGTGTTTATTCAAGAGGAGCCTGGCAGAGAGCAGGAGTGAGCCAGCGGCGGCTGTGGGCTTTCTTGTACCTGCTTGGACGGAAGGCTGTCCGTGGCCCAGGCCTCCTAAGCCAAGGCAGGCCAGGTGGGTGATGCCCCACCCTTGCCTTCCTACCTGCAGAGACAGCACTGTCTCCAGAGAGACTACGGACCCTGGATTCCTCCACTGACAGGGGATTGGCCTCTGGACAGAGAGGTGAGAGAGACTAGCATTCGTCTGCTGAGCTGTTCGGATGGGAGGGCCAAGCCTCTGAAATCCTCTGAAGGAGGGACAAGATCCTAACTTGGAACAGGCAAAAAGAGCATAGTGAGGGGAGAGGGAAGTTGTGTGATGGTAGGAGATCCCTGTCCCTTTCTGGGTCTCTCTAAATGAGGCCAGAGTTACTGCTGTCTGGTTGGTATTAGTCAGGGAAGAGGGCCCCACTCTGGGCTGTTCCCTTCCCCAGGGTTGTGACCCTAGGCCGTGGTTGGTTCTGCTCCTTCGGGCTAGATTCCCTGGGGGGTGGTGAGGACAATGGTGCTGGCAGGAGTGGGGACAGTCCTGTGCTTGGGGACCAGAGCACCAGGTTACAGTGAAGGTTTGGAAAGATTCTGCTCTGGATTTGAATTCTAACACCAGACTCACTTGCTGGACATACGGGGCTGGCGTTTGCACTCCTGAGCCTGTTTTCCTTGTATGCAAAGCCTCTCCTGACCCTGGCTTTGAGACTGGAGATAGGGGGACACTTGGTCAGCCCAAGCGCAGAGTGGAACCCTTGTTCTGTGTCACTGTGAAAGTGGAGATCAGAGTGGTTCTTGTCCCACTGATTTTGGTCTCCCAACACTATGGTTCTACCGGCCACCATCCAGAACGAGGCCCACACTGACGGCAGGGGATTTGGAAGGGTGATTTTGTTTATTTTCTGTTTGTCTTTTTTGAGGCAGGGCAGTGGTAACAGGCCGGCCTCAGACTTGCTATGTAACAGAGGATGATCTTAAACTTCTGGTACCCCTGTCTCTGCAGAGTGCTGCGATCATAGGTGTGTGCCAATGTGCCTGCCCTCTGAAGGCCTCAGTCTTCCTGGGATGCATGAGGGGTAAACAGAGCTTCTGTCTGTCTGGGCATCAGTGAGGTAGCCATAAACTGAGATGGTCCCTGGCCTCAGGTGGGGAAGCGACAGGCCCATAGCCAGGACATCTTGATTTAGGCAAGTCCTACATCGTTCCCACAACTGGCTGGAGTTCAGTCCAGGGAGCAGCAGATATGAAGCGGGAAGACTGTGGAGGAGGACCAGGGACGGGAGGATATAACCTGGGCTGTAATGAGACCTGCCTCTGAAGGCAAATGCTCCCATCATTCCCGGAGACCGCCATGGTCAGAAAGTAAGGTTTATGGTTCACAAATGTGTTCTGGAACAACTATAAAGGGAATGCTGCTGAGGCCTCTGCCCACGTGTAGCTAGACATGACAGACCCCAGGCCCATGGGACTCTCTTTGTCCGTATCCCAGTGACCTCCCTACTAGGGCTTATTACTTCCCAGTTTCTTCTTGTTTTAGTACAGAGCCCTACAACCCATGTATGCGTTCCAAGGACCCAGTTCACGCCCGCCTTCCTTCGGGGGCTTTGGTAAACAGTGTCATAGCCGGTCATCTTTTGTGGCCTGGCTTCCTCTACTGAACTCACTGCTGTGGTCATCTGTGGCACTGAATAAACGCAGCAATCATTTATTCTCACGGCCGTGTCATGCGACGAGCCCTCCACAACACATCCTTCTGTTTCCCTGGTGAACATTTGGATGGCTTCCAGATTTGGTGGCTAGCCCGCTCATAGCTGCTGTGAGCATTTATATGCTTCTCCCCTGGACCAGGTGCACAAGATCATCTGTGGGTGCACACCCAGGAGTGGAGCTGCTGGCATGGGATGCGTGCACCTTGAGCTTTGTTAGAGAACGCAGTGAAGGACACAGTCCAAGTGAAGGACCATGTGCAACTTGCTTGCGGCTGGCATGGGTTCTCGTCACTCTCCACTTATGCCAGCATGGGGGACCACTTCTCATCTTAACATACACCAATCTTTGTAGAGCAGTGGCCCCACCATGTTTCTAGCATTTCTCTGGTCACTGGGGGTGGGGGGGGGTTAGGAGCACCAGCTTTTCTTCGTTTCCATTTTCCGTTGCCTGTTGGTCCTGCTTTGCCTCAGTCTCTGCTTTCTGAGCCCCACCCTGTGTACAGGCTGTGGGCGGCTGTCTTCCTCCTGTTCTTCCTGCCGGAGGGCCAGTCTCCAGCCAGTGCTGTTACTTCTGTACCGTTGGTCTTTGAGATGCAGGCCTGGGCTCTGGGGCAGCTGTGTGGAAGCTGCAATTTCCATGTGGCCTGTTTCAAACCCTTTGGTTCTTGGCCCTCTCACCTTCTTCCTCACCCTGGGATGTCCCTTCAATCCAAGGTTAGAACACAATGACTTTCTATGAAAGTGCCTTCTGTGTCCCAGGTAACAGCCGGCCTGTGGCCATGGGTCCCTGTTAGGATGGTTGATAGTCTCTTTTAAAAATTTCACTTATGACTGTTCTCCTGCTGTAGGCTCTGGGGATTAAATTCAGGTTATCCATCTTGTGCTGCAAGAACTCTTACCCTCTGAGCCATCTTGTTAGTGCAGTACTTGCCTTTCTCATGATGGGCCTTTGGGAAAAGGACAGAGCTGTAGCCGGAAGTTCCCTGGCTAGACCTTTCTGAGGAGCTCTGAGGAGAGTCCTAGAATGTGACAGGTAGGCATTCAGATGGATTAGTGGATGCAAGTTGCTCTGACTTCACCTGGACCAGTGTTTCATGCCCTCTCACTCACTCCTGAGCCTCTGGGAACCGGCCCATGCCCGTGGACCACAGCTGGATAATTTGAGCCCCAGAAATGGGCAGAGTACTTGGACAGTCAAACCATGCAAGTTGTGTGTCCTGGTGTCCACTGGAGAGGGACAGGGTCTTGGTGGGAGCTGGAGAAGGAAGACTTCTCCCTTCTCACTGAGGCCTTGCTCTCTGGTGACCACTGCATATCTGCAGGAGTAGATGCCCAGGATAGGCATCGGCTCTCACTAGCCTTGTGTTTGCATGTATGACTGGATACTGTGTCCCCTCTGAAGTTCACACTGAATGACTGGTACCTCTTCCCCATAAATCGGTGCTAGAGGAGGGCCTTCACGGGAGTCATTAAGTTCAAAGGTCATGACAGTGGAGTCCCCATGAGGTGCTGAGTGCCCCACAAGAAGGGACCAGAGAGCTTGTTCTCACTCTGTTCTGTGGGAGCATAGTAAGAAGAGCCCTCAGCAGCTTGGCAAGTCCTCAGCAGGCCCGAGCCATCTAGCACCTCGACCTTGGCATCTCCAGCTGGGAACCATGTGACCTTCTACCTGTTGTTTAAGACTGCAGCCCTGCAGGCTTCGACAGAGCAGCTGGAGCCGACCAGACACACTAGGGAAGGAATAGTTGACCTCCAGCCCCCTCCCAGCTTGACCCTTCATAGCAAGCCCAGCAGCTCCAGGTGCTGTGGTCAATGCCTTGTATGTGTTTGGATTTATCTCTCATTTATATTGTGCATCCACGTAACACATACGACGGGGTCACATCCAGCAGATTTTCAATTTTGTAAATGCAAACAAAAATTAGGAGTCCTGCTGTCATTAGGGCCATAGCTCATCTGTGCAAGTCCTTCTCCTCAGCCTCAAAAGGCCACCATGCAAGTATGACAGTACTGTGTACTGTGAGTGTTGTCCCCTGGATCACAATGCTTTGTGTAGCCTGGACAACCAGGCCCAGCGGTGTGTCTGCACTCAACAGTTTAAATGCAGCTTTCCTTTACGCATAGACTTCTCCATCTCTCTGCTGCTCACTCTCAGTGCTGGGGCTCAATCCCAGTGCCTCACGTACACTGCGCTACCACAGAGCCACTTCCTTAGCTCTTTCCCTGCATTGGCCATGATTCTTCTATCAGAATTCCCTATGTGGGAGGTTGGGGAAGCTGTTCAACTTCTGTGGTCCTAGTCATGGGTGCATGCAGCCCTCTTCCTCCCTCAGCCTAGCTACTCTTCCTTCATCCCCCTGAACACATATGTGAGAGCATACATACACACACACACACACACACACACACACACACACACACACACACTCTGGAGGTTACATTTCTTGGTTTTATGGTGCATAAAGAAGGGGTAGGTAAGGTGCTGTTTGTGGGTGTGGGATGTGTGTGGGTTCCTGGTGGCATGCTCCATCCTGTCTCAGGAGGTCATTGCAAGGTTACCAGCTTCTACAGACTGTGCTCTTTAAAGGCATCTCCTGGAGATTTTTTCAGCAGAGTGGTACCAGGAGATACTCTGCAGGGAACCTCTTCACTTCACTCCTGACCTCAGCCAGGCCTCTGCAGCTTCCTGCCCCAGAGGCTTTCAATGGGTCCAGGAATCCCTTTCAGGAACTGCCGACCCAGCAGGACTCTTACCAAACAGTGCCTGCCCACCATTGACAGAGACGGGAGCTAGACGTGGCATTCCATGATGGTCTTTTGATTTTCAGCTCTAGGGATTATACCCAAGGCCTCAAACATACTGGACAAAATGCTTACCACACAGGACCTATTATTTTCTACTTTTTATTTTGAGACAGTGTCTCACTGAGTTGCCCAGGCTGACCTTAAACTTTCTCTCCTCCTTCCTCAGCTTCCCATCAGGTGTGTGTGTGTGTTTAAATATATACGATTTATAAATTATTATATTTTATATAACATATAAATTATATATAGAATATTTATAATACATATACTATATTTATAATTTTACACATACATGTAAAATATATTTATTTTTATTCTTGGACAATTTCATACATATATACAACGTATAATGCATCCATCCATCCCCGACTACCCAAAATTCCCTAACACACTGCCTTCCCTGCCTCATGTCTTTTTAAGGACCCCGAGTCCACTTTGTGCTACCTGTGGTGGCCAACTCGATCCTGTTCAGGTAGCAGTAGTAGTGCGTCCATGAGTCCAGCGGGCACAGGACACAGTGTTTTATAGCTCTCCTCCCGGTCTTCCAGCTTCTGAATTTGTTCTTCCCCTCTTTGATGTTCCTGAACCCCTGGGGTTTGAGATAGGTGTCTCATTTAGGGATGAGTACTAAGCACCTGTTATATTTTCTGAGTATGCCTCCTTTTTTTTTTTTTTAATTAGATATGTTCTTTATTCACATTTTAAATGTTATCCCCTTTTCCAGTCCCCCCCCCCAAAAAAAAACCCTAACCTGTCCCCACTCTCCTGATCTCCTTTTTGTTTTTAAGATTAATTTAATTATTTGTTTAGGTGTGTGTGTTTCTGTCTGTCTGTCTGTCCATCTGTTTGTCTCTGTGTATGTGGGTGCCTGCAGAGGCTGAAAGAAGGTGTCTGACCCCTTGGAGCTGGAGTTGCAGGCCGCTGTGAGCTGCCAGCTGTGGCTTCTGGGAACTGAACTGAGGTCCTCTGCAAGATCAGCAAGTACTCTTAGTAGCTGAGCCAGCTCTCTAGCCCCTTGGGTTCTCTTGATAACCTTGTGAAATTGATGCTTTTAATTCCAGTTTGCCATGAAACAGAAGTTCATAGAGGTTCACTAATGTGCCTGAGGCCACAGAGTGAGCAGGTGGTCTGGCTGTCGGAGCCTGAGTGAACAGTCTGACATACTGAGCCGAGTTTTACTCTTCTGCTGCAGCTGTGTGGCCTTGACCTGCTCTCCTCGACCTCTCTGAGCCTCAGTCATCTTACCTTTAAAATGAGGGTCAGAACATCCATTTTCTTACCCTATTTCCACGGCAAATGGGGCAAATGGCGTTCTTGGAAGCCTGTTGCACAGGACCTGAAGCACGGTGACACGGGACTGAAGGACATTAATTTCCTTCACGTACGGTTTTCTTGCCCAGACTGTGATGATGATATGCTTCCTTGAATTCATTTCCCTACCTTACTAACACTTACTGAGGTATTACTATACACCAGGCACTGTGTTTGACCCTTTGTATTCCCTTGTGAGTGTGTGCATGTGTGTGAAAGTGTGTGTAGGTGACCAACCCCAGATGTCATTTGGTTTTTTGAGTCAGGGTCTTGTTGGCTGAAGGTCACTGAGTAGGCTAGGCTGGCTGGCCCCAGGGCTCCACAGGCCACTGCTTTCCCAGTACTGGAATTACAAGGCCACATTGTACCTGTCTTTTTTTAAAAAACCAAAACAAATAAAAAACCAAGTTCTGAGGGTTTGAACTAGGATTCTCATGACTGCCCAGAAAGCATTTTAGCAACCTGGCCATCTCCCCAGGACCTTCTTTATACTCCTGCAGGCTGCTAGCTGGCCTGAGCCTCATGTTATCTAACCAGCAAAGCACTTACAGTAGTATCTTATGATGGAGGGGTGACAGTACCAGCAGGTAGTGGAGTGGGGTAGCTGCTGAGATAGTGAAGGGGGTTTTCTCTGAACTTTTTTCTTGTTGGCCTTCAAGTCAGTCTCAGTGGGAACCTGGAGATCTGAGTGGGTGGGAAGGCCTGGGATACCTCTACACAGGGTGTGGTGGGTGTGGGCAGCAGTCTCCCTGGTCAGGGTGGAGGTGACTTGGTACCTGTGTTAATCAGCGTTCCATTGCTGTGACATAATGCTTGAGAAATCTGACTTGAAGGACAGATTTGGTCTTGGCCATGGGTTCTGAGGCTCCAGTCCATGGCTGCTGGCTTTGCAAGTTTCTGGGCCTGGGATGAGGTACATCATGGGAGGTAGGGTGGGGCAAAGCGGCTTGACTCGTGGCAGAGGAGGAAGAAAAGAGACTGTGAGAAAGGAGATGAGGCCCCCATATCTCCCTCAATGATCAACAGCCTAGCCTGCCCCACTCCTTAAAGGTTCCACCCTACCCTCATCTCCAGCTCCCCATCCCTCCCTGACCTTCTCATGCAAATGCCAAGGAATTGTCTGCTCATTGCGTCTGCTTCATGCTCTCCCATCTGTATATCACCCCTGTCCCCAGCTTCACAGCTGGGGACACTCCTCAGTCACTGGCCCTGTTGTTTTTTGACAAGGTCTCTCACTGAAGCTGGGTTGTTCTATTTGTTTGGACCTGTGGTTCTCAACTTGTGGGTCACAATCCCTTTGGGGTCCCTTATCAGATATCCTGTATATCAGATATTTCCACTACAGTTTGCTCCAACAGTAGCAGGATTACAGTTATGAAGTAGCAAGGAAGTAATTGTATGGTGGGGAGGGCACCATAACATGAGGAGCTGCATTAAAGGGTCACAGCATTAGGAAGGGTCCAGAACAGTTGCCAGCCTCAAGCACCTTCTCGTTCTGCCTCCCCAGCTCTGGGATTACAGACGTGTGCTACCACGCCCGGGGGTTTTCATGTGGCTTCTGGGGATTTGAACTGGAGTCCTCCTGCTTTCAAAGCTAGCTTCATACTGAGCCATCTCCTCAGCCAGCCTCTGCTCACTGCAGCTGTATTAATGTCCAGGCGCACTGATCACTAACTAGGGGTCAGACCCTGCATTAAGTGATTATCTCTGTTTATTGAATAGGTACTGAGGCTTGCCAAGAGTTATCTCTTTTGGCAGCAGCAGAAGCTGGGCTTTAGAGGCTGTCAGTAAGGTGCTTCCAGTCATGGCATGCTCAGGGGCCACACATACCTTCGTGTCCTAGTATCTGGGACATAGTGGACTGGCTTGAGCTGACAGCTCAGAGATTAGAGGCATTGGGGACGCCTAAGGACAGCAGGGGTTTCCCTGGAGGTCTATGCCTGGGCTGCCTCATGGAAGTAGAGGTGGGTGAGGGCTTTGAGGTGTATGGCTGCACCTCATTCCCAGGGAGAAAGAACAATCCAGCCTACACCCTGGCTAGACTAGCAGGTAGGTCTCGATCGTGATTTTTATTTTTTTGTGTTTGTATTAGTGTTTCAGTGCAGGGTCTAGAAACTTCCATTCTTAGATTTGGTCAAAACTATTGCTTTCTAAGTATGTCCTTCCAGGGTCCCATTCCAGAATCTGTACCATGGCCACCACTGCCTTCCTAGGCTAGGCCTCCGGTCCCTGTACTCAGACGTTCATTTATCTCTTCATGCCTGGACCAGTTGACATTCTTGTCAGGTCCAGCAAGGTTGGCTTCCCTCAGTTGACTTCTTGGACAACTGTGTGGTCCCTCGAGATGCCTACCTGCCCAGATACTGTGAGTGTCCCTCAGTCCCTCCTGGCACGACAGTGAATGCTTATTCTGACCAGTGTGACAGGGTATAAGTACACGTCCCAGTCAGGGTGGCAGTGAGTGTCCGTGTGCTTCTCCTACTCTTACAGAAAGTGTTGTTCCTCCCGCCTTGGTGACAATGTGTGACAATGTGTGCTCACATAGAAACAATAGTGAGCCCTGGAGGAGGCCAAAGGGACATCTGAGGTAGGTATGGTGACACATACCTGGGATCTCAACACTCCAGAGGCTGAGATAGGAAGATCTTGAGTTCTAGGCTAGCCTGGACTACATACTAAGACCCTCTTAAGTATTTCAGAAAGGAAAAATAAAAGGGAAATATGGAGTGAAACCTAGTTTGAGTTATCCACCCACTCCATGTGCATAACTGTCACCAGTCGGCTCTAAAGGGAGGGAGGGCTCTCTCCACTATAACTTTCAAGATGGTGTGAGTGAGCATCTGTCTCACCCCCCCCCTCCCCAGTTCCTCCTGCCCCGCTGCAGGAACTGTTTGCTGTTCTCTTTAGGACAGTAGCTCCCTGGGGAACAAGGTATGCAGTCCCTGAGCCTTGGTTCCTGTGGCTGTAAGAGGCCCAGGGGCAGTCCCACTTTGTTCTTGGGCTGACACTCTCCTGAGCCAATGCTAGGTTTGTTTCCATTCCACTTGAAACCTGAGTCTCTTCGGTCCCATAGCTTCATTCCTGTAGCATGGGTCACCATGGAACCCCAGTGGCCACAGATTTAAGGGAAGGCACAGACAACAGTTATTTATTTACACTGGGAAACTGAGGCTGAGAGTAAGGAATCAGCCATTCAGGACAATGTGAAGCATTGGGAAGTGAGAATAAAACCCTGCTTACTGGAATCTTCTGGCCGCTTGAGCTCTTTCAGTTGAGACTGGATGATCCAACAGGCAAAGGGAGTAAAAGCTTCATGGCCAGAAGAGTGCTGTGTGCAAATGAGGCCTTAGTGAGTTCTACCCAGGAGATGGGGTGAGTGGCGTCTGAGTCAAGTCTAGAGCTCTGTCTTAGGGCCTGAGTGATCCTCCTGTGTGAGTGTGAGTGTGTGTGTGTGTGTGTGTGTGTGTAGTGTGGTGTGTGGTGTGTGGTGTGGTGTGTGGTGTGTGTGTGTGTGGTGTGTGGTGTGTGTGTGTGTGTGTGTGTGTGGTGTGGTGTGTGGTGTGGTGTGTGTGTGTGTGTGTGTGTGTGTGTGAGTGATGTGGTGTGTGGTGTGGTGTGTGGTGTGTGTGTGTGGTGTGTGGTGTGTGGTGTGTGGTGTGTGTGTGTGTGTGAGTGATGTGGTGTGTGGTGTGGTGTGTGGTGTGTGTGTGTGTGGTGTGTGATGTGTGTGTGTGTATGGTGTGGTGTGTGGTGTGGTGTGTGGTGTGGTGTGTGGTGTGTGTATGTGTGTGTGTGGTGTGTGGTGTGTGTATGTGTGTGGTGTGTGGTGTGTGTGTGTTGTATAGTGTGTGTGTGTTGTATATGTAGTGTGTGTGTGTGTGTGTGTGTGTGTGTGAGAGAGAGTGGCTGTCACATGGGATATGACTGCTTGTCTGTTAGCCACTGTGGCTACCTCCTCTGGGGGCAGGTGCCTGGAGACCCTGCTCTGTAGATCTTTGGGAACTGAGGGTTTGAACGTGCAGACCTCACTGGGGCTTGTTGATGAATGTACTGTGGTAAGCTAGGCATAAAGGAATGAAGCTGCCTCAGGCTGTGAACATTCTGACTTCCAGGAGGTAGCCGGTGAGGAGAGTCCCATTCACAAGTCATACGGTATCACGACTATAATATCTTACATAGTCTGTGCTCTTGGGCAAGTCCAAATTGTCTGTTTAGAAAGGAGCGCTTTGAGTAAATTAAGGTACCTGGACAGCCTATGGTGAGAGAGAGTGAGCAAAGCTCTTGCTATAAGCTGAACTGGAACCATAGCCCAGTGGCTCAGTCCTGTTTGAACATCAAAAATTACTTTGGACTTAAAACAACAGGCACATCCTTGTAGGCTGCTTACTAGAATGATTCAGTGGGGACAGGCTTGTGTGGCCGTGTCTCAGCCTATAATTTTAATCAGGCTTTAGGTGATTGAAAGCTTCAGCCATGATTGAGAACAAGAATCTAGATAGATGTTTCTTATTTACTTAGACTGTCCATAGACAGTGCATCCTCTGATGAGAGTCAATTCTTGGGGCTTCCAAAGCCCTGGAAGAGTAGTCCTGAGTCTTTCAGGGAAGATGGTAGCCTGGCCAGTCTCTTAAGTATCTTCCCCATCTCTCTGCCTGAAGGATGGGGTGTTGTCTCTGTGGAATAGAATCTTCCCTATTGGCTTGGAAGAAGCACCTTACCTCACAGGCCTTCCTGGCTGCTGTCGCCATCATGTGGTTTAGTCCTCCCCATAGTAGTCACTGAGGAAAATTCTGGGACAGAGGACCCAACTGGCTTGAGGTGCTAAGCATGGAGACAGGGCAGGGTCAGGGCTGGGCAGCTGGCTGAGCCTCATTCAACTTGTTGGGCCAGACGTTACCTTTTGGGGCCAGGCAGGGCCTGTGGCAGGCTGGCTTAGTTCCTGAGCTGGGTTTTGTTGCTCAACAAAAGGAAGCTGGCACAGTGCCCTTTGCCTGTACCCAGCCAGACAGCATCTGGAGGGAGGTGTTCTCAGGAGTGACACTGGGAGGCTCAACTCTGCCACTAAGCTGGTCTGGCCATTCCCAGACTCTGCAGTGTGGAGTTTCAGAGCCTGCAGTGAGACCCCCTCCCCCACCCCCCCATCAAAGGGGAAGTGAAGCTCGCTAAAGGGCAGGAGCTGGTGGCTGACCCGAAGGCTTGAGGGAGACAGGGAAGAGGCTCAGAGTGAACAAGCTGAGGGAAACAAACTGTCAAGGTGGCCAAGAGGGAGAGGTGTGGGCTTGTTCAAATCAGGTGAGAACAGCACCAAGGTCTTCAGGCAGGTGCAGACAGTCCTAACTTGAAAGCAGCCAGTGTTGAGGGCAACCCTGCCAAGACCCCAAGCTTAATCTGAGGATCCGCACCCACCACAGGCTCCAGGCAGCTGTGCAAAGGGCTTTGGAAGAAAATAGAAAGTACTGGAAAAGAGTGATAGAATTTCACCTTCCCCAAGGCTTGAAGGCGTCATGTCCAAGTGACAAGGGGTGACAGGTTGATTGGGCCCCATTGAATCTCCTCATAATGAACTTGTCTCCAGAGTCATATGGCCTTGGCACTCAGGATCTTGGGCATTTCTGAGAGAGGACAAAGGTCAGGAAAGACAGGAGGGCATCCTGGGCCTGGCGCTGATCTCTTCACCTCAGCCAGGCTTTAGCTCCAGCGGATCGCACAGAGGGTTTAACAGTGTTTTGTTTTGTTTGCACATAGGGCCCTGGATGTCACAGATCAGCATCCTTTGGACTCCTGAGGCCTGCACTCAGGGCCCAGGGACAACTGCTATTTCTAGGTAGCCTGGTGGGCTCCTTCCTCACCTGGGTCATGGACACCGGTGACGATGTCACTCTAGGTAGGGGACCTTGATGTTCTGTGAAACTTCCTTGGATACTCAAAGGGTCTAGCAAGATGCAGCTTTTGGTGTTCTCCCTGGGCTGCTCTCGGGCACCCATTACAGATAACTCCCTTTGCCTTGGCAAAGCCCCTGGTTCAGAGCATCTGTTACCTGCCACTTTCCCGGAAGATGCAGCCAGGTTGGTGGCTGACCACAGGGTGATACTGGGTTTCCTGACTTCAATTGCCTTGACTGTCTTCTGCAAGGCTCCCTGGCCTTCTGGGAGTGTGGGGTGCCCTGGGGGCTCTAGATGGCTTTGTGTCTGCTCTGAGACAAGGTTGGTTGGTTCCTTGAAGGGTTTATGCAATCTTGTTATTGTGAGCATGTGGGTGGCTGGGCCCAGGCACTCCCGTTTCTGGTGGAAACAGATTTCCAGAGCCTGCAGGAAATGGATGATTGTCAAGTGTAGAGTTGCTGTTGACCTCGGATAGGCCCAGAGGTAGCAGATATATGTCCAGGGGACTTTGGTGAAGACAGTAGTGGCTGGGAGATATCCTCTGCTTAGGCAGTATACTGCAGAATAGGAAAACAACTTGGTAATTAACAACTTTATCAGTTCTAGCCTGGCCTCAGAGTCTAGTGGAGAAGGGAGAAAGGCTGAAAGCCTAAGGAAAATCTAGGGACAGGATGAAGGTATTTTATGAACTCCAGTGCAGTCCAAATAGTTTGTTTTACAAGTATGAAATTGAATCCCAGAGAGGGTAGTTTATTTCCTCAAGGTCACACAGCAATAGAAACAAGAACAACCAATTCTCCCAAGTCCTGCTCTCTGTGTGTGTCTCTGTGTAGGAGGGTGACTGAATGCCCCCCTGTATGTGGGCTTATCTGCTGGTAGGTTCAGCCCTTAGGTGGTACTGAGATGTGCTCAGGAGGGGCTGGGCCTGTGAGCTTGGAAGACTGACATGTTAAGTGCTAAGGGAGAGGACTCGGGCCTGTGAGGCCAAAGGCAGGGGAAGCCTTCCCTTTTTTCATTGAATTTTTTCATATAATGTATTTTTCATGTTCTTTCTTTTCCCTCAACTTCTCCCAGATCTCCCACACCTGTCTACCCATCCAACTCCATGATTTCTCTCTCCCTCTCTCTCTCTTTCTCTCCTTCCCTCCCTCCCTCAAAGCAAACAATAAAAATATACACACAAAAATGAGACAAAGAGCTCACAACAAAACTGACTGCAGAGGTAGAGCTGGGTTAGTGGTGGCCACTGCCCTGGAGCTGGCTTGAGGAGGAAACAGATTTCCCCTTTCCTAGCAGGCATTAATTGCAAGCAGTAGCAGGTTTGATGAAGGCTTCTTAAGGGGAAGCTTAGGCAGCTCTCTTTTCTTTTCCCGGTTTCTGCCGTGCTTCCTCCCCACTGGGAAGGCTTCTTCTTTCTGTCCCTTATCAGGGCTTACTGTGCTGTTGCTTATTCTTCACGATCTGCTTGTCACTGGCCTTGTAGACTCCTCCAAGGGAGGGCCAGGTCAACCTTGCTACCCTCTTGTCAGTGTGCACAGACCAGAATCCCTGCACAGTACAGGCACTAGGAAGTCAAGAGAGCCATTTGCTAAACCAGGAAGACAGTGGAGGGAAGACTGGAGATCAGTGCTTTAGGCCTTTAGGGGGAGAGGCAGGTAGTGGATGCTCCGAACCAGGTGCTTTGCCAAGGCAAAGGGAGTTGTTATCTGTAATGGGTTCCCGAGAGCCACTGTGACAGAAGCCAGGGCTGTGATCAGCAGGGATCAGTTTTACTGACTGCTGGAAGAGGAGACTCTGAAGGAGGCTGAAAAAAAAGCCTAACTAGGGGGCTTGACCCAAAGCTGGAGGGTGGTAGAAAGCAGAGAGGGGAAACAGGCATGAGGGGGGAAGCAGGCATGAGGGGGGAAGCAGGCATGAGGGAGGAAGCAGGCAGAATTTGAGGAGAGAAGGATGCTAGCAAGGGCTGGGGCTGGTAGGATTTGTGAGCTTGTTTGAGGTTACTGCCTGGCTGGTACTCCCATCAGTGGACCAGACTCTGGAGTGAGGACTAGGTCCTTCTAGCAGAGAAGATGGTAGAGGGTATGGTTACTCCCACTCTTCTTTTCTACTCTAGCTTGGCCCCAGAGGGCTCTAAGGTACCATTCTCCTGTGATTCTGTCCCCAGCCAGAGTTCCGGCCCCAGTGGCTGTGTACTGTGGGAGTGTCCCTCGGACTAGTGCTGGGCTCCGGGCACCCCCACCTGGGAGCACTGACTCCAGTCTTCTTCCTTATGGTGAAGGTGAGGACCTGTCCCGGTGACTCGGTCACACCAAATTGCTCTGGTGAGCTCTCTGAGGTCTTTGGCATGGGATGGGAGAGGATCCCCTAGAAACTTCCCAGTCAAGGCCACTGGCCACAGAGCTGGAACCCAGGCTGGAGGAGGAAATGCCTGCATGTTTGGACATTCTCCATCCATGTCAGGTGTTTTCGTATCATGGCTGTTTAAAATGCTCCTAGAGACTAATGCAGGACATTTGAGAAGTAGAGGTTCAGAGTTCAATGAGAATCATCCTTAGCTACATAAGTTTGAGGCTAACCTGGGTTACATGAGACTCCATCTAAAAGAAAAAAAAATTAAAAGCTGAAAATTATACACCTGTGAGCATTTAAATATGGCAGGACTTTTATATACCAATTTTTATATGAGTGGAGTGATGTCTACTTTTAAGAATTATTTTAAGTAGTAGAGAAGCAATGCAAAGAAAAACAAAGAAAAACTTAAACTAAACCAACCAAACAACAAACCTCCCTAAATCCTCAAAACAAAATCATTAAACAAAAAGTAGAAACAAACTAAAAATATTTTTTGGATCTCCTCAGGGAATGGTGGAGGGAGCCTCTGGGGATGGGAAAGAGGTGCTCTCAGTACGGGTTAGTCCTCTGGGAACCTGGGGCCCCTCACACTCCATCAAGACAGGGTCCGCTTCCCTGGGGACCTGCATCTTGGCCTTGGGAAGGCACTGGACATGGGTAGTCGGAGGTGGGGGCACAAGCATGGCAGCTCTGCTTGGTGCTTGTCTTGATTCCTCTTAGCCCCTCTGTCACCTTCTACTTCTGGATTCTGCTCTGGTCTATAGACTGTCTAGGGCAGGGCTCAGCCTCTTTGCTCTGTGTGGAGGCTTCCGTGACTCTGCATATGTGTGTTCTCTCAGGCTATGGCTGGGCTGGGAGTTCAGCTGTCCTCGGATTGTATGCCAGCTACAGTCCAACCTCTGCAGGTTGAGCATCAGGTCTTAGGACTTATGTGGAGGGCTTCCGAGGAGAGAGACAATGTGGGCGAGCTTTTGCAAGCTCCCTGCCTATGATGTCCCTTGTGTCTCCAGGTTCTAGGACTCCTCTGGGCCCAGTAGTTCCCCAACCCCTTCACCACTCACAACAGCTGAACATTTTGCTCTCTAACTTAGGGCTCCTCTTCTATTTACCTTGAACCTATTAGCTTTAGCTGAAAAGTCAACTTGTGTGTGTGTCTCTCTCAGCCTCTCCGCAGCCCGTGTCGAGTGTCCTGCCAAGCCGTAAGAAGTCATCACAGCTCTTGAGTGGCCATGAGGACCAGAGTAGTCTCATGCTGGATGCTCCTTTGAAAGGCTGGCAGGCTAGAAATGGCTACCCCAGGAACCTCGGAGCTCTGCCCTTGGGGCCCCACCCCATGGCAGCTATCCCCTCCCTGGAATCAGAAGCCAGCAGTGTGGCCCGGGACACTATCCAGATTAAGGACAAACTCAAGAAGAGACGGCTCTCGGAAGGCATGGCAGCATCTTCTCAAGGTGAGCCATGGCCTAGCCACCACCTACTCTGAGAACAAAGGTGCCACGCCACACAGGTTATGAGGGTCAGCAGGTGTTCAAGCTTTTGGGGGTCCACTGGGGCTGGTCAGTGGGTTTCTGCCAAGGCAGGTGCTGTTGTGGGGTATGAGGTAGCACCATTTCTAACAGAAATGATGGAGAGGGGCTGTGTGTCTTTTGGGCTAGCTTAGGTGTGTCAAGGCAGCTCTACCCCTCATCAGTAGCTGAAGAAGTGAGGAGAGAGAAGGAATTGATTAGTCACTGCATCTGCCTGGAGTTTTGTGGACATGCAGAGAAGAAGGACTGGGCTTCACCAGGCACACGGCTGACTTTTCTCTGGAGTGTGTATCCCTTGAATATATTATTACTTTCATGTTTCTGACCAGCACATGGAGCAGAAACAACTGAAGAGGAGAAGATCTATGTTGGTTCACCGCTTTAGTGCATGGTGGAGCAGGCTGGGTGCGGTAGCTCCATTCAGGGAAGTGGGTGTACATGCTGAGGCTGGTCCTGTCAGGAAGCTTGAGTGCAAGCTTGGACCCAGAGTCTGGGCTATAACCTTCAAAGGCCTGTCCTCAGTGACCTACTTCCTCCCTCCTCCAGCTGGGTCTCATCTCCTGAAACCTCCACAGTTGCTCTAAATAGCACAGCCAGCTGGGAGAGAGTGCTCCAAAGAAGAGTTTGTGGAGGGACATTTTTGATCTGAAGTTAGGGATGCAGAGGGTCATATGCCATCTCTCCAGGGCCAGCTGTCCCCTCTCTTAGCCCAACACTGCTCTTGTCTTTCCACCCATACCATCTTTGATTTTGATTTGCATTTCTACCAAGTTTTATGGAAATGAAAAGGAACCCGCAAAACCTGCCGCTCATCTAGTGTTCTGGTGTATGTTAGGTGCAGGGCTGGAGGGAGCCTGACTCTCTGCCCTCCCCCTCCATCATCCCTTCTTTTCCCAGGACATGAGGCCTAGGTTAGTATAGCAATCACCCTCAGCTCTCTGTGCTCCAGGTACTAACTTGTTCCCCATCGTACCCCTACTCAGCCTCTCTGGATCCGGTGGGAGGCTCCAGAGGAGTTCCTCTGAGAAGCACCATCCCCCGTACCACCTCGCAGAGGCTCCTGAGGGTACCCAGGCCAATGCCTCCCATCCAGAGCATTCCTACCACCCCTGAGGCCAGCAGTGCCAAGGAGAAGGACCTGGACCCGCCTGGAGGCAGACAGGATCTCCAGGAGGTATGCTGGCTCAGTAGCTCCAGGTCTTTACTGCAGTTACCTTACCTGCTTTCTGTTCCTTTACCAGTTCTTGTCCCTGTGCCCCATGCATCTCTACAAGTGTCTCAGGACAGTCCTCAAGACCAGGGTGGCGTTGAGAGAGACTCTAGGCCCTCACTTCACTTTCCCTGTAGTGTTCCAGACAGTTACAGCTGGCCTGAGAGTGTTGGGGGGCTGTCTGAGAGGTACAGGGGCTACAATACTGTCTGTCCTGGAGTTGGTGGCCCCTAGGCTTTCTTTGGTATTCCTGTTTTGGGATTTGTCCGGTTTTCTGGTTGTCTCTTGCGTAATGCCAACTTGTTGGCATGGGGGACCACCTCCTTCCCAGTCCTGATCTGTAAAAGCAGAGCTTTGAATTGGGTGTTTTAGAGGGTCCCTTCCAGCTCTACATAGTCAAAGGTTTTTCTGAAATGAGAAGATAAAATAAATCAAAAAAAAAAAAAATTAAAACAACAGAAAAGCTTGTCAGTCTTCCTCCCTGGAGTGGCTGGGAAGGGGCGACCTTCCCAGAGGGGTTGGAGTGGGCCTAAGAGACTGAAAAGGGAAACAATCGGACATTTCCCGGCATCCTCTTGCCAGCTGGCAGGAGACGCTTTGTGCAAGGCTGCCACGAGCTGAAAGTACAGTGTGAGTCATGTTTCCAAGGACCAGGCTCCCTCCTGCTCACAGGTGCAGATTTCCAGGCAATACCTGCATTGTGCTGACGAGAAGATGCAAAAGTCTTTAGGAGGCATCGTGATCCCGCCCATTCCGAAGGCCCGGATGTCCACGGGGACCTCTTCCTGCAGGCCTGGCTCTTTGCCCAGGCCCCTGTGTCCAGGCCAGGACGGGCTTATGGGACCAAGGGCCCCACATGTGCGGTAAGCAGCCTACTTAAAATCTCAAGTCTGTTTGTGGTCATCTCTCCTGTAACTTGTCCCACCCCTATTCCCTTGGGCTCATCACTGCTGAGTCATCATGGCAGGCACAGCCTTGAGGCACCAGGTTTGGAAAGGGTAAAATCCCCTCCCATGAATGCCAGACACATGGAGGCCATAGCATTGTTTCAGCTTCTCTGATCCTGGACTCTGGCTGGCTCTGAAGGCATATGCGACAAGCGATGTGGGCAGCTTGCTTTCTAGTTTCTTAATGTCTACAGTTGCCATAGTGATGAATAAAGTACACATTGTTTTAGGGCATGACCAAGTTCATGGTGACTCTTTTTTATTATGTATTTTCTTAGCCAATGGATACTGAAACCACCACCATTATCATGTATAATATGTGTGTATGTATATAATGTATATAGCATGTGCTCATGTGTGTACATGTTTGTGTATGCATATGTGTGGGTATATGGGTTTTTCATAAAACTTTTGGACTGCAAAAGGGTCTTCATACCCAGAAACAGTTGGGGCAGAGGCTCTAGGTTATCATGAATCTGATCATAAAGAAGACAGGTAGCATCTTCTAGATGGCTATCAGCATCCAGTGGCTAGCCCAGACTAATGCTCCAGCGAGGCACATGTAAGAACTCATAGGCATGTGCCTGTGAGTGTATGCCTCTAATCTTATTTATGTATGTGTGTATGTTTGTATATACATGTGAGTGTCTGTGAATGTATGTGAGTATGAGTGGGTGTTCACCAACTACGGGTGTGACTCTCCTAGTGTGGTGTATTAGTTTACATTTCTATTGCTATGACAAATCATCACAGGGTCCAGCAAGTTTCAGAAGAGTTTACATGGACAGACCGTTCCAGAGGGTAAGAATCTACTATGGTGGGAAAACATCAGGTATCGTGGCACAGGATGCTGAGAGCTCACATCTTGACCCTCAAGTGGGAAGCAGATCGAGAACACTGGGAATAGCCTGAGGCTTTTGAAACCCAGACCCTGCCTGTAAATGGCATACTTCCTTCAGCAAGGCCACACTATCCAAACATTGCCACCCACCCTGGACCAAGTGTTCAAATGCCAAGACTGGGGGCACCTTTGTCATGTAAGCCACTGCATATGGTTGTCACATCCTCCTGCTGCATTTCTTTTGCCTGATCTTCCAAACTCTCCCATTTCTCTCCGGCTTTCTCGATCTCATGTTTCCCGAGCTGCCTTCTCTGCATATTCCCATGTCTCCATCTTAGTCCGGGCTCTGCTGGGCTGTGCCCATGCACTTGCTCCTGGGTGGAAGCTCTCGCCCATTTTTGCCTTCACACGCAGCTCACTTTGCACTGGCCTCCCTTACTGCGAGACACTTCTTCTGGTTCCCAGCTTCTCCTCCTCTCTCAGTAGCATTAGTGGTAGAGTCTCCCTGGTTTTTGTACCCATGTCTGGATCCTCCAGGCACTCTCTTACATGCCTTTCGTCTGTTGCTTAAATTTGCCCATCCTCAAAATTTCTTTTTTTTTTTTTTTTTTTTTTTTTTCTCTTTCTTTTTTTCCCCTGGAGTCTTTCCCTGTGACCATTGATCTCCAGGATCATGGGGCTCTGGCTGACTTTGCCACGGAACGACTTCTCTCTTGAGACCCTTCTGGTTTCTCATGGCATGCTGGTTGGCATTAGAGGAAGTAGGAGGGAAGGGAACACATATTACCATGGCAACCTGAGGCACCTTAAACTGTTTCCCTAAACTGATGGAGGAGCTGCCCTTTGTCTGCATCTTCAGCAGCCTGGCTCTGGCTTCATGTGCTTCTGGTACCTCACTGAGTGCCCCTCCCCCACACCTTTCTTGCAATAACATCGATCGCAGACGCTCCCATCTGGTTCTCGCCTACTACACTGCATTCACAGCTGCTTCTTAACTTTATCCAAACGGTCCTGATCAGCCCCGTGCTGTTCAGCGCCCCCCCCCCCCTTCAGTGTTCAGTCCCCTTGCAACCCTTCTGTGATCTTCACCCTCTGCTGTCAACAGCTTTGAGAGGAGCCTGTTTGGCCTGACCCCCAGGGAGCAGCCTCCCTCCTCCAGTGCTATCTATAGGTCCATCTGACTCCTTTGTGGGAGTGCTGGCTCCTGAACCAGAGCCTCACTTCCTCTGTGGCACTTTTCTGTCCTGCACATCAACACGGTCCTTCTGCCTCTGCCTCACCTGGCCTTCATGGCTGGAGAGGACAGGATGGGATCACCTCTCCCTTGTCCACACAGTACAAACTGCCTGTATACCCCACCTCCCTTCCATCACTTCATTGATTTAACTAATAAATCTTGCCTATTTAAATTGACTTTGTTTCTTCTTTATGTCTGTCCATTTTATTTATTTGTTTCCTTGTTTAAAACCTCATTCTATTCTTTAACTTGGCACTTTAGAGGTCAGGGGCCATAGCTCAAAAACCTGTGATGTTAAGCTAGGAGCCTGGCAGGAATTAGTCACATAGAAAACACCTGCCTTAGCTGTCCATCTGCAACTTGACTCTCTCTTCCCCACTTCTGTAAGGCTGCCTAGCAAATAGGTGGGAAATTCACCCTATTGCCACTTCATTCATTCATCTGCCTAATCATTTATTCATGTCAAAAAAAAAAAAAAAACTATTGAGCACCTACTATCTGCTAGGTGCTTTGGAAACTGGGGTGAAAACATTTTTGGGGGATGAAAGAGATTTGAAGGCAAATCATTGAGTCCAAGTCCAGTGAGACTTGAGGGGAGACAGCAGGTCTCACCAGTCTATCGGAAAGCCCAATAGAAAAGCATCTCAATGAAGCCGGGTGACTTCTTGGGAGGAATTTTGAAGGAGGGACAGCCCCAGACGGAGGACAAAGACACTCAGAGAGGAATGACAGAGGTGTTTAGGAAGCTACCAAGAGTCTGCTTGTGAGACTGGCTCAGCTTATGAGTAGCCTATGAGTTCTCACCCGAGGCCTCTAAGCCCTGTCTTGAAGCAAGTAGTGGTCATCGAAAGCTCTTAGGTGTGGGGTTGAGACAGACCTGATGTTAGAAGGCCACTGTGGGGATGGGGGGTGGGTGGCTTGGCAGGCAAACTTTATGCAGTGCATGCATGGGATCTGGGTCTCTAGAACCACTTGGAAGCTGGTGGCCATCAGGACTTATCTATGACCCCAGTATGTAAGAGGTGCAAATGGAATCCTCACAGCTAGCTGCATAGCCACATTTGAAACAGCAAATTGTGGGCTCAGTCTCAAAATGTAGGGGAGAGATGGAGGGAGACACTCAGCGTTAACTTTGGGCCTTCACACATGTACACACACATGCAGGTGTACCTTCCATACCTGTACTGCCCCTCAACAAACACCAACACAACCAGGCATGGACAACATATGCATCCATTTTTTAAAAAATCATGGGGCTCACTGGGGGAGGTGAGGTGGCTAAGCAGCTAACACACTTGCAGGGTAGCCTGGGCCAAGGCTGTGGCCGGAGCTGAGGGGAGAAATCCAGGTCCTCCATTGGCTACCCTACAGTCAAAGACATGGGTCTACTAACTTAAGTCAGCAGTTTTCATATGGATGCTGTTACTACCTAGGAAATAGATGTTTGCAGAGCCAGGGAATTGCCTAGCCCTGGGCATGGATGGCCTGGCTGATGATCAATCAACCCAATCTTAGTATCAGGAGTTATACCTTCTGCCACTGATGGAAACTAGCCCATCTCTTTGTCCCTCTCACCATCTCCCACCTTGGAGCAACCCCAGGCTTCTGGCCTCAGTGTTTCTGGATAACTGGGTCTCACAGTTCTTTTCTCTCTCTTCCTTTTAAGACTGACTTGTGAGAATGGGCCTCTGGAAAAGACCCCTAAATCTCTGGGTACGTATTCCCATGAGGACTCATTTTGATTCTGTTTCTTTGCCTCCGTGTTCTGGTTTATGGAATTCAGCCAGGGGAGACCTGAGGGCTCTCAGGCCAGGCCTCTCATTTCACAGATCGATGGGGAAGCTGAAGTCATCGCACATTAGAGTGGTGATAAGCCTGTGCCAGGGACCAGGAAGGCAACGGTACTTATCGGCACCCGCTCCTCGGAGCACCAGGATGCACACCAATTCACATAGCACATGGCGGTCCAGATGAGGGAGGGATGCTGTTCCTTTTTGATGAGTAGTTTGATTCAGGCCACCCTGAGGCTCAGCCAGCTCACAGGGCTGCTCTTGGAGCCTGTTAAGCAGCTTGGCAAGACTTGCATTCAGAGTTGCACTGTGGCAGAGTGGGCCTGACACACACACAGCAAGCACAGGCTTCTTGGTCTGTGTAAAGCATATAGAGATGCCCTCACTGGACAGAGTGGGACATCAAACCACTCCTCATAAGCCTTGGGCAGTTGCTCTCAGCAGATTCAAAGGTCAGGGGAGCAGGACCAAACAGAGAGTGGGCATGGGGGAAGGGCAGTTTTCTAGAAGGAGGAGGGAGAAGGAATGGGAATGGATATAGAAGGTCACCCCTTCTGGGCTGGTAATCTGCTGCTTGGGAGAGACCTTGGGATGAAGGGAAGCTGAGCTGTGTCTGGAGAATAATTAGAGGGCAGGGAAAGAGGCCACAGCCTGTGAGGGGCACTCTGAGTTCAGGCTGCACAGAGCTGACTGGAGGGAGGGTGACTGACTCCCTGGCAGGTCCCTGACTAATCAGCTCAGCAACTGAGGTGGCTGGCAGAGTGACAGGCTGTTGCCCTGGACGCTCTGAGCTGGGCCTAAGAGGCAGGGCTGGCAGCTATATCTCAAAGGCAGGTACCTCTCCTGTCTCCCTGTCTCAGTTGTGTGGAATGTGCCCCGTATGTCCTTATGTGTTAGCCCTCAGTTGGCTGGCATGGGGGGTTTGGTCTAGGAGACCATGTCACCAGATGTCCATAAACAGGGACAGCCTGCTCAGACAAGGCTTTCTAGGTGTCCCTTGGGGGTGTGGGTAGGAAATTGGATATATGAAAAATCTTAGAGCACAGTCTGTCTCTGGCTGTCAGCTGGGGTGACATTGCCCAATAGTCATTGTAAGGGCTGCCATGCCATCTCCAATCTTGTGTGTTCTCACAGACTTCGCTCTGAGCAGTTGGCCCCTGGACATCTGTGTCTTCTCCCACGCCTTTGACCTTTCCTCACCCTGCTACAAGCAGAGAAACCCTTCATAAAGAAATGGTGACCAAAGAACCATGTAGATACCAATACTCAAAATGCCCTTTCCAGTCCCCAGCATCCCCAGATAGCAGTCTCAGTTTCAATGAAGCCCCGAGGAGCCGGCTCTTTTGAGATGGTGAATGTCCAAATTTAGGGGCAGGAGGAAATTAAGGAACTCATTCCTATTCTATCTCTGCTTTAAAATGTACCTTTAAATCCACTGCCTGGGAAAATACAGAGCGATGCTGGGCTGTTATGGAGTTGTTGTTGTTGTTTGGAAAAGAAGGTTGCTGGGCCTCAGTTTCTCCATCTGTGAAGTGAGAGGATTGGACTAGTGTTCAAAATTCTCAGGCCCCTTCTAGTTCTGCTGGATTGGTATAAACGTTTGGCGGGATTATTTAATTAGACTGATTTCCCACTCTCTGCCCACTTAGAATAAACTATGCAGTTCTTGCTTTCTGAATGAATGAGTGAGTGAGCGAATGAGTGAGTGGTTGGAGTATGACATGGTCCTTGACATCCCTGGTAATGCTACTCTGAAGGATATCTAACTTCCCCATTAGGGAAGTGTGAGCCAGAAAGATTGAAGATTGAGGGCTTGTACTGTAAAATCCATCAGGCACAGGGTCAGGGACCCATTGACAGCCCACGGTGCCACTGTCTTCAGCTCTGTCCCTGCTCTTGACTTCTCCAGCACCAAAGCCTTTGGTCCCAGCTGTCAAAGCCAAGTCTGCTGAAGCCCCCCCAGCGTCACTGGCTCCATCACAGTCTGCCTTTACTCTGACATCATTCTCCAGCCATGCCAAAGAAACCCTCTCCCTGGCGAATGAAGAAGACCAGAGGGAGTCCAGTACCAAGGTACCAGGGAAGCAGGAGAAGGAAGCAGCTGAGGTCCAACTGGCTGGATGCAAGCACGCTTCTAAAATCTGCTATGCATGTCCAGCCAGCTGGTGGGGAATGAGGCAGAGCCAAGAATTGCCAAGGATGTTTCTTCAAGCACCTGTGGGCAGCTTGGGGAGAAGGGCTGCCAACATGGAGAGAAACAAGAAGGAAGCTGAGGTTGAAGGTGGGGACCAGCAACGAGGAGGAAGGCAGATGGAAGGAGTGGGGAAGGACAGAAGGTCACACGTGGGCTGGAGGGGAGCAGGATGCTGGAAAGAGGACAGAGGCTTAGCTGAACCAGGCTGAGTAATTTGAACTGACCCCCAAGATAGCAGCCGAGAGGCAGCTGACTCAGAGGCTGATGGGCCAAAGCTGTTCTTGACAGGCTGACAAATACCTTGCACTTGGAAGGTGACCTTGGGGAGGTGGCTTCTCTTCCCTGATTGAGATGAATTTAGTCACACAGAGTCATTGTTATGGGATCCTTGTGTTCTTCCTTTGAAACAGGCAGCTTAGCTCTGAAGCAGATGTGGAAGGCCTGCCCTGAGCGTGTGCTATATCACAGACACAGATGCCTTGCTGACAACATGAGAGCCAGGCTCTAGTGAGGGCGGCCATGAAAATTCTATGTGTGATATGACTTTATCTTACAGTCTGCCTCAGCCACTCACTCCACAGTCTTTCCACAGGCCTGGACACTACAAGTTGTTTTGTCCTAAACATATTATCTCAACTCCAAGGTCCTGCTTGCTCACTACCATCTCTTGGTCTGGCTCCACCCACCCAGTGCTCAGGCATTAGGCTGTTGCTGTGTATCAGTGACACTTTCCCAGAATCCAGGACATTCCCAGCAGCCCAATGACTCTCTGGTGGCCTCTTCTGGTAGCCTCATCCTCACTGCCCCTCTGAGGTCCCGATGTCACATCTCAGTCCTCCTCTGCCTCGCACCAGCTTCTGACTCAGCTTCTGACTTGTCCCTTCTGAACTTTCTGCCTAGGGACACAAGTGAGAAAGGAGATGTTCTGGGCATTCATTAGGGCCAGTTCATCTCCTCCCTCCTTTACACACCCCTCCATCTTCCTGACCTGTAGACACCGAGGACCCCAGGGCTCAGTCCTCTGGTCCCTGGGTTACCCAATTATCTCAGAAAGTGTGTTTAGTCCATTGCACCAACTGCTGTGTGTAAAGTACTGTAGGCTAAAGACTGTCAAAGTCCTTACTGCATCTCCCCTTCTGCATCCCTACTTAAATATCTAATTAGGTTCTGTGTCTACCATGCCTAGAACTTCTGCCTTTGTATCTGTAACTCACAAGTTCTCTACCAGTGAATGGCAACTCTTAGCCGCTCAGGCCAAAAATCTCACGTCCACTTTTGGCTTCTTGCCCCCCCCCCCCCCCTATTTCCCTAATCAGTATATCAGCAGAACCAACTCTACTTGCAAACAGCTTTTGTGCTCCACTGTCCCCGTGCCCTCCCTTTACCCTGGTCCACCCCCATCCCCACTTCTTGCATGGATGTCTCATTATTCCCTAATGGCTTTCCATGTTCTTGATTCTCTCTACGCAATAGTCAGCATGATCTTTGTTAAACAGAAGTCGAAGTGTTCTATGGTTGTTGATAACATCATTGGTGGAGGCTGCATAAAGGGGCTTCTCATCCCAACAACAACAACAACAACTTCTTTTTTCTTCTTCCTCTTCTTCTTCCTCTTCTTCTTCCTCTTCTTCTTTCTGGAACTCACTTTGTAGACCAGGCTGGCCTTGAACTCAGAGGTCTAGTGTGCACCACTACACTTGGCTCCATTTTCACAACTTTGTTTTTTAATGTAAGATTTTTTTTATTGAATATTTTATTTATTTACATTTCAGAAGCCATCCCCTTCCCCATTTCCCCTCCCTAGAACCCCCAATCCCATGCCCCCACCTCTTTTTTGCTTTTATATCATTTTAATATCATTTTAATTATATGCAAGTATTAAGGCCAGTTCTAAGTTGAGGAACTAGCAATATAATAGATGTAAATAGTCAAGAAACAAACAAGACAATAAACACAAATAGTTAAAGAACAAGCAAGGCAATAAACAAAATTCTGAGAACACTCCTGTGATCACTGTTTCTAAGGGCTTATCAGGATGACCAAAATATCAGAGCCAACTTCCCTATCCTAGCCCAAAGTCATTTTCATGTCTGAAGCCTACTTCCTTGTTCTAGCCTAATACTTAGATTCCTGCCTGAAGTCTATTTCCTTGTCTGTGGCCCATGTCGGATTCTTGCCAAGCAGCCCCAAAAGCTCTCTGCCTCTCCCCCTTTTTTATTTCATAAGCAAGACTGAGCCTGTCTTAGGTCATTCTGCCAAGAATGCCTTCCTTACCCGTCGTGGAATATGCATTATCAAAAGCAATGCACTTTTGTCTTAGGTTGGTAAGGCTCTGTGCAGAATCTTACCCATCCTTGGCTTGCCAGCCTGTTAATTTAATAACTCTCTCTGGGGGTCCATTTTCAGTTTCAAGCCATGTACTTTTGCTGCCAACATGTTGATATTATTAAAGACAAGGTTTAACACGATGGGCAGGAGTAAAAGTATTCCCTTTATTTATTTTATGTATGTGAGTACACTGTCACTGTCTTCAGACACACCAGAAAAGGGCAACAGATACCATTACAGATGGTTGTGAGCCATCATGTGGTTGCTGGGAATTGAACTCAGGACCTCTGAAAGAGCAGTCAGTGCTCTTAACTGCTGCACCATCTCTCCAACCCTCACAAATTCTTAAGAATATCAATCGATTTAAAGATAAAATGTTATGAAAATACAGTTTTTGGAGAAACTGCTCTTGTTAAGTGGAAGAGTTGAATCCTGTCATGCCTCTGCTCAAGACTTTAAAGGGCTTCTTACATCCTGATGAAAAGTTGGAGCCCCTTGTTACTGGCTTTAGAAGTCAGTGTAAAATAAATCCTGCCAGTTTCTGGCTTGCTTTAACTCAGTGCTCCCCACTTATTCTGGACACACTCCAACCTCAGAGACTTTACAGTCACTCTTCTGCTAACATGTTTTTCTCCTCAAAACTGTGTGGCCCGTTGCCTGTCTTCATTTGTGTCTCCACTTAAATTTCATGCGGAAGGGGGTCCCTTATCTAAGGGGTTTCTTCCATGAAGTCAAAGCTGCCTTCTTGTTGCCTTACTTTTTTCCTAGCATATCTCATATGACATTACAGACAGATTAACTATTTACACCCACCCCTTCTGTGAAGCTCCCAGGACATCAGGACTTAGCTCTTTTTTGTTCCCTCTGGAACATGGCTGACATGTAGAAGGCAGTCTTACGTTTCACGGCTAAATGAGTGAAAGTGTAGAAAGACTGGTTGGATTCTCAAGGTTAATAGACATTTCCTTGACCTTGTGCCAGGTCCAAGTCACCATTTCCAAGTCTGCCCAGGAAAAAATGCGACTGAAGCAGATGAAGGAGATGGAGCTGCTTCGGAGGACAAAGGAGCCAGAGTGGGATCGAGAACTGGCTTCCCAGGGCTTAGGCACATGGAAAACCTCAGCAAAGGAAGGTACTGATGTACCAGGTGGGTGTCTCCAATGGGAAAGCTTCCTGGACAACTTCTGGCCTCTCAACCTTCCAGAAGAGGGGCTGCCCGCACCTTCTCCCCTTCTCCATCCTGAGACAGGACAGAGAATCATCCCTTGTCACCTACTGACACACCTATTGCCACAGAAATATTATGCCAGGGATGTGGAGGACTGCTTAGTCCAGGATTTTTTCCACAGGTCTCCTTCCTTTGCGGGGCAGTGGAACCCTGTCAGAGCCTACTGGGAAAAGCAGCCCACGCAGAAACAACATAGGAGTTCTCCAGAGGAAGCGGGCTAACCGAGCCTCCCTGCCCAGCATCCCTGTCAGCAAGCAGGAGCCTGGCTTTGCCCGACATGCATCAGGTGGGACTTGACCTCTCTCTGGGCCACCTCTGGGTACTCTGGGGGTATGGTCAGGGGGACCATGGCTACCTGTCTTTGTCATGTTGTTCAGTAGATGGCTAGGCAGTTCTGCTAGCCTACTGTGACATGTCCTAGAGAAGTCATCAGTATATGAGGACCAAAGATATAGGCAAGGAACCACTTCCAAGGGGAGCTCTGGGAAGATTTTGGATGCTTGCCTGTGACTTCATACTGTTGGGACTGGACAGGGCTGGCTGGGACCAAGGAATCCAAGATCTAGCAAAGACACCTCAGGGGACATGCCAAGGAACCAGGAGACGTTCCATCTCACTTCTAAAGGAACCCCATCTCATCTTCCTCTTCTCATCTTCATCTTCTCCTCATCTTCATCTTCTCCTCATCTTCATCTTCTCCTCCTCTTCCTCCTTCTCCTTCTTCTCACTAAGCATTCCAGTGTTCCTTCATTTGAAAAGACTTTAAAAAAAAAAACCTAAAGGTTGAAACTAATCACTCTGATTCATATTTCCTTTTTCTGTCACATGCCAGATAATGGTGGCCAGGTGAAGCAGAGGTTTGGTATTAAAAGTGTTTTTGACTTGCATTTTCCACTCTTTGTATCTTTTTGGTTGTGTTAAATAGAAAGCTTTAAGTTGGGATTCTTCTTCGGTATCTATGGTTTTATATTCTTATCATTTGTGTGCCACATCTCACTCTGTAGCCCTTGATCTTTTCCCTCTCAGGGGCTAGGATACAGGTGTGTGCACCATTCTACCTTTCATCTTTGGTGTTTTTTTTTTTTTTTTTTTTTTTTTTTTTTGTGTTTCAAGACAGGGTTTCTCTGTCTTGGCTGTCCTGGAACTCACTCTGTAGACCAGGCTGGCCTCGAACTCAGAAATCCATCTGCCTCTGCCTCCCAAATGCTGGGATTAAAGGCATGTGCCACCACTGTCTGGCTTTTGGTTTTTGTTTTAACAAAGGGACCCATGTTTAGGTTCAGAGGCTTTATAAGCTAGCTGGGGGTTTAAAGAGTAATCTCCTTTTATTATAAACACCATAGTCTGTTACAAGTAATACTAGTTTACCTGTGACTGTGACCTAAAATTCCCTTTAAAATAAATGTATTTAGGATCTAGAAAGAATCTTGATTTGAAGAAAGTGCAAATAGGTGAGAATTCTAGGGAATTAAGAGATATGGTTAGCTATGGCTTTGCTTTAGTGGTAGACATTTGTCTAGCATGTGCAAGGCCTGGCTTTCTCTCACTGTCTCTAGCTAAGTCTCTGTCTGTCTCTGTTTCTCTCTGTCTCTCTGAACACACACACACACACACACAGACACACACATTGTGAGTGTAGATGGGTGGAATTAGGGAAAGGCAATGCCTTCCTCTCATGACCTCCTTGGAAGATGAGTCTGAATCCTCTTATGCTCTTGACAGTCCTGCGAGTGTCCCTAACATTGCTTTATCAGTTACATCTGCACCTAATTTTTGGTCAGTTTGAAAATGATGGAATTTCAGGACTGGAACTTGGTTGTTGTTATGTCCCTAATTAACTCCATGAAATTGCAGCCTGTCTCAGGAGACCAGGCACCTGGAGATGAGCTTGCCTTCATCTCCTTGATTCTTTCCTCATGTGTGCAGAGCTGAGGGACAATGTCAGGTTTCTGAAACTCCTTCCTGTTCTAGAACTTTCTGATTCTAGAATCTATCCACAAGAAAGAAAACATGTTCTGTTCTCTCTGTGTGTCTGTCTTTTTCTGTCTCTGACTCTCTCTGCATTATGTGTGTGTGTCTGTTTGTCTGTCTGTCTTGACTGAACTCAGAGCCTCACACATGCTAGGCAAGTGTTCTACCACTGAGTCACATCCCATCCATGCTCTTCCATTTTCTGGCAGTTCCTGAAAGTGTGGCCGCATCTTGACCCTGCAGGTGACAGTCTCCTCCAGTGTTTTTCCCTGTCCCTTGCCTTCCTTCAGCTATCTGCCCATGAGGGCTTCCATGGCCAGGCATCTCACAGAGGAGGGATGGTAGGATTGAAGGAGAAAAGTGAGCTTAGAATGCTACCCAGTGAGCAAGGAGTCTATCAACTGCTCATTGGTCTGCATCCCAACCAAGGTAGGAAAGAACTGGAGGCCAGTCGCAGCCTCAGCAGCTTCCGTATGATGCCCAGCTGCCAGTGTGTTCCTAATGTAACAAGGTTGGCACTGGTGTGAGGAGATGGGAAGTCAAGACAAGTGAGTTATAGCTGCTGGCTTTGCAGCCTCCAGGCTTTTCTCCCTGTGTGTGCGACTGCACTGAGAATCAGACTCCATGTGTGAAGGAATGGCTCTGTGTGTGTGTATGTGTGCGCGTGCTCATGTGTGTGTGTGTCCTCTCTGTCCTGCTGGGTGATGCTTGTTGTCTCCCTTGAATACAGCTAACTCATTACCAGCCGTGCTTACCTTGGGCTCTCCTGAATGGGAGGAAGAGGAGGAGGAGATAGATCTTCGGGCTCTCAGGGAGTTGAGGCCCTTCTCCAACCCAGAGCTGGGGCTGACAGATGCCCTCCAATGCCTCAACAGCAATGACTGGTGAGGAGGTGCCTGTGGCTCGGTCTGTGTAAGGGTGGTATTTAAGAGGGCTACAGAAGATCTCCTGCCCCAACTTCCCTGTTCCCTCACCCCTAGGGTCTGTTACCATGGAAGAAGTGTGTGTGTGTGTGTGCTCACACACACATGTGCACGCACATATGTAGGTTTATATGTTTGGTATCTCTAACTTCTTGTACATGCCCTGGGCCCTTCCAGGTCTGCTTGTGTACTGTTCTGTGACATGTTAGAGCCAGGCATGGTTGGTAGGGATCTGAATACAGAACAAAGAGAACGAGGAAGGTCAGAGCTTTATTTCTCTAGATCAAGCTTGTTAATTCATATGTTTTAAAACAGGGTCTCATGTATCCCAAACTGTCCTTGAACTAGGCAAGAATGACCTTGAACTTCTTCTCCTTCTGCCTCTGCCTTCTGAGTGCTGGGATGACAGGCATGTACCACCATGTGGTGCTGGGGACCAAACCTACGACCTTGTGCCTGTTAGGCAAACATTCTCCTAACAAAGATATATCCCTATCTAAATCAAGTTTAATACCAGGGTCCCCTCCTCCCATGATGACAGATGGTCTTGGTCACCAGCGAAGCAGTAACTGGTGATCTAGAACACTTGCAGAAGCCTTCCAATCTTTAGCCTCCATTTTAAGCAACTTTTTGGCATTGTCTACTTTGTATCAAAGACCCAAATAGATCCTGGGCGGCCAGAGTGGAGCCAAGAGTCCATAAAACAGTTTGCATTGACCAGCTAGCTAGGATTCCATGCCAGGGTGTCACCCCTAGAAACCCTGCTTCTGAGGCCTTGGAATCACACCCTGCTGGGAGCTGTCTGCTGAGAAACAGGACGCCTCCCTCCTCCCCTCCTGTGACAGGCTTGGCCTTGCTTCTCAGGCAAATGAAGGAGAAGGGCCTGGCGAACATCCAGCGCCTGGCAGCTTGTCACTCGGAGGTCCTCGGTACACGGCTGCATGATGTGTCCTTGGCAGTGACTGCGGAGGTGAGGCCTACCCACAGCTTCTGTACTTTGCCTCTTCCCCTAATACATACATACATACATACATACATATTCTTTCCCTGTCTTAGCTGTTCGGGTGAGTTACAGAGCAGCCAGGAGAGACCATGGCTCTCTGGAGCCTGCGTCTGCTTATCCATCAGCCTCCAGCCAGAGGTGGAGTTCACTTCCCATCCCTCAGATGCCAGTACTGAGAACTGGGCTTTCTTCATCTTGTAATCTGGGAGTTGCAACATTTGGAGTCGTGCGTTCCCATTTGTCACTGCCCATTGTCTTCTGTACTTGTAACGTCTAAAGAAGGATGGAGTACTCTGGGTTGATTCTCAACCTCAGGGCTGGTGATTTCCCAAGGCTTGGATCTCGGCCTAGGTCCCGCCCTGAAAGACAGTAACATGAGCTCCATCCCAGCAGAGGCCAGTCTACAGCCTTGGGAACAGACTGTCCTAGCGAGGCGGGGGAGGGTTGCCATGCAGAGCACATTGTGTTTGTTGACACTTGGCTGGACCATGTCATGTGGTTGAGGGTTGGTTTCTGCCCCTGCAGCGTGAGTGTGGTGTGAAGAGCAGAGTGAGCCATTTCTGTGAATTTGCTACATTAGTTCTTTCCTCGCTACCATGGCAAAACTCTGCAGAGAAGCACCTGGAGGAAAGATTTATTTTGGCTCACAGATTCAGGGGGCTTTCAGCCCATCATGGCAGGGAAGGTGTGGCAGCTGGGAATGCTTCTGTGCATGGTGGTAGAAGTGTACTGTGCACTTTGTTCACACAATGGCAGACACAGCTAACAGAGAGCCCAGTGGAAACAGGGGTCAGGCTGGAGCTTCAAAAGGCTGCCCCTGGTGACCAACGTTGGTTAGGCTCCACCTCTTGAATGGTCTCCAACTTCCTAAGCCAGCAACAACAATTGAGGGAACAAGTGTCCACAGCATGGACCTGTGGGGGCCATGTCAAATTTAGAGCAAATGTACAAATTTCAGACAACATTGAAAATGGAATTATTAGTTCCAATAATAGCAAAGTGGGTATGATAATGACAGCATGGGCTGTTCTGCCCAAAGATGTTGAAGGTTTTTTAACTCCGGTGTGGCAAAAGATGAGGACAGGGCCCTGGCATATGTGAAGAAGTGGCAGAGGGGGCCACACAGTGTCTTCAGAGCCCTTGGGAAGGTACAGCTGACCTGGAGGTCCCTTCTCCTCTCTCTCCAAGGTTACCAACCTCCGCTCCAAGGTGTCCCGCCTGGCCATCAGCACCCTGGGAGACCTCTTCCGAGCTTTGAAGAAGAGCATGGACCAGGAGGCTGAGGAGATTGTCCGCTGCCTTCTGCAGAAGATGGGGAACACCAGCGAGTTCATCCAGCGGGCAGCCAACCGGGCTCTGAGTGCCATGGTGGAAAATGTGACTCCTGCCCGTGCACTGGTGGCCCTCACATCTGCGGGTGTCTAGTATGTGCTGTCCCTGTGTGTGTGTCAGGGGACAATGGTGACCCTCATATCTACAAGTGTCTTATATGTGCTGTCTGGGTGTGTGTGTGTCAGGGGAGAGGCCCCGGCATCTGGAATGAGCAGAGAAGGAGAGGAGAGAGGGACAGGAAACAGGAAAGAAGGAAGCCAAACCTGTGGCTATAGAGGGTCTTCTAGGATGGTGTGTGTGTATGTGTGTGTGTGTGTGTGTGTGTGTGTGTGTGTGTGTGTGTGAGAGAGAGAGAGAGAGAGAGAGAGAGAGAGAGAGAGAGAGAGAAGAACATGCTGAGGCATCCATGCCAGGCTTCACCAAAAGTGCCTTACACATTTAGCAGAGGGAGCAAACCTGTATCCTGAGGGCTCCCGCTATCTTTCCTAGGCAGTCTTTAGAGAATGGGGTAAGCATGGCTGGAAGGAGAGGATGCTGTTGCTCTGCTTAGGCTGGGAAATGCATGGTGGTCATGGTAACGCTTGGGAGACAAGGCTGTAGAAACAGCCTCAGCTGTGCCCTGGGGGCTCCTGCCCCTCTCAGGGGAGCTGTGTTTCTTTCTGATGAAATGTGGACCAGCGAGAGGAACCAGGAACAAAACTGGCCTCTCTCAGGGGGAGGTGAGCTACTATTAGGCTCAGATTTACTTCCCCTCAAGTCAAAACTGAATCATTAGCGAAGCCAAAGGCATTTTCCAAGCCCTTCCTTCCACAAAACTAAACACCTCCTAACTTCTGTAAGTCACTCATCATACTGAGGTGTGCACTTCTACCTAGAGCCCGCTGCACTTGCCAGCAGACCCTGGCTATTGTACCAGGAACTGTTGCAAAGTATTGGCTGCTACTGGGCATCATGATCTGGATTCTCTGGGCCTTTGCCTCCTCAGCTGATGGAGATAATAATGGCGTCTCTACCCTGAGGTGGCTCTGAGGTGTCAATGACTAGCTTGATGAGACAGCCTCTAGAAGAGTGCCTGTTTTACCTAACATTACTGAACCCTGGCTGTGGCTGAATGAACTTGGAAGAAATGGTACCTTTGCTAGAGTGTTTCCCTATGCCTCAGCTTCCTCTCTTGTCATATGATGGCAGCAGCAGCTCACAGTTGGCGGGAGATGATGGCTAAGATGACCCTGGCAGGGCACCTAACATAGGGTGTGACAATTGATCACTGACAACGAGGACCAGGGTAGACTGTCTTCAGATGCCCAGTACAGGGTATATGTGCTTGAGTCTCCGAGTCTCTTTGCTTATGTGCAGACTCTGCTTTAGATCCAACGTGTGCATTTGTGGGTGACACTGAGTAGGGAGGGAACTGGTATTCCCCACTGCGTGCACAACAGTGGGGGCACCATGGATGTTTCTGTGTGGAGTGTGTCAGTGCTGTCTGGGCACAGTGGGCACAGATGCCTTGTTTTGAGAGAGGCAACACTTTAATGGGTTTTTCTCACCAGAGGTCAGGTTCCACCCATTAAATAACCAAAAGTGTACTTAACTGTCACTAAGCGTCACTCAAGTGCTTAGCACCAGTAGGAGTCTGGGAGATGCAACAGAGGGTGACATGGCTCCCGATCCAGGGACCTGGCAGCCTGACTGGGGGGTGGGATATAAGAACACAACTACACTTACCAGGGGACCAAGCAGGTGCCAACTCAGAGAGCATCTAATTCTACCTGTGGGGCTAGAGAAGGAAGAGCAGACACTGATTGGGAAGGGGTTTGCTGGGTGGAAGATGGCTACACTCATGTACAGACAGGAGTGCCTGGGTTCACAAATGTCCTGGAAATGGTGTGTACAGGCCCCTTGGGGGATGATCATGTGGCTTCATGAAGCTGTTCTTCCCACTCCCATTGATGCTATGGTCAACTTTGGCCTTGTCATTGGGAATGACTCCTCAAAGGCTAACCTCCTGCCCCAGTCATATGAGGAAGGCTTTGAAGTCATGACTGTCGTGAACCTGGGTCTACAGTTACAAATCTGCGTGTGTGTTAGTCTGGGGCCCTCACATCCCCACCCTGTGACCATCCTCTTGACTGTGGTTGTTTCCTTTTAGCCACCGGAACCCCCTAGTCCGGAAATGTACCGCCAAGCATCTCTCGGCCGTCCTGGAGCAGATAGGAGCAGAGAAGCTTCTCTCAGGCTCCAGAGACAACACAGACATGCTGGTGCATAACTTGGTGAGGTTGGCCCAGGACTCTAACCAAGACACCAGGTAGGTCAGGACTCGGGACTGGGCGTGGCCAAGGTGACAAGCCACTGGTCAGATCTTGGCCTCATAGCTCAGTGTCCTCAGAGTTTAGCAAAGGGACAATCAGATAGATGGAGGTGGACTCTTTCCTTCCAGCTGTGTTCTCGGTTCCCTCCAGTGTCATGGCCAGCCTGTCTAGGCAGTGCCCAGTGACCTCTGCTTCTCTTTCTTACCTTCTATTCCTCCATTTCTTGCAATAGGGCTCTTGTGTCCATCTGGCCCAGCTCCAGTCTCAGACTATTCGGCTGTTTTTGCAAGGGTGTTTACTGAATACTCATTGTACTAAGTAATCATATGAGAATGAATACAAGAAATTAAGCCTCAGTTGTGTTGAAGCTTGCCTCCTACTTGAGGAAGATATACAACAGACAATAAATATGATGAATAGTTTAGATTATAGATACAGGGCACAAAAGCAAAATCAACCCAACAAAATAGAGTGGGGGATGCAAGGATGAGACTTGAGGCTGAGGCCAGGGTAACTGCAGGGACAGGTTGATGGAGCTGGTTCTCTGAGGCTCTAAGCATGTAATCCAGGCAAAGGAAACAGTATAAAGTCCCCAGGATTGAAACAGACTGGACAAGGGGAAGGATGGCCCAGCTTGGAGAAATCCCAGCTCATGGTAGGCAGACACGGGTCACGAAGGATCTTGGAGGGCAAGGTCAAAAGCTGGACTTCTGGCTGTGTGATGGGAGAGTTCCAGAGGATTTAAAAATGTGTGTGTATGTGTGTGTATTTATGTATGTGTGTATGTATGTGTGTATGTATGTGTGTGTGTGTGTCTGTGTCTGTGTACACATGTGGGGATGGGGCTTGAAACAAAAGCAGGGGTTGATTGTCTCCCAAAACCAGAGCTGGGGCTCAGTTGATCCCACCCTCTTACTTTCTGGGATGTTGTCACTGCATCTGTTTGGATGTGAGGCTGACAGTCTGATGCCTTTGTTTCAGAGAGTGGAGAGTATACTTCAGGGGATCAAGGCCACCAGGCTTTGCTGTAGAGGCCCCACTCCCCTCCCTAATCAGTGGGGTAGAGGTGTTGGTCACATGAGCTGTTCACACCCCAGTCTTCCCTGGAAGGCTGAAGTATCTGCCCTTCTGTCTCCTCCACTGCACAGGGTGTCTCACATGACGTCTTTGTTTGCTGAGTGGGGATCTTTTGGAATAAATCCAGCACTGCACTGGCACCCACTCTCCAGTGGCCCCGCTGGATGACCCAGAATGCCTCCCCTGAGAACCTCCCTGATGTCTGAGCTGCTACCTCCCCTTGATCTGGCCAATGATTGCCAATACCTACCTCTTCCTTCTTTTCCTCCTTTTTCAATGGATCTAACAGGAGGAAGTGATGTCCCCCAGTGCTTCAGGGTGGTTTCTCTGATGGCTTTGCTTTTCATATGATGGCAGACAGATGGTGATTCCATATGCTATGGTGATTCCACAATCCTGGCGGGAGATACTGAAGACTGGGCCAGGAGATGGGTTGGGCATTGGGTCCATTTTGAAGGTAGAGCCATCAAGATATGGGCTGTGAGGGTTTCAAGGATACATCAAAGCCAAAGATGCTTGTAGGTTTTAAACTGAATAGCTGGGTCAATGGTGGTACCATTCATTGAAATGAGGACCATTGCAGAGGCAGGCTTGGGGTTGTAGTGACTGTTGGGTGGGAGGGATGGAAATCAAGACCAAGGATCTTGCTAGACCTAATCGCTCACTGGATAACGCTCACCATTTTTTATTTTCCTTTGTGGTACTCTAGTTTCTGGAGCTCAGGCCTCCCTGCTTCTCCTCACTCCTTAGGGCAAGTTCTCTGTTCTGCCTATCGTCTGGAGGTGGCTGTGCAATGACTTTAGTCCTCTGCCTTAGTTTCACTGACTGTTTCTGTGATAAAATACTCTGACACAAAGAACTCAAAGAGGAAAGGGCACTTTTTTGGTTTTGGCTAGAAATTCTAGGTTACAGTCCATCACTGTGGGACAGTCAAGGCAGGAGGAACCTGAAGCAGCGGTTCCGTTACACTCATAGTCAAGAGGACAAAGCAATGAGTTAGTGCATGCATGCATACATGCATGCATTTGCTCAGCCAGCTTCTCCTGTCACTCAGGCCAGGGCCTGTAAGATGAGCCACATTGCAGCTGTGTCTTCCCGTCTCAGTGAACTCAACTAAGAATATCCTCACAGGCCAACCTAGTCTAGATCACTTCTCATTGAGAATCGATTTCTTGGTGACTATAGATTATGTCAAGTTGACAATTAAAGCTAACCACCATATCTCCTTTCTCTGGCTCTCCTACCACCAGCATCAGTCTCTTCTCTCTAAGAGACTGATCGCCAGGACATCCATTCCCAGATGTCCCACTCCCATCTTTAAAGTGCCCTTAAAAGAACTCTTTGCTTTTCCCCAAGTCTTTGCCTCTTGGAATGTATTCCCTATGTTGTTCAAAGTCATCAACACTCACCAAGTCATGCAAAATGCAAAATGGGGATCCTCATTCTTTACCGACTCCTCCCAGCCACGTTGTCTTCCAGGTCATAGCATCTTTGAAACCAGCATGTACACGTCTTTTAGTGGGAGGCCTTGCCCACTTGCTGTTGGCTGGCCAGTGACTGTGATCTGGGTTTTGTTCTCTATCTGCACATTTGCAAACTCGGTGGTGGCTGTTGCTCGTTGCAGGAACTTTGTAATTAAAGTTCGTACTGTAGGAATGGTGCTGGGGACTTTTCCTTGATTGCTAACTGGAGGTTTATTTCCAGAAGTCCCTTTGGGAGCTGTTGAGAGAGTGCTGAGGTAATCTCTATCTCAAATGCCTTAGAAGTGCAGTACAGTCCCTTGGCACTGAGACCACAGTTGCAGTAGTGACAGAGAGTAGCATGGCAGCAGTCAGACACAGATAAAACAAGACTTTGTGCTAGAGGAATGACCCAAACCCCACATTTTCTTGCAAAGCAGGGAAGAGTACATGCAAGAGAAAAGCAAGGACTACAAGTCATGTGACTTTTGTTCCTCTGGAAGCCACCCCCACACTGGCAGTGGCTAGTGGAACTGGCTAGCACTTTCTTGCCTTGGTTTTCCTTCATGGAAAATAGGGATGCATTTTATAAATAACAGATTCTGAGGTTGGGTAAGACATCATTATTCTAGGTGCTGTCTCCTCCAGGCTTTGAAATCCTTCAATTTTAACTCCTTTATCAGCTCTTGAAACTAACTGATCTTGTCTTATTCCCACTCTGTTGCTTATTTCTGGACTTCATGTTGTACCTGATCTGTGATGGTGGCCTCCTGACAGGTCTTCAAGTCCCTAGTCTTGTCCTTCCCTATTCACTTCCTGTCAGAGTTAGAAGATTGATTTTGTTTTTAGCTTAATTTAATTGTGTGTGTGTGTGTGTGTGTGTGTGTGTGTGTGTGTGTGTGTGTATTGGAGTGACCTGGAGGCAATGAGACATCTTTGCCACCTGGAGATTAACATAACTATTTGGCCATTCCTCAGCTTCCCATTGTTTGTAGGCCAAAGCCCAGTCCTCTCACATTGCCCTAAGTACAGCCTACTCCGTCCTCTGGCTTCTTTTAGCCTCATATTCTCCAACTGTATCTGGATGTTGTGTCAGGCTATGCTGTAGACTTTAGAATGTGCCGTCTCCTTGTTTCTAGTCCTAGTGTACTTGTAAGTTCCCACCCATCCATTGAGTCCCAAACCCAAGCTCTCCTTGATTCTTGTACCCAGCCAGCACTATTTACCAGGTAGAGTTGACTGTTCCCTCTTATACCTTTCCACAGACTTCTGAGTGTCCCAAACTGGGTGGGTGGGGGGGGAGAGGAAGTTAAGAACACTTCTGATAGCCATGCAGCAGAATATTAAATATTCTTCTATTGGATATATAGCTATATGGATATTGGATGTACTGGATAATAGCTATAATGGATATCTATAAAAAAGATACTTATGGGGGCTGGAGAGATGGCTTAGTGGTTAAGAGCACTTTCCCAGTGAGATGTATGGCTGCTCTTACGTCTATGGACAAAGCTGCCAATAGTGTCTTGCTTGTGCTTTGAGGCAGGTTGTGGTCGGGTACATCTGAGAAGTCTTCCAGGGAACCTAGATTTGATTCCATGTACCTATGGTGTACAGCTTACAATCACCCATAACTCCAGGAGTCCCAGTATTGTGTATTGGACTCTGCAGTACCTGTACACACACATATACCTAGACAAACGTATGTACACATACATTTTAGAAAATCTTGAAAATAAGGTACATATGAAAAATATTACATAGCTTGGGAAGATGATTAATAAGAAAGTGAAAAGTCTGGAAACAAGCTGCCCGTGAATTCTGCTATCTATTAAAATGTAAATGCATAGAAAAAAACCAAGAAAATATATAAAAATTTAATAGTGATTTCCTCTTGGTAATGGCATTATGGATGATGTTTATTCTTTTATGAATCTAATTTTTAACTGGGTAGGGATTGCTTTCCTAATTAGAAGTATGCAGAGCTCTCCTATTATAATTGGGAAAGTTGTATAAAGCTGTAGAATGAATTTATTAGCCTCTCACTGGCTGTTTCTTCATTTCTTCTCTCCCCGGTGGCAGGTTTTATGGCCGGAAGATGGTGAATATCTTGATGGCAAATGCAAAGTTTGATGCATTTCTGAAGCAATCCCTCCCATCTCATGACCTACGGAAAGTCATGGCGGCCATCAAACAACGGGTGAGTTGGTGGAACTCAAATGGTTGGCTTGGCCTTCCTGAAGGTCAGGGGAATGAGTCTGGGTTCCAGAGGCTTCCATTTCATTATGACTATTGACAAGGTGGCTTAAATGTGCTTTCTGTCTCTAGTGCTTATACTGGGGTCTTCCCTGATACGTCTCAAGCTCTCTGGGTCTCTATTCCTTCTTGTCATAAGTGGAGATTGCAGTCTCCGCCCACCTACCTCCAGGGCTCCAGACTGTGACCTGGGGGTGCTCCGAGGTGGAAGGCTTATTTATCATTCTTGGTATACTTTATACTGGTATGTCAGGCTACCCCTTTTGGCTTACATTCTATGTCTGTTTCCCAAGGGAATACAAGACAACCATGAACTCCCATCTGCCAAAGGCCGAAAGGTGTCGAAGAGTCTGGTGGTGTGTGAGAACGGGCTGCCTAGTCAAGAGGGGTACGGCTGTTCTCGTGACTCTGGGGCCCCATGACCAAAGCCGCCAATTGGTGTCTTACATGCTCATGGGGGTTGGTTGTGGATTGGGGCATGTCTGAAACTTGGTTGCATTTCTGCAACTAGGTTTCCTCCATTGCATCTGTAATGGATGGCTTTGTAGGATACGGTCTCCTCCCCACATTTTAGGCAGACCCAATTCTGGCTGGTCAAGCTCTGCCAGAGCTAGTGAGTCCAGAAGAATGTGATTCTGCTGTCAGGTTCTCTGTTTAAGCTCAGTGTCTCTTTGTTCACTTAAACGAGCATGTTCTTTAGCAGCTAGGTTGGTCAGCTTGGGGCTAGTTCTGAGGCAGATCTGGACACAGGCGGTCAAGAAGACCTGGCCTGAGGGTTGGAGGGTGTGTGCTGGGAATAGTTAAGAACCAAGCAGGAATCCTCTGCTTGAAATACAAACCCTTCTGCCTTGTCCTGTGAGGATTATAGCTGATGGTAGCAGGATGCCTGGGAAGGTCCTGCAGAGCTCTTAAGTGACATCCTGTACCCTCCTACTCAACTCCCCCTCCTTAGACTAGATCGGCTCCCATCTTTTCTATCCATCACTTTTTTTCTTTCTTTGCTGGGTTCTGTCTTTGCTTCTCCTGAGTACCTAGAACTCGCTTGTTGATTCCACAAGATGCAGCTTGCCTGTCACCTTCTCCCAGACACTCTCTGACATGGTGTCCCCGGATCCTCAGGGTGGACAAGCTGCCCCCTCTTCTTCATACTCCTGTCTCCTGTCTATTTGTGAGATGTTTAAGGCAAAGACTGCGTATTTCTTTGTTCTCAGGACCCAAACACAGCTGTTGGTATTCAGGAGGCAAGAATGTGAGCCACACAAACGAATGATAGAAAGGGTGATACTGGAGACTGTTGGGTGGGACCTGGGTGTAGGGCAGGAGCTCTGAGACCCTGGTTTTGAACTTAGTGTGGGAGGTGGGAATCCTGTGTGGAGCCTCTCTCGTGCTGGCTGAGACAGTCTAGGCTCTGATGGATATGTGATTCCCAATGTGAAGGAGCAGATATGCCCTCTGTCCCTAGAGGCGTGTGAGAGCCAAGTCAACAAGGGGCAGGATATGGGAACCAACAGAGGTGGGATGTGATGGCCTCCAGAATCTTGAATCTTCCCTTATCCTTAGGTTAAATATATTCTAGCTGGGCTGAGGGTGAGGTGAGCTTCTCTGTGGCAGAGCACTTGTCTAGCATGCATGAGACCCTGGGTTGATCCCTTCTCCCTCAACGCTTGCACCTGTCCATGGTACACTCTCACTTACACTCCCTCAACTCTTTACCTGTCCTCAGAAAAGAAAAAGGTAAAACCAGGAAGACAGAACTTTGCTTAATGTCCTTTGGGGAAAAAGATGCCCAGAGTCCCCAAGTGCAGTGTCCCCAAGCAGCAGTTAGAAGAGAGGCAGGTGTTAGAGTAAGCTGTAGGAGACACACTGTTTCTGTCCTGCCTGGCAGTGGGATGCAGCTTGGGATGAGAGATGTGTTCATCCCCTGGGCTCTTCCCCAGGGGTCAGCCCCTGCTTCCACCTAGGTTTGTCTCCAATGGCCCGCGGCTGATGGGGCTACGCTCCTCCGTGCGGGGCGGTGTGGAGATGGCAGAGCAGCTGCAGGAGCTGACCAGGCTGTTGGAGGCCAAGGAGTTCCAGGCTCGGATGGAAGGTGTTGGGAAGCTCCTTGAATACTGCAAGGCCAAGCCAGAGCTCGTTGTTGCCAACCTAGTCCAGGTGAGCACCCACATGTGTCCTCCTTCATTTCTCCCTGTTGGTGACAACTCAACCTGGAGAGCTCTGAACTGATTTGGAGGGATGTACAGGGAACCCCTAAGCACTCACTTTCCAGATGGTCTCCATAAAAGAATAGTTGGATGTGGGTGAGGGTCTGAGCATGTTAGAATGCTCGGAGATTTCCTGGGTGGCTTCCATCCCTCTGCCGGAGAGGGTGCCGTCATCAATGACTTGGGGCACATTCAGTTCGTTAGTTGCATAGTATTTGGTATCAGAGCCTGTGGTTGGACAGTGGCTGGGCTGGAAATGATGGGGCAGTCTGGGTAACAGGATGAACACCAGGAGGGATTCCTGTTTTTCCTCGGAGTGATGCTGACGGGCAGCTGGCAACCCAGGTTGAGTCAAGCTGTGTGATCTGAGGAGACTCAGTCTCCTTCATGAGCCTTCCTTGTTAGCGGGGAAACTGGAGAATGATAACAGCAACAGTAACATGAGTCGCTAAGGTCATCAGTGAATGACAGTGATTCTGTCCAGTGCTCTGGATGATTGACAGGTGAAGTCATGCTCAGCACATGTCCGTCCTTCCTCTTTTTTGCCTGTTCCCCTTTTGAAGAGATGAGCTCTTCATCATTGGGAATGTGCTAGCACAGGCCTGGGGATCCATCTCATGGATGCAGAAAGAGTCCCAGCTGATGCCTGCCGAGCCCACGAACTCTTGATTTTTATTCCCTCAATAGGTCTTTGATGCTTTTACCCCAAGGCTTCACGATTCCAACAAGAAAGTGAACCAGTGGGCGCTGGAATCCCTCGCACAGATGCTTCCCATCCTGAAAGACAGCCTCCACCCCATGCTGCTGTCCCTCATCATAGCAGCTGCAGACAACCTCAACTCTAAGAACTCTGGGATTTCCACTGCTGCCTCCACTGTGCTGGATGCCATGATGGAAAGCCTAGGTGAGCATCCCACTGCAATCCCTGCAGGGCTGTGGGAAGTCCCTGCATCTGGGCCACCACACTCACTGCTGTGAAGAGACTCCGTGACCACTGAAACTCTAAAATGATAATATGTAATTGGGCTGGCTTACAGTTTCAGAGGTTAGTTCATTGTTAAGCGTGCTGGCATGCAGGCAGACACGATATTGGAGAAGTACTTGAGAGTTCTGTATTTGAATCAGCAGGCAGCAGGGAGAGAGAGTGACACTGGGCCTGGTTTGAACATCTGAAACCTCAAAGCCTGTCCCCCAGTGACACAGTTCCTCCAACAAGGCCACACCTCCTTAATAGTGCCACTTCCTGGGACTCTATGGGGACCATTTTATTCAAATCATTACACCCATTTTCTTGTGCGTGGGGGTCAGCTGAGTTGCAAATGACTCTGTATATCAGAAGCAGTATAGAGCAGGCACTGGCATTGTTGGCTCTCCGGGTTTCTGGCTGGAGGCTTTCCCATGTTTTGGTTATGTGGTAGTCAATGTTCTATTGCTGTGAAGAGACACCATGACCATGGCAACTCTTAAAACAAGCATATAATTGGGGCTAGCTTACAGTGTCGGAGGGTTAGTCCACTATCACCATGGTGGGAAGCATGGTGGCATGCAGGCAGACATGGTGCTGGAGAAGGAGCTGAAAATCTATATCTGGATCCTTGGGCAGCAAGAGGACAGAGACACCAGGACTGGCTTGAGCTTTTGAGACCCCAAAGGCCACCTCCAGTGACACACTTCTTCCAACAAGGCCACACTACTAATCCCTCTCAAGTAATGCCACTCCCTAATGACCAAGTATTCAAATCTATGAGCCTACAGGGCCGTCCTTGTTCAGACTGTCACAGTCTACTGGTTTCTGGGTGGTTAGGAATGAAGGCAATGAGGGAGGGCCTGACCTAGCTTCCCTACGGTAGGTAAGCCACATGAGAAAAATGACTTTCTCAGGGCCACAGGGCACCGCAGGGGTGAGTGAGGAGTGACTGGCAAAGCTCTTCTGTGCCAGGTGTTGGTGGTGGACTGTAACAGAGAAGAACACAAAAAAGAAGGAAGGCGAGGCGCAGTGGGCAGTCGTCATGGGAGGCAAGAGCATCCCAGTCAAACGCCCTTGATAGCATCTCCGCTCAGTTCCCCATTGTCAGGGGGACTTTTTGGTGCATCTTCTGGTCCTTTCCTGGCTAGGTAATATTTAGTATATCCCTAGAGGGAAGGGCAAGCTTAAAGCTTAAGGTCTGCCGAGAAGGTAGACCCTGAGTAGAGCTGTGTCTGGGCCAGTGTAAAGGAACTTGTATCTGAAGACTGCCTTTGCCGTGTATCTGATGCACAGTGGTACCTGGCTGCTGGCATTCACAAAGCATCCCAGGCAAAACACGCCTGGAACACTCACCTCGCCTCCCTCTCTATGCCTTGGCTAGAACCCAGTTCCTGGGCCTGGGAGAGCAAGCTGTGTCCTTGGCTAGAGCCACCAGGAGAAGTTTCAGTTACAAATCAAAGGCCTGGTCAAGTCCCTTTTTGTCTCCTGAGTTCATAAATATTGTCAATTTCCACATTTTTATCTCGGAGGAAATTTATGATTTGCTGAGTTCGTTGCCGTGGAACAAACAATACAAATCGGGCCCTAAATTACAGCTCACTCGCTGCGCTGCTCTGGGTGAGCGAGATTGCTGTTGCCAATAATCAAGGCTCTTGGTAAATCACGCCAGGCCCTGGATTTATTGGGGAAACCCACACAAAGCAGAATGGGCTTTAGGTGTTTGAGGAGGATGAGCTCTCCTGTCAGGGGAGAGGGCTTTTTTAACTCTGCCTGCCAAGGGTTTCAGACTGCTCTGTGCTACGGAGGCCAACCTTCATTAGCATGGAAAGCCTTGTGCTTTGGACAACAGAATTTAGCGTCTCCCATAGTTATAAGACTCAAGTGCCCTCTACCCAAGGACCTGCTGTACCCACCTAGGATGAGGACCCTGAAAAACAGTAGGCTTGAGAGTAGCCTGTGTATTAGTCTGTTTCTGCTGCTACAACAAAAATCTCCAAGGCTGGGAAGTTTATGTAAAAAAAAAAAAAAAAAAAAAAAAAAAAAAAGAATTTTAGTTTATGGTTCTGGAAGTCCAAGTCCAAGAGCATGGTGCCAATTTCTGATCAGCTTTCATGGAGGTATCATAGTGAAACGGCACCACAATGGTGATGATGTCACAATGGTGATGATGTCACTGTGGTGGGTGGTGTCACAATGACGGTAGTGCCTTTGGAAGAGATTACACCTTTCCCCCAGGAAAAGTGGTTGTGCTCAGTGAATAGTGTTCTGTGTGAGTATACAATTTCAGACCCTAGGACCCACTTCATGTGGGACATGGCAGTGTAAGCATCTAAAATCCCAGTGCTCCTGTGGAGAAACAGGAGGCAGACATGGGAGAATCCTGGGAAGCTGTTAGTCCAGTGAATGGAGAGGTTAAACAAGAGACCCTGTCTCAAACTAGGTAGAAGGCATGGACTGACACCTGAAAGTTTCCTCTGACCTATATACGCATCAAATGTACTCATGTGAGCATGTGTGCACGTACACACACACACACACACACACACACACACACACACTCACACACTTCTTTATTTATTTAAAGAACATTATAGGAACTAATTCACTCAGGGCCTATATTCTCAATGGGTAATGTTCCCAATGATCTTATTGTTTTATGCTAACTTCTACTTCCTGAAAGTCTCACCACCTTCCAACATTTACAAACTGAGGACCAAGCTCCTAACACAGAAACCTTTGGAGATCAGCGTACTGCAAGCAGGGTTTCAGCCTGCTAGTTCTCCCTGTTGGGACAAAATCCTCTTGGTTACAGCTGGAAAGAGCCCTTCTGGTCCACTAGCCTGAGGCTCTAGTATAGGGGAAATGATGCAGGTGTGTGTGTGTGTCTGTGTGTGTGTGTGTGTGTGTCTGTGTCTGTGTGTCTGTCTATCTTCCATACTCCTCAGATTAGTGCTGAGGTTTGGGATGGAATGGCGTTGGCCTCAAAGGTCCAAGGGATCCCTATAGAACCCTCACAAGTTCTATATGTGGAGTCTACGTGATGCAGTGTGTTATCTTGACTCCAAGTGTGCTTCTGTTCGAGCGGATGTGGGAAGGAGTTGTCTGGGCCAGGTGGGTTTACTGTGAAACACCTTCACAGTCTCACTAGCAGTGTTGATTCTGGAGGTGTTCTTGACCATAAAGTGACACGCTTAAGGATTTAGGTTAGTGACATGGAGATTTAACCACCCCTAGTGAATGACAAGGGTAGAGAACCATGTTGGCCCCAGGAAAGGTTGTCACCTGCCTGGAATGAGCTGTGCTTAGCCCAGATGGCAAGTAACCAAACTTTCTACTGCCCAGGGCATTGGGTGATAGCTGCAGAGCCTTGGGCAGTAGGGACAGAAAACGACGCAGCTAAGCCTGGTAATTCTAGTCCACTGGACTCTTCGTATGGAGGTGCTTTCTCGCCAACCTGCTTCCTTTCCTCATGGCCCGCATGGATTCTGGCTCCAGGCTGGAGATGCTCTGTCAAATGCCGGGGCAGTGCTTAAATGTGGAAGGCCAGAGCGTCAGCACAGCATGCTGCTGTCTGTTTCCTGCTAATTGCAGGGCAGGAGGATCAAGAGCAATGCCAAGCAAGGCTGCTGTCTTCTGGCATGAAGTCCAGATGGTACAATAATGGGAAGGCTGGCTTTTCTAGGACGAGTCTGAAGACGCTTCTCCATTGTGAGATTCAGGGGTAGCATCATCTCATCAGCCACAATTATGTCTTCTTCCACGGTTTTCCTGAGGGCTGGAAGCTTGGATGATGTATCAGTTGATAAAACAGCTACTGGTTTCCAGCTGATCCCTTAGGGTGGAGGAAGGGCACTGGGCGGCTTGCTCCCCGGCCTCTGCCCTCCATCACCCACTTCCTACTTTGGGGTTTCTCTGAACACGAGGCTCTGCCCTTTTTCCTACTAGACACTGAGACCCGATTTCAGGGGAATTTTTCTGAGGATTAAGGAAGCGCCAGAGCAGACTGGTTGACCCTGTTGGACTTGTTAATGTTGGGTTAGTTGTAGAAGATACCCGCCTGATGAAAACGTCAGGCTGCGCTCTGCCTCCCCCAGATGACCTTGGCGTTCCGGCCTCTCACAGCCAAGAGGAGCTCTCTTAATTTAGCTCAGCCTGCTGGAGAGGCCAGATAAGCTTGGGGTGCTGGTGGCCTTGGATCTAGTTCTGCTGTCTGCTCTGAGTTTAAATGTCTGTAAATCATATGACTGACGTTATATCGTTAACAGGCTTAGACTCAGGATCCAGATGCCTCTCCAATATACCAAACACTCAAAATCCCTGCCTCCTGTAAGTGTCCATGTTTGTCCAAGTTTACCCAGCAAAAAACCACAAGTGGATGTAATTTGGATATAGGCGCTTTCATTTAATTTTATTCAGGACAGACATTGGTGCTACATACCTGTAATCCCAGCTTTTGGGAGGCTGAGGCAAGAGGATTAACATTAGTTTTAGGGCCATCCTGGGCCACATGTGAGCCCCCTGTCTAAAAAATTCAAAGAAAAAAAAAAAAAAACAAATGAACACCAACCAGTTTTCAATGCTGCTTTACAGGCTTCCTAGTTACTTAAGCATAAAAGGCTCTTTTGGGGGGAGGGCTGTGAAAATCAGGCTTGTTAATTACTGAGAAATAGAAAATCTAAAGCATTTGAAAAGAACACACCCATTTATAGCCAATACCAACCCATAAAAGTGTGTGTGTGTGTCTGTCTGTCTGTCCATGTGTGTGGCAGGGACAACCTCAGGTGTAGTTCTTTGGGATCTACCTTAGGTTTTTTTTTTTTTTTGGAGATAGGATCTCTCACTGGGACCTGGAATAGCTTCGTAGCAAGTCCCAAGGATTCACCTGTTTCCCTCCCCTGTGTTGGGATTCTATGTCCCAGAGCACAATACCACCCCAGGCTTTTGTTCCCGGTGTATTCTGCGCATAGAATTCAGGTCTTTACCGACTGACCCATCTCCCCAATCCTTAGAAGAGATTTCTTTTAGGAAATTGTGAAAAACATGGCAATGTGCACAGTAGCTTGATGATTGCCTGTGAACAGTCATCGTAAGTCAGTAACGGAACACACTCCAGTCCTCCATGTGGCCCAAACTGGGCATGGTCATCCAGGAAACACTAGAGGAGGGGGACTGATCCACTTGCCTAAGTTACCTCAGGGCAGCCTGTGGCTCGAGTGTCACCATAAGTGGCTCGAGTGTCACCATAGGGAATGCTCATGCTCTGATTTGCTTAAACAGGATGCAAATTCAAATGTATAATATCACAATTCCATTCATAAATACGCACAGGCAGACAGATCTCTGAGAGCTACACACTGAGACCCAGTTTCAAAAAAAAAAAAAAAAAAAACCTGAAGTAAAAGGTGCAAAATGGTAAGTTTTTGTTGTTGTTGATTTTTTATTTGTTTTTCCGACTCATACAGTTCTTCTGTGGCTTTCCAGTAGTCTGAAGATAAAATGTCCTGGTGGCTTCAGGGCTTTTCAAGGTGAAACAAGTCTGATAATGCATGGAGATCCCTCTGTCCCTTTGTAGAGGGAGAACCAAGAGAGGTCAGGGTCTCTGAACTAGCCAGGCCTGCTTTCTTAGCAGAGTAGTATATTGTGATTTTTTTGACTGCATAGCAAGTCTTGACCTCCTTGAGAGGAAAAAAAAAACCCTCTGGAAATGTGGGCCAAGCTAATGGAGTCCTGACTTTAGCCTTTCAAATATTAGAGTCCATCATCACCACCACCGTCATCACCATCACCATCATCCTCTCTCTCTCTCTCTCTCTCTCTCTCTCTCTCTCTCTCTCTCTCTCCCTTGCACATGGTAGGCAAGCATTCTATTGCTGAGCTACCTCTTATTTGATTTTTCCATTGTGAGAATTTTAGGACAGTAATATAACTCATTACAAATAGCAAATATATATTATTGATTATATGATATGGGGCCAATCCTAAACATTAAGTTAAGCCATCTAATCCTCAGAGCAACTCAATGAGAAAGGAACTGGGATTATCCCCATTTTATAGATAGGTAAGTCAAGGGATAGAGGGAGGTAGTAGCTCATACAGTATTATGTAGTGAAATAAGATAGAGGCTTTAGGCAACTTGCTCCCAGAATCCCATTCACTATGCTTTCCTGTCTCATTAAATCTGAATGTGATCCAAGAAGGTAAGTCTTATAGAGGTGACCAAATCAAGACAGACCAAGTGCGTATGTAAACTGCTCTGGCATTCACAAGCCAGCCAGGAAAACCTACTCTGTAAACATTTACCAGGCAGGCGTACTCTGAAAGCATTTACCAAGCACATACACTCAGCCAGCAAGTATTTGTCAGCTCCATGTACCTGCAAGCATTTATGAGGCTCCTGCTGTATGTTGGCTGTAATAGCCACATGGTCTGGTTGGTCTGCCGACTGTTTATTTTCAAGGACCTCCCAGGTGCTCTTCTCTCTGGCCCTGGAGGGCTGTGTCCAGGACCAGGAGCTGGGCTGAGCCCTGTGGGAGAGAACTGAGGAGGGAGAAGTGATTTGCTTTCACCGTGCTACATGAGACCGCCCACCTATTAAACCCAGGTCCTTGACCTCAGGCGCTTTACTTTGATGTCTCCTCCTCTAAACCACACTAAATGTGAAAGCCTTCTGTGGTAGTGGCATGACCTTTGGGAGTTGCTTAGGTCAGGGCCTCTGCCCCATGACGGATTTATACATCGCTGCAGGTATGGCTGAGGTATCAGGGTAGGATCCTGATGGAAAGCATGGCTTTGGGTTCCTTTCTTGTTTGCACACAGGGGTGCACTCCTGCGGCCCACCTTGGGCATCCATACCCTCACCAGAGGCTAATACCTACTCTTGGACTTTCCAGCCTCCAACTCCTGAGCAAATAAAGTTTTATTGTTTATGAACTGCTCTTTTTTTTATATGGAAGCAGAAAATCAACTAAGGCACCAGGACACACACACACCTGCCCCGTCTCCCACCCTCAGGTGTGGGCAAGCTTCATAGCCACAACCTTCAGAAGGGCATTTCCCTACTTGCCTTATCTTCCATTAAAGTTGTTCTATTACTGTGTGGTTGCAAAATGCTGGGCGCTGAGCATGCTGGGCGCTGAGCATGCTGGGAGCTGAGCAAAGCAGTGCCTCCAGGTCCACAGCAGTAGCAGTGGGTAGGTAGCAGGAGACTGGTCTGAGCTTGTGCCTTCTTTGGACAGAACAAGGGGTGTTGAGCTACCCTTGTGGGTGCTCAGGCTTCGGCTACATGAACACAATTTCCCACCCTGGCTTATGGTTCATGTTCAAATCAAAGAAACCTCCCGGAGGGTGGGGGGACTCCTTTTTATGGGTTTTGGGTTCCATGTCCATCACATAAAGGGCACCAGGAAGTGCTCACTGTGGGAATAAATGACTATCTGGCACGGAGTGACCAGAGTGTGAGTTCAGACTTACTGAAAGCTTTGACTTCTGAATGCTATCCCCAGCCCTGAGACGACCTTTGTGTGGCCACCGAGGAGTGCCTCAGTCACCCTGAAGCTATAAATACATTTATATCCATTTATCCATTCCCTTCATCGACTGCCACCATCAGCACTTGTGTGTCTGTCTTCTGTCGCCAGTCATTTGTCTACCGTCTTTTATCTCAAACCTCACTTTAAGACAATTTAGAAAATCACAGACTGCATGGGAGTAAATGAAGGGCTGTTTGGGAGTCAATCTAACTGCTTGAGACCGCCCACTCTTCCTCCGATTAGCCTATGTTCATTTGCTTTTTCAAAAGCGGGTCCCAGCCTAGGATGATAGGCCAGTGGGTAAGATACTCGTCATGAAAGTCCCAGATCGATCTGGATGCACACGTTTGTTTTCCCTGCAGGCGAGTCTGGAAGCTTATTGGCTGCTAGTCTGACACATAGCAGTGGCAAGTTAGAGAGCCTGCCTCAAATCAGGTGGGAGCTGAGGACCAACATCTGAGGTTATCTATCCCTCCACACTTGTGCATGTATGCACATGTGCGCACACACACACACACACAGACATACACACACATAGACATACACACACACACACACACACACATACCCACAGACACACAGACATATACACACTCCCATACACATTCATCCACACATCCACAGACACACACATAGACACATACACACATAGACCCATACAGACACAGACATACACAGATACATCCACATACCCATGCACAAACATCCACACACCTGCACTCAACCACCCACACCCACACCCACAGATATACAAACACAGACAGACAGACAGGCAGACAGACAGACAGACAGACAGACACTGTGATCTCAAAGAGTTAATTCAGCTCCCCACAGGGCCCCTTCCTCATAAGGGCATGTGGACACCTAGCACCAGGAGCACCTGGTGTGTTGGCATGACTGGCGATGTCATGGTCGTGGATGTCTCCATGTCTTTCAGACCACCTTTGCCTCCTGCAAGCGTTTGCTGGGCGTGTGCGTTTCCTGACTGGCCCTGCAGTGCTGGATGTCACAGATCGACTCTCAGGTGAGCACCTCTGACCTCACCCAGCCCACACGGCCGTCCGTCACTGTTCTCTCCTGTACTGTAGCTCCTTAGGTCTCGAAGGTCATTTAAGAATTTTCATAGTCTGCTTTCTCTGTGACACATTACCAGGTGACAGTCTTTGTTTTTGGTCAAAGTAAAGCATGGATGTAGATAACCAAATAGTTTCTAAGAATGTCTTTATTTCTCCTTACAAACCTGGGTTTCCTCTAGCCTACTGAGTACCTTTAAAAAAGTGTGTTTGTGTGTGTGTGTGTGCAGGTGTGTACACGTGCACATAGAGGAATCCACTTAGGGTCTTTTGAGAGAGGGTCTCTCATTGACCTGGAATTTGCTAAATAGGCTAGGCTGGCTGGAGTTTACTCTTCAGTGCTGTGATTATAAAGCACGAGCCACTATACCCATTTATTTAGTTATTCATTGCCATTTATTTATTTATTATTTATTTATCCTCTCATCTATTATCTGTCTGTCTGTCTATCATCTGTCTATGTGGTGTATTAGTTATTTTCCTGCTAGTGTGCTGAAACACCATGGCCAAAACCAATGCATGGAAGAGAGTTTATTCTGGCTTACGTTTCCATAGGAATAAGAGTTCATCATGCCAGGGGAGGTGTGGTAGGAAGCTGCTAGAACAGGAAGCTGAGAGATTACATAGTCAAATACAAACATGAAGTGTTTCCTCCAGGAAAGATGCACAATCTCTCTAAACAGCACCAACTGGGGACTGAGTGTTCAGGATCCAAGCCCAGAGGGATGGCACTTCTCATGGAAGCCTCTGTATAAGGGTTCTAGGGATAGAATTCACGTTGAGCTATCACCAGACATATAAACTCCTTTTGTTTGTTTTAGAAACAGACTATGTAGCCCGGGCTGGCCTCAAGCCTGAAGTCTCCCTGCTTAGGCCTCCTTACTGTTGGGGTTAGAGATATATTTCCCCACATCTGGCTTCCACTGATAAGTCAGGTAGGCACCACCAAGCCCATGGCTCAGTAGCAAACAACATTGTCATGAGAATTAGAAAAAAAATGCTGCTTAATTGGCTGGTGCCACCCTCTTCCTCCACCTGAGTAATGCCTATAGCATCTTAGCTCCTCACATCACCTCCTCTGTCCCTTTCCTCCCATGTTTTTCGGGAGTACATCCCATGCTAACTCACCAGTGTGCTGTCTGGCCCAAAGCCCTGTCTTCTTGAATGCTCAGAAGGTGCTTGGTCATCACAGGTAATCTAGTTAAACATTTTTGTGTGACCTCCTAATTCTGGCTTCCCTGTCCTATCTCTTGCCCCTGACCTTGTCTCTGTGTCCTGGGGTTCAGTCTTCCCTATGTCCCTGAAGATACTCCTTATCTCTCTCATCCAGGTGCCAGGCCTCCTCTAAAGATGTGGCGTGAGAGCTGGGAACATCCGTGGTGGCTTCAGTGTTGGGGTTGGATGCCTTGGGGATTGAGGATAAGGGCAAGGGACTCAGATCACACAGGAGACTGGACACAAGCCTTCTCTGTTGCTCCAGATCAGTGTTCTGCAGACTAGAGAAATAGTTCAGTGATGGAGTGCGGGACTATAATGTACAGGGTCCTGGATTCCATCCCTTGCATGATGGGGGTGAGGTGGGTGGAGGGTGGGGGTGTGGGGGAGTGCTGGGGACAAATCTCAGTCATTGGAGTGTTTGCTTAGCATGCATGGGTCTCAGCACTGCATAAGCTGGATATGGTGACATAAGCCTGTAATCCTTGTGCTTGGGAGGTGGAGGCAGGAGGACCAAAAATTCAAGGGCCTCCTTGGTTATGTAGGGAGTTTGAGACCAGCCTGGGATATAGAAGACCTTGCTTTAAAAAAAAAAAAAAGAATCCCACAGACCAATCAACCAACCAACAGCCAACCAAAATGCCTCTAAGTAACTCAGGGAGCCCAGAGGTGGGTGAGGAGTCTAACCGTAGATTACCTGCTTACTGTTAATATTTTCCATTTCTTTTCAAGAGGCCTCAGTTTCTCCCGAGTTCTTCTGCTAAATAACTCTTGGCTAGAAAGGCCCATGCCACAGGCATGGATGAGGATAGCACAGCTCACCAGGGGTAAATCTTTGTAATCACTTCAGCTGGTTTTTAAGCTCAAGTTTAAGGGGTTGCTCCCTCTCAGTGGCTCCCAGAGGGCTTCTGTCTCTGTGCCAATTTGAGAGACTGACCTGGCCAGTTGACCAAGTAGAGCTACTGTCATGTATGTCCCTGTCTCTGGGGACTATGGCTCTGAGGTATCTGAAACATGGGCCTGGGAGGGAGTGTGGGCTGGGCGGCTGAGGTGGGCAGGTTGTTGTTCTTGGTCTTTGGAGGCCAAGAGAATAAGAACACCTCATCAAAGAGGGAGCACCTCATCAAAGAGGGAGCACCTCATCAAAGAGGGAGCAGCTAATTACTCAGAAAGCCAAGGTCCGCGAGGATGTGTAGGCAAGCATGGTGGGACAGAAGGGGGTCTGGTAGGGGAAGGACTGGTTAACCCATTGGTGGAGGCCGGTGTCTTGTTCCTGGACTGGGAAAGTTAGGGTTATGAGTTAAGGTTGGGGTTAGGGACAGTTCTTGGGGTTGCTCTCATTTTCTTCTTTCTTTCATTTGGTTTTTCTGTTTTGTTACCCCCTTTTACAATTGTTTCAAGATGCATGTCACGTGGGTTTTTAGCACTATCTCCATTTAGAGTTTCTTTAGTATCACTGTATCTGTGACATTGTCCAACTGTCACTATATCTTATAAAACAGAAACTCTCATCATATCAAACAGTAACTTCCTGCTCCCCTCAGCCCCTGCAACCACTGTTCTGCCTCCAGTCTCTGTGAGACTGATTACTGTGGACGATTCATGGAGGTGGGCTCCTACACAACTTATCTTGGGGATACTGGCTTGTCTCAGCACAATGTCTTCACCCATATTGTAGTGGGCATTAGAACTTGTGTGTGTGTGTGTGTGTGTGTGTGTGTGTGTGTGTGTGTGTGCATATTTATACATATGTAGGCCAGAGGTTGACCTAGGGTGTCTTCCTCAGTTACTCTCTACCTTTTTATAAAAATACATATTTACTTATTCTATGTATGTATTTCTGAGTGTGTGTCTGCACACCATATGTAAGCAGGAGCTCTGGGAGACCAGTAGAGGCATTGGATTTCCTGGAACTGGAGTTACATATGGTTTTAAGTCCCCATGTGTGTGTGCTAGGAACTGAACCTGGGTCCTCTGTAAGAGCAATCAATGCTCTAAACTGCTGAACTAGCTTCCCAGGCTCGATCTCCTTACTTTTTGAGACAGTGTCTCTCATTGAACCTGGAGCTTGTCAGTTTGGTTAGACTGGCTGACCAGACAGCCCAGAGATTCTCTTGTCTTTACTTCCCCACTGCTGGGATTACATAGGTACATCAGTGTGCACTTATGCCTAGCTCTTTTTTAAAGTGTTGGTTTGTTTTTAAATGTGAGCTTTGGGGCCTGAACCCGGGCTCTCATGCTTTACTGACTAAACTGTTGTCTTCGACCCAGAAATTTCTATTTAACATCTTCAAGGCTCCTTGTAGAACAAGCCTTTCCCAGTGGATGCTTACAGGCTGCAAACCTGCCTTCCCAGCGACCACCTTGATGTGAGAGAAGTGTGACCAGTGGTGGTCCCAGGAGACCACAGATGGGGATGCAGGAACCTTGAGGTGGTCATGCCGACATTTACATCCCATGAAAACGCTGTGGAGCTTATCATGCAGGTCATCTGGTTCCCCTCTGTTCTAGAAATCAGAGGAACATGCTAGGTTTGGGGAGATGTTAAGCTGATGAAGGAAGGACAAATTGGGGATTTTTAAAAGCTCCAGACTAGGATTTGAGACATGAAGCTCCTTGAGTCTGGAGGACAGTGTGGGTAAAGGCTTTGGAGTCAAGGCAAGGTGGCCTCTGTCTCCAGTGAGGCCTTTATGAAAAGAAAAGTCCTTGGCTTGAGTCTTGTTTTCCCCCTCTGAACAATGGGTTCACATCCATTCTTTTAGCATGAAATGGAGTCTTGAAGTTCCTAGTCGTGAACTAAAGTAGGCCCACAAAGTCTTCTAGAACCTTCCAGTTTCTTGGCCTTATAAATCAATGAAGCACTGTTCTTGCATTGATTACCTTTACTAGCACTTGAGCAGGATGCCAGGCAGAGTGGGCAGCCCCAGACCAGCCTCAGGTCGGGGCAACCTCGTCATGAAGGCCTGGGAGGCTTTGATGCTGGCTGCAGCCCTGATACCTACTTTGGTGATAGAGTTCCTTTGGGTTTACAGGGTTCTGAGATAACCAGGTTCAGGGATTCTTCACTGGGATGGAGGGTCTGTTTGGAGCCCGATGGCTTTCACACATTCCTCCTCACAGACTGCTGCTTGATTGTGAGGGTAGATGTCCAGATGCTGGAGAGGCCCTATGGATCTTATTCCTTGCTTGTGGTTTATATGCCAGACTGCTTCTTTGGAGAGTCTCAACTTCCCTCCCTATTCCTGGAGTTGCTAGAGTCAGAGTCAGGACCCTGGTACCCCTGACAAGCTAGTCTCTGCTACCCATCCCCAAGAAGCCTACTACAGAACAAGCTATAAGGAAAAATAGAGACAGGAGATTTATTTAATGTGGCTACATTGGGAGGAGCAACAAAGAGGCCCAGTGGCCTTCCCCAGTCCGTCTTTGGGGTGCTGACCTGAGGTTTAGGTTGGAATAGAGGTATACACAGCCACATAGCCCCAGACCCTGTGATCGTGTGATCATGTCTCCAGTTTTACTGCAGGGCGGTCTGGCAGGGACCAGGGAGACAAGTGCCATTCCTGTGGCTGGCAGCAGTCCTCCAACTTTTCCTTCGATCAGCACAAGATTCCTGGGGAAATTCCAGTTTCTTGGGGGCCATTGTCTCCATAATTGAATAGTCAAAGAGAGAGTTACAAGTGTGTCTCTAGAGTAACTTCACTCTGCCCAAGTCACACATAGCTACTGTAGCATCTCTCGGTGTTGGTCTGGCTCTCACAGATGGTAACGTGGATTTATGCACTGGAATATCGGCTCCTGCTTGTTACCTGCTTGCTTCAGATACCCGACATTCATTTATTATGGGATCCTAATGATTTTGAAAGCATGGCTTAGGCCTGTGGTCCTTACTTTATGAACATCAAAAGACTCAGAGAGGTGGTGTGCCTTTCTCAGGTTCACACAGCGGCAGATGGTGGGGGTGGGATTGTGACCGAGGGGTGGGACTGGGTCCGAAGGAACATGTTATGATCGTCATGGACCTACCTCATTCGCATTGGCTTTGCGGTCCTTTCTTTCATAAGAAATAAAATTATACTTTATGATTGTTATAAACACAAACCAATATTTCTCTTCTGATGTTAGAATAAACTGAAACATTTTAATGGGCCTCTGAATGTCATGGGGTTTGAGCCCAGTGCCTAGGTGGGAAGTAAGCCCTGCTGTGTGCCTGTCCTTTAGAGTACGGAGCTGGTGATGCCAGAGATGGGAAGAGAGTGTGTAGCTCAAGTGACCCTCCCTCCTTTCTTTGTGACAGCGCTGGTTGCCTCAGTGTACCCCCGAAAGCCTCAGGCTGTGGAGCGGCACATCCTTCCAGTCCTCTGGTACTTCCTGAACAAAATGACTGGCAACGGTGTGCTACCTGGGCGTGGCGGCAATGTCCGCACAGCAGTGTGCAGGCTGGCCAAGGGCCTGCAGGAGCAAATGGGGTCCCGCCTGCAGGACTTCGCTGCTAGTCAGTCCCAGCAAGTTCTCAGGACACTCCAGGGACTTTTAGCTTCTGAATCTCTGGGGGCCAATGACAAGGTCGCTGGTGGAGGACTGGCCCCTGACATCCAGATGACTGGAACCACCCGTCCCCAGCAGCTGGATTGAAGATGGGTTTGAAATGGGTAATTATTATTTTTTACTTTATTTTTATGGTGGAGTCACCTCATGGCCTATTTTTCCCATTAGGGTCCCCAATGTATATAGTATATTTTGAAGTAGAAATAAAAAGAATTGCTTATTTTTCTAAGGTCTTCTTGTCTTACTTTTTTTTTTTTTTTTTTTTTTTTTTTTTAAACCACAGGGAACTTTCCAGTAGACAGGTTTATGAAGCATGGCAATCTTGAACCTAGTTTTAGATAAGATAGTGGCAAACAGCCAGGAAAGGGCCACCTAGGTCCACATGTGGCAGGAATACAGCCCCTGCCTCCACATCTGTGAGCAGCCGGAAGCTCTCCTGCTTCTCAGAGCCCCTTGATGCTCACTCAGATGTGGTCCGTTTGTCACTGACTTGATTAGAAGGCATTGTTATCACATGTCTTCTAGACCATTATGCCTCAGCCCTGTGACATCTTGAGCTAAGTATCTGTTTGTTCCATGGCTCTTTCTAGGAGGGTCTGCCCAGCTTGTCACAAAGCAGGAAGGACCTGACAAATGTACCACTAACTGTCTTAGCCAGAGGGTGGCCCATCTGGCTTGTTCTGACAAGGACCAGATGATGTTTCATGTTTAAGACCGTGTGGATGGGGGACATGTGGTGGAGTCTGCATGCTTTACAAAACTCAGGTGTCACATGGCCATATGAAATGGCATGGGCTGCTGTGGATGAGCTGACTCATGGGAATACTGGGCTTAGTGTGGACCAGGATGTGAGAAAGCAGAGAAAAGTATTAGTCTCGAAGGAAAAGCCAGGGAGAGGGGTCCTGACTATGGGAGGAGAGTCTGGACATCTTGTGGTAGCCTTGGTTCGACTTCTCCAGTTGGTAATGATATGACTGGAATTTAAGAGCTCAGGCCACTGCCTTGAACACACAGCCAGGCAGCTCTGACATGGTGAAGGCTGAAGGGGTGACATTTCACCGTTGGCCAAGGACTCAGACATAGCACCATATAGGGACAGGTACAGATGGTGAAGTCCTGAGGCTCAGCAGGTTTTCTGACACGGTCTGCCCCACCAGAGGAATCCCCCTGCACCATCTGTCATCAGGCCTCTGGGGTTGTGTGAGTTCTGTGCTGTTTTGAGTCTCTCCAGGGGAGCCTGGCCCTAGGCCAGGGAAGCTCTGTGCTAGGAGGGTGTTGGCCAGCTCCTCCCATGCTGAGTGGGTGATTGGAAGTCAGGTTAGGGCTTGGCTTTTAATAGCCAGCTTAAGTGTGACTTTGGGTCATTCTAGAGCCAGTGTGAGCGGCTGTTCACCTGATGGTGACCCCAGCAGGTCTTCCCAGAAGCCATCTGGGTCTGGGCCAGGAGAAATACTTGCAAAGGAAGTTGTGCAGATACACTCAGAGAGGCCGATTTGCAAATCTTTCTAAGGCTTTATACAACTTAATTGGCTGTGTTTGCTTGTCTGAGCAAGCTTTCTTTGTGTGTGTGTGTTGAGGGGGAGCTGCAGAGATCTGTATTTTCTGTTTGTCATGATTCAAGGAGAGATGAAACTATTCCAAGATTCTTTGGAATTGTAAGCACCCAGGGAGGTGGAGGCTGACAGAGATTTTTGAAAGCAGAAATGAAAGGTAACAGAGTTGGGAGGACGGCTCAGTGGTTAGAGGGCTTGCTATGCAAGCATGAGAGCTGACACTCAGATCCCCAGAAGCTAGGTCAGTGCTGGTGGATGTGTGGCCACTGCATAACTTCAGCCTCAGAAGGCAAAGGCGGGATCCTCAGAGCAAACTGGCTAGCAGCCTAGTCATGCTGGCCAGCTCTGGGTTGTGCCTCATTGAATAAGAGAAGCCTTCCACACACACCACACACACCATACACACATACATACACACACACACACACAGAGAGAGAGAGAGAGAGAGAGAGAGAGAGAGAGAGAGAGAGAGGAGACAGACAGACAGAGAGAGAGAGAGAGAGAGAGAGAGAGAGAGAGAGAGAGCTGAAAGAAAAGGGGATGAAGCTTAATGCTATTTCCTGTCTTTTGTACTCACCTCAAACCCACAGCTTCCTGTCTCTAGGGTTCTCTGGGTGGGTGTGTTGAAAATAACTGTAAACTCTTCAAGAGTTTGCTTTGTTCTGTTCTCCTACATGATCTCAGGGTCTAATCTATTTTTGGGAAGTCAAGGCCTATGCAGCCCACACCCCTGGCACAGTGTTATTAAGAAAGGCATGTGTGGTTCTGGCAGACCTTGAGAACTCCAAACCAAGTGCAGTGGATTGAAGCTCCAGGCAAGCCTGGGCTACAGGTTATTGCTTACAAACCAAAGAGAAGATAGCACTCTATCCAGGCTTCAGCCTTTGGGGAACTCCTCCAAGAGCCTCATATGAACATAATTTATAGGCAGTGAGCGTTGTCCCAATAGACTCCAGAGGTGGTGGCATGGAGCTGGGCTCATCCCATTCTTTGATTGATTGTGAGCCAGAAACTTCACTTCTAGGGTTTGCTGGCTTACAGTGTCAATTTGACATAAGCTAAAGTCATCTGAGAGGAGGGAACCTCAACTAAGAAAATGCTTCCATAAAACAGGCTGTAAGGAGGTCTATAGGGCATTTTCTTGATAAGTGATTGATGGGGGGGTGGGGGGGAGGGGCTACCTCATCGTAGGTGGGGCCATTCCTGGGCTGGTGGTTCTGGATTCTATAAGAAAGTAGGTAAGCAAGCCACAGGAGCAAGCCTCCCCCATGGCCTCTGCATCAGCTCCTGCCTCCAGGTTCCTGCCTTGCTTGAGTTCCTGTCCTGAAGTCCTTCAGTGATCAACAGTGATGTGGAAACACAAGCCAAACAAATCCTTTCCTTCTCAAGTTGCCTTCCTCATGGTGTTTCATAATAGCAACAGTAACCCTGCAAGACACGGGAGATGCTCCTGGGGGTGGGCGAACAACTACCCCACACGACTCCTTCCATTTCTGAGACAGAAACAACTGAAGGATTTATTTGGATCACGGTTTGAGGGAGGTGTGGGGGCAGGAGAGTGAGGCAGTTGGCTACATTGTATCTTCTGGCGAAGAAGCAGCCAGAACAATGCAGCTGTTCATCTGGCTAACTCCTCTTTCATTCTGTTTGGAGCCCCAGCCCATGGGATGGTACTGCCGTGGTCTGGATCCCCGTCAGCTCATAGATTTGAATATTTGGTCTCCAGTTGATGGAACTGTTTGGGAAGGATTGGGAGGCATGGCCTTGTTGGAGGAGGTATGTCACTGGTCATGCCTGCCTGCCAGCCTGGCGACCTGCTGGCCTGCTGCCATGCTCTTTGCCATGATAGTCACGGACTCTAATATCAGAATCCATAAACTTCGAATAAACTTTTCTGAGTTGCCTTGGTCATGGTGTCTTATTACAACAATAGAAAAATATCTAAGATGGGTACCATCCATACTCAGTGTAGGTCTTTTCTACTTGGTTAAACTTTTCTGGAGACACCCTTCGAGACGTGTGTCTCAGGTGACTTCAAATCCAGTCAAGATGACAGCGAAGAGTAATCATTACAACTTCTTTTTACATCAAGTGGAATGTTTTGGATTTTAGGAAGCATTAACCCCAAACCCAGCTTTTTATCTTATTTTTGCTTTCTATATGTTGGAGATTGGTGCTAATGCTTTGAATCTGTGTGTCCAGACGCTGAAGGTCCTTGTCCCCAATTGGTTTTTGATCTATCAATAAAGATGCCAGTAACCAATGGCTGGGCACAGGGTGGGACACTTAAAGTTTCAAGGGTAGGAGGCAGGGAGGAATGGGGATCTCAGGAAGTGGGGGAGGGGGAAGAAGAACCGAATGCAGGAGCAGCAGGGGACAAAGCCACCCAACCTTGTGGGACTTCAGGTAAGTGGCCACTGGATCCGAGCTAGCAGGTGTGGGTGTAGGATCCACTGGGAGCACAAAAACCACATGCCACACCTATATTCACATCCTTCCTTCTACGTAAAGACTGGGCCTTCTGTTCTCCTTGGTAGAGGAGAGAAAATGGAGCCTAGAAAGGAAAGTGGGAGAAAGACAGCTTCATAATCTACCTTATGCTTCAGACTCATCTGGCTACAGCCAAAGAATGTAGCAGCTGGCCCCCTTCCTTGGGTTTTTGATTCAGTTGGTCTGGGGTGGGGGTGGGGGGCTCAGGTTACTTCCTTCCCTCCTTTCCTCCTCCCTCCCTCCCTCCCTCCCTCCCTCCCTCCATTCCCCTCCCTCCCTCTCTTCTGACCTCCTTCCCTCCCCTCCTCCCTCCCTGTAGCCATTCCTTCGTTTCTTCCTTCTACCTCCTCCTTCTCTTCCTCCTCCTCCTTTCCCCACTACTTTTCTTCAAGAGATTTTAATCTATGTCCAACTTCAGGAAGGGCACAATGTCTCTGGCTCTATGGGGCTCTGGGCCTGTCAGTTCACTCTCATCTATGGGGTGTCCTAGGCTTGGAGACACAGACTGAGGTCGGGTACAGAGGCCCGAGGCCTGAGCTGAATGAAGACTAGGCACTGTGACCTCTTGATGTGAGACTTTGAGACCTTTGTCAACCTCTGTGCCCATACATGTGGTAGTGTGGTCGGGTAGATGTGTTAATAACATCCGCCTTAACAGAGCTGCTATGAGGATTAATGAGAGAATTCTTATAAACTTTAGCATAATGATATTATGGGGGGGCAGGGGTCAGTGTTTCGGAGACACTATTGCTACTGATCTCTGCTTTCCTTGCAGTAATGGGGTCATGGAGCCTGTGAGAGCTTAGGGTAAACAAATGGTTTGTTTTGTCCTCTCTACTGGGAAGTAGGTCCTGCTCACCTTTTGGGGTCCTGTCATTTCTGCCTCTTTGTCCTTGCTTGACAGGCCCTTGGCCTCTCTCACTCCCATTCCTTCTATTGGGGAACTGATGAGGAGACCTGGACAAGGCCTTCCTCCATGCTGGGTCTCTCCTAGTGCCTCAGGAGGCTCACAGCTGGAAGCGGAAGTGTAAGGCTGGCAGAGCACTCTCCAGCTGACTGAGTTTTCCTCTCATTATGATTCAGTTCCATCACGAGGGGGGTGGGGTGGGATGCAGGGGAGGGTAGCACTCTTTCTGCTCTCCTTGTGGAGTGAGCGGAGGGAGGCTGGAGAGCAAGGCAGCCTGATAATCAAATGCCTGCCATGTGCTAGGCTCTGTTACTCTTCTTGATGTCCTTGAAGGAAGAGGTTATTTCTCTTTCCCTGGAGTAACTGGGACCCAGGGGTGCAGTGAGTGATCACGGCCAGTGTAGAGTTCTCAGGGTGTCTGGTCAAGTACAGACTGATCAGATCAGGCCCTAACATGTAGCTAGAAAGTGGCTGGAGCTTGATGTGCGGCCAGGTTTGTTCTCTACTGAGCTGGGCCTATTAGGGTCCTCTTTAAGACAGCTTTAAGACAGTTCTTTCCCCAGGTCAGCCACAGCCCTTTGAGAAGAACTGTTCAAATCCCATGGGTTTCTGGAGTCACTCTGATCCCAGAGATTTTTTTTTCTGTCAAAACCTCAGATCAGAGAGAGCCTTTAGGTATTTGAGGCAGGGTCTCTATCTCCCTGACTCAGGGCTCACTAAGAACAAGGTGATGCTGGCTGCCAGTGAGCCTTTGGGACCCAATTGTCTCTACCCCTCTAGTTCTGGGGTTACAGGTACGAATTCCTGAGTCCAGCTTCTTTGTGTGGATTTTGGAGAGTGAGCTCAGGTCTTCACATCGCACGGCAGACACGTTACCAACTGAGCCATCCTCTCAGCCCAGAACCAGCCCACACAGGACCTCTGCCATCTTCTTAATACTCTGATTGTTATAAGTTTCCAGGCAAGCCCACATCCAAGTGGTCAGAATTTTCTAAACTAGAATCTCTAAAACATGATTGGTGAAAAACTCTGTGGAGGGGGAGGTAAGAGGAGGCTGGGATGGCTGCCTGGTTAGTCTCACTGTAGATCTGGCTCTGGGGGAGGGGCCTGGCACTCTGCAGAGGATCAAGCCAGGCAGATGAGACCTAGGAGGAGGCCAGCTGGAGGCGGAGCTGCTGCTAGCTACTGGGTGCTCACTGCTCCCTCAGTGGGTGTTTCTGAGTCAGGACCATGTGGGGGATGTGTTTGGTCATTATTCCTAGGCTTATTCAGGGGGCGGTCTGGTGTCTGATTCCCTGTCAACCTGGTGTTCCGTTGAAGAAGGCTGTGACATCTGAAGGGTTTGGTTTGTTTTAATCACGGCTTTATAATTACCTCCTTTCGGGTTGACAGCTGTTATTAGCATCACCTTGGGTTCTCCTTGAAGAGTTTTACATGCAGAAAGTGATCCAGCACCTCCAGAGGCAATATCAGAAGCACGTAACCAAACAATAGTTTTAAAAATGTACCAGGTTTTGTAAACACAGCCAATTCTGTACCATTCAAAGGAGGTTGGTGGTGGTGGTGGTGGTGGTGGGGGCAGCTAGCTACATAAATAGTTTTCATGAAAGGCCTGCATTTTCTTTTTCTGTTGAATCTGCCATCATTTACCATTTGGGGATATAGCGCTATTCCCTGAAAGGGACATGCAGCAGCAGCTGCTGGGGACTGTCATATTGCCACCTGGCAGCTACTCCATGGTCATGGCAGTGAGACACAGCAAGGTTTTGGGAAAGACTCCTATTCACTTAATGATAGAAGTTTGTGTTTGGAGAGAGAAGAGGGGACGAGTTGGGTCCACAGTGAGGATTATTGTTTAAAATTCTACCCAGGTCAGTTTAGTAGGAATGCATGAAATTATGGTGGAGCTGTGGTTGGATATGAAAATTAGTCTTCTATTTGTAAATGGATTCAACCCCCAAGAAGGCTGTGCTGTCTCCTTCAAGAGCTGCGTCACCCCACCCTGGAACCATCTAGAATAGTGCTCTCAGTCTGTGGGTTGAGACCTTGTGGGTATCAAACGACCCTTTAACAGGGTTCCACCAGAAAACAGAATTACTTGCATTATGATTCATAACAGTAGCAAAATTACAGTTATGAAGTAGTAACAAAATAATTTTATGGCTGGGAGGGTCACCACACCATGAGGTGTGGTCCCAGCATTAGGAAGGTTG